>NC_080022.1:115467845-116130345 GCF_030020395.1 Manis pentadactyla
CATACAACGCACACGAAAAACACCCACAACACGCCAAAGAGTTTACATACAACCTCTCAACACACAAACATCGCCTCACCCTAAACAACAAACCCCACACACACCGAGCACATGACTGCACACAATACCAATGAACCACGGTTCTCAGAGTAAACACAACACACACAGTGAGGGACACTGACCAAGCATGACCACACACAGTACACACATCACAAATTACACTCAATACTCAAACAGCGAACCCCACACACCACCTGTCAAACACAAACCCACGGTAATCACAACCACATGCAGAACCCGCACCACACACAACACATGCGAAATGACATGGAAGAAATACACAAACCACAAAAGAACACCGAATTTATGAAACACATTTCACAGACTGCACACACCACACAAAACACACATGAAACATACAGCACACAGGGCCTCACAGAATGCACAATGCGAAGCACACAACCTACATACAAAGCACGTCAGACAGAGCACACAATTAATATCCCACTCAACACGTAAAGCACACAGAGGACACAACACAAAGCACAATATGCCAAACAGATTAGGATACACCCAACACACATGCAACTGAGAGCACAATACGTTGCACATCACGGAACACACGTGCGGTCCCATCACACACTAAACATGAAACAGAAAACCATTCACAGACCACATAACATTCCCGACCATGAACACAACACGCTACAAAAAAGTCACCAAACGTACGACACACAAAGACACACTCCAAGCACGCAACACCCAGCGCAGGACCGCCCACAAACACACCAGTCTCACGGCCCTCCATAGAGCAATACACACAGAACATACCCTACAAACAACAAAGTACCCAAACTGCACACCTCACAATCGCAACAGTCACAACACAGAAAGAACACAACACACGGGAAACACACGCTCAGACACATAAACACTGCCATGCACATTAAGCCAGCAGACCACAGACATCAGAGCTAAAAACACACAATAACGCAGTACGCAAAACGCAACACAACACAGAATACACACCCAATCACACAACAAACACCACAACCCATGCCCTACAGTATAAACAAAAGACGAATGACGCACTTCACACATGACACAAAACGCACAAACACAAAGGACCACACAGAAAGACGCACAACGCAAACATCGCACACAACACACACATTAAAAGAAACACATCAACACATTGCCGCAACACACAAAATAATACACAAATTACAGAGCAATACATCACACAACACACAAACATCACACACAATTTATACATCACACCTCATAACACACACAACAACCTGCAGTAACAACACAACACACAGACCGATGCAACCACTACATACCATACATGAAGCCACACGCTCAAGGAATAACCACAATAAACTTAAGTAAACTCCCACAAACACAAAGACAGAGGACACACACAAACTCAGCACGCTAAAAGCACAACAGATGAAACAACATAAGGCACAAACATCACAGGACATAAAGGCACACGATTCTCAGACACCACGGTTAGCCATATACACACCACACACACAATGAGGTACACGACACGAGCAAAACCACATACAGATAACACGTGTCCCCTCACACACTTAATCAATCACACACACAGCCTCTCAAACACAGCCAAACACGTATCAGAATCACATATGCATCACACACAGAAAACATACAAAACCACATGAAAGCAAACAACCAAGAATAAAGGCAGATAGCACACTTTTCTAACACTGAACACCCCACTCACAACCGCACGCAGACACCCCACACGCATGTATACACGGGCACCTTTACGCAATGCGCGCACAAACACACACACACACACACAACATAAAGTAAAAACACAACAGTCACAGGGCGCACACCAGACACAACAGAGCACATGTTTCTCCTAAAACACACAAGTCACATTTGCAAGAGTACATGCACCACGCACCGTGAGGAACACCAAACACAACCACACACAGGTGACATATCTCACTTCGCAAACATAACAAGCACCCTCACATCACAACTCAAACACAACCATACGCAAATCACAATCACATACGGAAAACACACACAAAACAAATCCCTAGGCAAAACACACACAACCCACAAAGAAGACAAAGAGCGCACATTGCATACACTACACTCTGCAAGCACAACCACGCACAGACACAAAACACGTACATCCTCACGCAGGAGCACAACGCAGAGCACACACACAACACAGAAACACGCGAAACAAGGGTCCCAAGACACAGACCACACACCTCAAGGCACATAACTGCTCACAAAACACACACGGAAAACACTGCACAGACTACGTACTGCACACACCATGAGACATACTGAACAAGCGAAACCGCACAGTCAACACTTCTGATATCACGTGCATAACTCAAACAGCCAAACACACACACACAACCTCTCTAACACAACCACACACAAATCACAAACTCCACACATAAGACGGACACAACACATACTAATAATCCACAGACTACTCCCCTATGACGCACTACACACAACACACACAGACACAAGCAGGCAGTATAGAGCACACACAGGTGCACGCAGACAGCTCGAAAAATCACACCCAAAATACACACTCACAGAACACATCAGACGCAACGCAAAACTTACATCACACAGAATGCTCAAAATACAGAGACCACCCAACATCTATCCTGTATGTAACACACAGAAAGCATATAGACAGCGCTCACACAACCCAGAACACAGTACACAACAGAAAGCAGAAAGACCAGACGCAGTACACATGAAACACGACGACGGAAGGCAGACAACAGAAACACAACACACACACAAACACCAACGGATAACTCATAAAAAATGACAAGATATACAACACACAAAGAACCACTCAGTGCACAGAACACACAGCTCACGACCACACCCATGACACATTGCACGCCACACAGAGAAAGTATGCAGAACAATGTACTCAACAAGCAGCAAAGAACCCATAACACACATTGTACATTCACAACACACACCACATATACAAGCACCAGTAGAACACTCATAAAAAATGACAAAATGTACAACACACAAGGAACCGCTCAATGCACACAACTCACAACCACGCACGTCACACATTGCACGCCACACGGAGAAAATTACACAGAGCAGTGAACTCGACACGCAGTAAAGATCCCACACCACACGTAGTACCTACTCTACACACACAACATGGACAACACACACAAAATAAACAAGGCCCACAGATCACAGTCAACACAAGCCCAAACACACAAGAACACACAGCACACACAGCACAGCCAAACGGAATACACACAGAATCACAACACAAACACCACAAATCATTCACTACCGCATATCAACCACAAATACAGCACACTACACGAAAGAATTCCAGAAAGCACAACACGCACGGATCAAACACGCACAATACACAGTAATAAACACATAACACACAACGCACACAGCAAGACATAAAAAAAAGAAGCAGAAACGACACACAGCACACACAACACAACACACACAAAATGTGCATCACAACAGCGCAGACAACACTCACTACATACAACACTCGCAGAACATACAACACACCGGCCACACACAACACACATGGAGAGCACCAACACAACACATACAACGCACACGAAAAACACCCACAACACGCCAAAGAGTTTACATACAACCTCTCAACACACAAACATCGCCTCACCCTAAACAACAAACCCCACACACACCGAGCACATGACTGCACACAATACCCATGAACCACGGTTCTCAGAGTAAACACAACACACACAGTGAGGGACACTGACCAAGCATGACCACACACAGTACACACATCACAAATTACACTCAATACTCAAACAGCGAACCCCACACACCACCTGTCAAACACAAACCCACGGTAATCACAACCACATGCAGAACCCGCACCACACACAACACATGCGAAATGACATGGAAGAAATACACAAACCACAAAAGAACACCGAATTTATGAAACACATTTCACAGACTGCACACACCACACAAAACACACATAAAACATACAGCACACAGGGCCTCACAGAACGCACAATGCGAAGCACACAACCTACATACAAAGCACGTCAGACAGAGCACACAATTAATATCCCACTCAACACGTAAAGCACACAGAGGACACAACACAAAGCACAATATGCCAAACAGATTAGGATACACCCAACACACATGCAACTGAGAGCACAATACGTTGCACATCACGGAACACACGTGCGGTCCCATCACACACTAAACATGAAACAGAAAACCATTCACAGACCACATAACATTCCCGACCATGAACACAACACGCTACAAAAAAGACGCCAAACGTACGACACACAAAGACACACTCCAAGCACGCAACACCCAGCGCAGGACCGCCCACAAACACACCAGTCTCACAGCCCTCCACAGAGCAATACACACAGAACATACCCTACAAACAACAAAGTACCCAAACTGCACACCTCACAATCGCAACAGTCACAACACAGAAAGAACACAACACACGGGAAACACACGCTCAGACACATAAACACTGCCATGCACATTAAGCCAGCAGACCACAGACATCAGAGCTAAAAACACACCATAACGCAGTACGCAAAACGCAACACAACACAGAATACACACCCAATCACACAACAAACACCACAACCCATGCCCTACAGTATAAACAAAAGACGAACGATGCACTTCACACATGACACAAAACCCACAAACACAAAGGACCACACAGAAAGACGCACAACGCAAACATCGCACACAACACACACATTAAAAGAAACACATCAACACATTGCCGCAACACACAAAATAATACACAAATTACAGAGCAATACATCACACAACACACAAACATCACACACAATTTATACATCACACCTCATAACACACACAACAACCTGCAGTAACAACACAACACACAGACCGATGCAACCACTACATACCATACATAAAGCCACACGCTCAAGGAATAACCACAATAAACTTAAGTAAACTCCCACAAACACAAAGACAGAGGACACACACAAACTCAGCACGCTAAAAGCACAACAGATGAAACAACATAAGGCACAAACATCACAGGACATAAAGGCACACGATTCTCAGACACCACGGTTAGCCATATACACACCACACACACAATGAGGTACACGACACGAGCAAAACCACATACAGATAACACGTGTCCCCTCACACACTTAATCAATCACACACACAGCCTCTCAAACACAGCCAAACACGTATCAGAATCACATATGCATCACACACAGAAAACATACAAAACCACATGAAAGCAAACAACCAAGAATAAAGGCAGATAGCACACTTTTCTAACACTGAACACCCCACTCACAACCGCACGCAGACACCCCACACGCATGTATACACGGGCACCTTTACGCAATGCGCGCACAAACACACACACACACACAACATAAAGTAAAAACACAACAGTCACAGGGCGCACACCAGACACAACAGAGCACATGTTTCTCCTAAAACACACAAGTCACATTTGCAAGAGTACATGCACCACGCACCGTGAGGAACACCAAACACAACCACACACAGGTGACATATCTCACTTCGCAAACATAACAAGCACCCTCACATCACAACTCAAACACAACCATACGCAAATCACAATCACATACGGAAAACACACACAAAACAAATCCCTAGGCAAAACACACACAACCCACAAAGAAGACAAAGAGCGCACATTGCATACACTACACTCTGCAAGCACAACCACGCACAGACACAAAACACGTACATCCTCACGCAGGAGCACAACGCAGAGCACACACACAACACAGAAACACGCGAAACAAGGGTCCCAAGACACAGACCACACACCTCAAGGCACATAACTGCTCACAAAACACACACGGAAAACACTGCACAGACTACGTACTGCACACACCATGAGACATACTGAACAAGCGAAACCGCACAGTCAACACTTCTGATATCACGTGCATAACTCAAACAGCCAAACACACACACACAACCTCTCTAACACAACCACACACAAATCACAAACTCCACACATAAGACGGACACAACACATACTAATAATCCACAGACTACTCCCCTATGACGCACTACACACAACACACACAGACACAAGCAGGCAGTATAGAGCACACACAGGTGCACGCAGACAGCTCGAAAAATCACACCCAAAATACACACTCACAGAACACATCAGACGCAACGCAAAACTTACATCACACAGAATGCTCAAAATACAGAGACCACCCAACATCTATCCTGTATGTAACACACAGAAAGCATATAGACAGCGCTCACACAACCCAGAACACAGTACACAACAGAAAGCAGAAAGACCAGACGCAGTACACATGAAACACGACGACGGAAGGCAGACAACAGAAACACAACACACACACAAACACCAACGGATAACTCATAAAAAATGACAAGATATACAACACACAAAGAACCACTCAGTGCACAGAACACACAGCTCACGACCACACCCATGACACATTGCACGCCACACAGAGAAAGTATGCAGAACAATGTACTCAACAAGCAGCAAAGAACCCATAACACACATTGTACATTCACAACACACACCACATATACAAGCACCAGTAGAACACTCATAAAAAATGACAAAATGTACAACACACAAGGAACCGCTCAATGCACACAACTCACAACCACGCACGTCACACATTGCACGCCACACGGAGAAAATTACACAGAGCAGTGAACTCGACACGCAGTAAAGATCCCACACCACACGTAGTACCTACTCTACACACACAACATGGACAACACACACAAAATAAACAAGGCCCACAGATCACAGTCAACACAAGCCCAAACACACAAGAACACACAGCACACACAGCACAGCCAAACGGAATACACACAGAATCACAACACAAACACCACAAATCATTCACTACCGCATATCAACCACAAATACAGCACACTACACGAAAGAATTCCAGAAAGCACAACACGCACGGATCAAACACGCACAATACACAGTAATAAACACATAACACACAACGCACACAGCAAGACATAAAAAAAAGAAGCAGAAACGACACACAGCACACACAACACAACACACACAAAATGTGCATCACAACAGCGCAGACAACACTCACTACATACAACACTCGCAGAACATACAACACACCGGCCACACACAACACACATGGAGAGCACCAACACAACACATACAACGCACACGAAAAACACCCACAACACGCCAAAGAGTTTACATACAACCTCTCAACACACAAACATCGCCTCACCCTAAACAACAAACCCCACACACACCGAGCACATGACTGCACACAATACCCATGAACCACGGTTCTCAGAGTAAACACAACACACACAGTGAGGGACACTGACCAAGCATGACCACACACAGTACACACATCACAAATTACACTCAATACTCAAACAGCGAACCCCACACACCACCTGTCAAACACAAACCCACGGTAATCACAACCACATGCAGAACCCGCACCACACACAACACATGCGAAATGACATGGAAGAAATACACAAACCACAAAAGAACACCGAATTTATGAAACACATTTCACAGACTGCACACACCACACAAAACACACATGAAACATACAGCACACAGGGCCTCACAGAACGCACAATGCGAAGCACACAACCTACATACAAAGCACGTCAGACAGAGCACACAATTAATATCCCACTCAACACGTAAAGCACACAGAGGACACAACACAAAGCACAATATGCCAAACAGATTAGGATACACCCAACACACATGCAACTGAGAGCACAATACGTTGCACATCACGGAACACACGTGCGGTCCCATCACACACTAAACATGAAACAGAAAACCATTCACAGACCACATAACATTCCCGACCATAACCATTCACAGACCACATAACCATTCCCGAACACAACACGCTACAAAAAAGTCACCAAACGTACGACACACAAAGACACACTCCTAGCACGCAACACCCAGCGCAGGACCGCCCACAAACACACCAGTCTCACGGCCCTCCATAGAGCAATACACACAGAACATACCCTACAAACAACAAAGTACCCAAACTGCACACCTCACAATCGCAACAGTCACAACACAGAAAGAACACAACACACGGGAAACACACGCTCAGACACATAAACACTGCCATGCACATTAAGCCAGCAGACCACAGACATCAGAGCTAAAAACACACAATAACGCAGTACGCAAAACGCAACACAACACAGAATACACACCCAATCACACAACAAACACCACAACCCATGCCCTACAGTATAAACAAAAGACGAACGACGCACTTCACACATGACACAAAACGCACAAACACAAAGGACCACACAGAAAGACGCACAACGCAAACATCGCACACAACACACACATTAAAAGAAACACATCAACACATTGCCGCAACACACAAAATAATACACAAATTACAGAGCAATACATCACACAACACACAAACATCACACACAATTTATACATCACACCTCATAACACACACAACAACCTGCAGTAACAACACAACACACAGACCGATGCAACCACTACATACCATACATGAAGCCACACGCTCAAGGAATAACCACAATAAACTTAAGTAAACTCCCACAAACACAAAGACAGAGGACACACACAAACTCAGCACGCTAAAAGCACAACAGATGAAACAACATAAGGCACAAACATCACAGGACATAAAGGCACACGATTCTCAGACACCACGGTTAGCCATATACACACCACACACACAATGAGGTACACGACACGAGCAAAACCACATACAGATAACACGTGTCCCCTCACACACTTAATCAATCACACACACAGCCTCTCAAACACAGCCAAACACGTATCAGAATCACATATGCATCACACACAGAAAACATACAAAACCACATGAAAGCAAACAACCAAGAATAAAGGCAGATAGCACACTTTTCTAACACTGAACACCCCACTCACAACCGCACGCAGACACCCCACACGCATGTATACACGGGCACCTTTACGCAATGCGCGCACAAACACACACACACACACAACATAAAGTAAAAACACAACAGTCACAGGGCGCACACCAGACACAACAGAGCACATGTTTCTCCTAAAACACACAAGTCACATTTGCAAGAGTACATGCACCACGCACCGTGAGGAACACCAAACACAACCACACACAGGTGACATATCTCACTTCGCAAACATAACAAGCACCCTCACATCACAACTCAAACACAACCATACGCAAATCACAATCACATACGGAAAACACACACAAAACAAATCCCTAGGCAAAACACACACAACCCACAAAGAAGACAAAGAGCGCACATTGCATACACTACACTCTGCAAGCACAACCACGCACAGACACAAAACACGTACATCCTCACGCAGGAGCACAACGCAGAGCACACACACAACACAGAAACACGCGAAACAAGGGTCCCAAGACACAGACCACACACCTCAAGGCACATAACTGCTCACAAAACACACACGGAAAACACTGCACAGACTACGTACTGCACACACCATGAGACATACTGAACAAGCGAAACCGCACAGTCAACACTTCTGATATCACGTGCATAACTCAAACAGCCAAACACACACACACAACCTCTCTAACACAACCACACACAAATCACAAACTCCACACATAAGACGGACACAACACATACTAATAATCCACAGACTACTCCCCTATGACGCACTACACACAACACACACAGCCACAAGCAGGCAGTATAGAGCACACACAGGTGCACGCAGACAGCTCGAAAAATCACACCCAAAATACACACTCACAGAACACATCAGACGCAACGCAAAACTTACATCACACAGAATGCTCAAAATACAGAGACCACCCAACATCTATCCTGTATGTAACACACAGAAAGCATATAGACAGCGCTCACACAACCCAGAACACAGTACACAACAGAAAGCAGAAAGACCAGACGCAGTACACATGAAACACGACGACGGAAGGCAGACAACAGAAACACAACACACACACAAACACCAACGGATAACTCATAAAAAATGACAAGATATACAACACACAAAGAACCACTCAGTGCACAGAACACACAGCTCACGACCACACCCATGACACATTGCACGCCACACAGAGAAAGTATGCAGAACAATGTACTCAACAAGCAGCAAAGAACCCATAACACACATTGTACATTCACAACACACACCACATATACAAGCACCAGTAGAACACTCATAAAAAATGACAAAATGTACAACACACAAGGAACCGCTCAATGCACACAACTCACAACCACGCACGTCACACATTGCACGCCACACGGAGAAAATTACACAGAGCAGTGAACTCGACACGCAGTAAAGATCCCACACCACACGTAGTACCTACTCTACACACACAACATGGACAACACACACAAAATAAACAAGGCCCACAGATCACAGTCAACACAAGCCCAAACACACAAGAACACACAGCACACACAGCACAGCCAAACGGAATACACACAGAATCACAACACAAACACCACAAATCATTCACTACCGCATATCAACCACAAATACAGCACACTACACGAAAGAATTCCAGAAAGCACAACACGCACGGATCAAACACGCACAATACACAGTAATAAACACATAACACACAACGCACACAGCAAGACATAAAAAAAAGAAGCAGAAACGACACACAGCACACACAACACAACACACACAAAATGTGCATCACAACAGCGCAGACAACACTCACTACATACAACACTCGCAGAACATACAACACACCGGCCACACACAACACACATGGAGAGCACCAACACAACACATACAACGCACGCGAAAAACACCCACAACACGCCAAAGAGTTTACATACAACCTCTCAACACACAAACATCGCCTCACCCTAAACAACAAACCCCACACACACCGAGCACATGACTGCACACAATACCAATGAACCACGGTTCTCAGAGTAAACACAACACACACAGTGAGGGACACTGACCAAGCATGACCACACACAGTACACACATCACAAATTACACTCAATACTCAAACAGCGAACCCCACACACCACCTGTCAAACACAAACCCACGGTAATCACAACCACATGCAGAACCTGCACCACACACAACACATGCGAAATGACATGGAAGAAATACACAAACCACAAAAGAACACCGAATTTATGAAACACATTTCACAGACTGCACACACCACACAAAACACACATGAAACATACAGCACACAGGGCCTCACAGAATGCACAATGCGAAGCACACAACCTACATACAAAGCACGTCAGACAGAGCACACAATTAATATCCCACTCAACACGTAAAGCACACAGAGGACACAACACAAAGCACAATATGCCAAACAGATTAGGATACACCCAACACACATGCAACTGAGAGCACAATACGTTGCACATCACGGAACACACGTGCGGTCCCATCACACACTAAACATGAAACAGAAAACCATTCACAGACCACATAACATTCCCGACCATGAACACAACACGCTACAAAAAAGTCACCAAACGTACGACACACAAAGACACACTCCAAGCACGCAACACCCAGCGCAGGACCGCCCACAAACACACCAGTCTCACGGCCCTCCATAGAGCAATACACACAGAACATACCCTACAAACAACAAAGTACCCAAACTGCACACCTCACAATCGCAACAGTCACAACACAGAAAGAACACAACACACGGGAAACACACGCTCAGACACATAAACACTGCCATGCACATTAAGCCAGCAGACCACAGACATCAGAGCTAAAAACACACAATAACGCAGTACGCAAAACGCAACACAACACAGAATACACACCCAATCACACAACAAACACCACAACCCATGCCCTACAGTATAAACAAAAGACGAACGACGCACTTCACACATGACACAAAACGCACAAACACAAAGGACCACACAGAAAGACGCACAACGCAAACATCGCACACAACACACACATTAAAAGAAACACATCAACACATTGCCGCAACACACAAAATAATACACAAATTACAGAGCAATACATCACACAACACACAAACATCACACACAATTTATACATCACACCTCATAACACACACAACAACCTGCAGTAACAACACAACACACAGACCGATGCAACCACTACATACCATACATGAAGCCACACGCTCAAGGAATAACCACAATAAACTTAAGTAAACTCCCACAAACACAAAGACAGAGGACACACACAAACTCAGCACGCTAAAAGCACAACAGATGAAACAACATAAGGCACAAACATCACAGGACATAAAGGCACACGATTCTCAGACACCACGGTTAGCCATATACACACCACACACACAATGAGGTACACGACATGAGCAAAACCACATACAGATAACACGTGTCCCCTCACACACTTAATCAATCACACACACAGCCTCTCAAACACAGCCAAACACGTATCAGAATCACATATGCATCACACACAGAAAACATACAAAACCACATGAAAGCAAACAACCAAGAATAAAGGCAGATAGCACACTTTTCTAACACTGAACACCCCACTCACAACCGCACGCAGACACCCCACACGCATGTATACACGGGCACCTTTACGCAATGCGCGCACAAACACACACACACACACAACATAAAGTAAAAACACAACAGTCACAGGGCGCACACCAGACACAACAGAGCACATGTTTCTCCTAAAACACACAAGTCACATTTGCAAGAGTACATGCACCACGCACCGTGAGGAACACCAAACACAACCACACACAGGTGACATATCTCACTTCGCAAACATAACAAGCACCCTCACATCACAACTCAAACACAACCATACGCAAATCACAATCACATACGGAAAACACACACAAAACAAATCCCTAGGCAAAACACACACAACCCACAAAGAAGACAAAGAGCGCACATTGCATACACTACACTCTGCAAGCACAACCACGCACAGACACAAAACACGTACATCCTCACGCAGGAGCACAACGCAGAGCACACACACAACACAGAAACATGCGAAACAAGGGTCCCAAGACACAGACCACACACCTCAAGGCACATAACTGCTCACAAAACACACACGGAAAACACTGCACAGACTACGTACTGCACACACCATGAGACATACTGAACAAGCGAAACCGCACAGTCAACACTTCTGATATCACGTGCATAACTCAAACAGCCAAACACACACACACAACCTCTCTAACACAACCACACACAAATCACAAACTCCACACATAAGACGGACACAACACATACTAATAATCCACAGACTACTCCCCTATGACGCACTACACACAACACACACAGACACAAGCAGGCAGTATAGAGCACACACAGGTGCACGCAGACAGCTCGAAAAATCACACCCAAAATACACACTCACAGAACACATCAGACGCAACGCAAAACTAACATCACACAGAATGCTCAAAATACAGAGACCACCCAACATCTATCCTGTATGTAACACACAGAAAGCATATAGACAGCGCTCACACAACCCAGAACACAGTACACAACAGAAAGCAGAAAGACCAGACGCAGTACACATGAAACACGACGACGGAAGGCAGACAACAGAAACACAACACACACACAAACACCAACGGATAACTCATAAAAAATGACAAGATATACAACACACAAAGAACCACTCAGTGCACAGAACACACAGCTCACGACCACACCCATGACACATTGCACGCCACACAGAGAAAGTATGCAGAACAATGTACTCAACAAGCAGCAAAGAACCCATAACACACATTGTACATTCACAACACACACCACATATACAAGCACCAGTAGAACACTCATAAAAAATGACAAAATGTACAACACACAAGGAACCGCTCAATGCACACAACTCACAACCACGCACGTCACACATTGCACGCCACACGGAGAAAATTACACAGAGCAGTGAACTCGACACGCAGTAAAGATCCCACACCACACGTAGTACCTACTCTACACACACAACATGGACAACACACACAAAATAAACAAGGCCCACAGATCACAGTCAACACAAGCCCAAACACACAAGAACACACAGCACACACAGCACAGCCAAACGGAATACACACAGAATCACAACACAAACACCACAAATCATTCACTACCGCATATCAACCACAAATACAGCACACTACACGAAAGAATTCCAGAAAGCACAACACGCACGGATCAAACACGCACAATACACAGTAATAAACACATAACACACAACGCACACAGCAAGACATAAAAAAAAGAAGCAGAAACGACACACAGCACACACAACACAACACACACAAAATGTGCATCACAACAGCGCAGACAACACTCACTACATACAACACTCGCAGAACATACAACACACCGGCCACACACAACACACATGGAGAGCACCAACACAACACATACAACGCACACGAAAAACACCCACAACACGCCAAAGAGTTTACATACAACCTCTCAACACACAAACATCGCCTCACCCTAAACAACAAACCCCACACACACCGAGCACATGACTGCACACAATACCCATGAACCACGGTTCTCAGAGTAAACACAACACACACAGTGAGGGACACTGACCAAGCATGACCACACACAGTACACACATCACAAATTACACTCAATACTCAAACAGCGAACCCCACACACCACCTGTCAAACACAAACCCACGGTAATCACAACCACATGCAGAACCCGCACCACACACAACACATGCGAAATGACATGGAAGAAATACACAAACCACAAAAGAACACCGAATTTATGAAACACATTTCACAGACTGCACACACCACACAAAACACACATGAAACATACAGCACACAGGGCCTCACAGAACGCACAATGCGAAGCACACAACCTACATACAAAGCACGTCAGACAGAGCACACAATTAATATCCCACTCAACACGTAAAGCACACAGAGGACACAACACAAAGCACAATATGCCAAACAGATTAGGATACACCCAACACACATGCAACTGAGAGCACAATACGTTGCACATCACGGAACACACGTGCGGTCCCATCACACACTAAACATGAAACAGAAAACCATTCACAGACCACATAACATTCCCGACCATGAACACAACACGCTACAAAAAAGACGCCAAACGTACGACACACAAAGACACACTCCAAGCACGCAACACCCAGCGCAGGACCGCCCACAAACACACCAGTCTCACAGCCCTCCACAGAGCAATACACACAGAACATACCCTACAAACAACAAAGTACCCAAACTGCACACCTCACAATCGCAACAGTCACAACACAGAAAGAACACAACAAACGGGAAACACACGCTCAGACACATAAACACTGCCATGCACATTAAGCCAGCAGACCACAGACATCAGAGCTAAAAACACACCATAACGCAGTATGCAAAACGCAACATAACACAGAATACACACCCAATCACACAACAAACACCACAACCCATGCCCTACAGTATAAACAAAAGACGAACGACGCACTTCACACATGACACAAAACCCACAAACCAAAGGACCACACAGAAAGACGCACAACGCAAACATCGCACACAACACACACATTAAAAGAAACACATCAACACATTGCCGCAACACACAAAATAATACACAAATTACAGAGCAATACATCACACAACACACAAACATCACACACAATTTATACATCACACCTCATAACACACACAACAACCTGCAGTAACAACACAACACACAGACCGATGCAACCACTACATACCATACATAAAGCCACACGCTCAAGGAATAACCACAATAAACTTAAGTAAACTCCCACAAACACAAAGACAGAGGACACACACAAACTCAGCACGCTGAAAGCTCAACAGATGAAACAACATACAGCACAAACATCACAGGACATAAAGGCACACGATTCTCAGACACCACGGTTAGCCATATACACACCACACACACAATGAGGTACACGACACGAGCAAAACCACATACAGATAACACGTGTCCCCTCACACACTTAATCAATCACACACACAGCCTCTCAAACACAGCCAAACACGTATCAGAATCACATATGCATCACACACAGAAAACATACAAAACCACATGAAAGCAAACAACCAAGAATAAAGGCAGATAGCACACTTTTCTAACACTGAACACCCCACTCACAACCGCACGCAGACACCCCACACGCATGTATACACGGGCACCTTTACGCAATGCGCGCACAAACACACACACACACACAACATAAAGTAAAAACACAACAGTCACAGGGCGCACACCAGACACAACAGAGCACATGTTTCTCCTAAAACACACAAGTCACATTTGCAAGAGTACATGCACCACGCACCGTGAGGAACACCAAACACAACCACACACAGGTGACATATCTCACTTCGCAAACATAACAAGCACCCTCACATCACAACTCAAACACAACCATACGCAAATCACAATCACATACGGAAAACACACACAAAACAAATCCCTAGGCAAAACACACACAACCCACAAAGAAGACAAAGAGCGCACATTGCATACACTACACTCTGCAAGCACAACCACGCACAGACACAAAACACGTACATCCTCACGCAGGAGCACAACGCAGAGCACACACACAACACAGAAACACGCGAAACAAGGGTCCCAAGACACAGACCACACACCTCAAGGCACATAACTGCTCACAAAACACACACGGAAAACACTGCACAGACTACGTACTGCACACACCATGAGACATACTGAACAAGCGAAACCGCACAGTCAACACTTCTGATATCACGTGCATAACTCAAACAGCCAAACACACACACACAACCTCTCTAACACAACCACACACAAATCACAAACTCCACACATAAGACAGACACAACACATACTAATAATCCACAGACTACTCCCCTATGACGCACTACACACAACACACACAGACACAAGCAGGCAGTATAGAGCACACACAGGTGCACGCAGACAGCTCGAAAAATCACACCCAAAATACACACTCACAGAACACATCAGACGCAACGCAAAACTTACATCACACAGAATGCTCAAAATACAGAGACCACCCAACATCTATCCTGTATGTAACACACAGAAAGCATATAGACAGCGCTCACACAACCCAGAACACAGTACACAACAGAAAGCAGAAAGACCAGACGCAGTACACATGAAACACGACGACGGAAGGCAGACAACAGAAACACAACACACACACAAACACCAACGGATAACTCATAAAAAATGACAAGATATACAACACACAAAGAACCACTCAGTGCACAGAACACACAGCTCACGACCACACCCATGACACATTGCACGCCACACAGAGAAAGTATGCAGAACAATGTACTCAACAAGCAGCAAAGAACCCATAACACACATTGTACATTCACAACACACACCACATATACAAGCACCAGTAGAACACATAAAAAATGACAAAATGTACAACACACAAGGAACCGCTCAATGCACACAACTCACAACCACGCACGTCACACATTGCACGCCACACGGAGAAAATTACACAGAGCAGTGAACTCGACACGCAGTAAAGATCCCACACCACACGTAGTACCTACTCTACACACACAACATGGACAACACACACAAAATAAACAAGGCCCACAGATCACAGTCAACACAAGCCCAAACACACAAGAACACACAGCACACACAGCACAGCCAAACGGAATACACACAGAATCACAACACAAACACCACAAATCATTCACTACCGCATATCAACCACAAATACAGCACACTACACGAAAGAATTCCAGAAAGCACAACACGCACGGATCAAACACGCACAATACACAGTAATAAACACATAACACACAACGCACACAGCAAGACATAAAAAAAAGAAGCAGAAACGACACACAGCACACACAACACAACACACACAAAATGTGCATCACAACAGCGCAGACAACACTCACTACATACAACACTCGCAGAACATACAACACACCGGCCACACACAACACACATGGAGAGCACCAACACAACACATACAACGCACACGAAAAACACCCACAACACGCCAAAGAGTTTACATACAACCTCTCAACACACAAACATCGCCTCACCCTAAACAACAAACCCCACACACACCGAGCACATGACTGCACACAATACCCATGAACCACGGTTCTCAGAGTAAACACAACACACACAGTGAGGGACACTGACCAAGCATGACCACACACAGTACACACATCACAAATTACACTCAATACTCAAACAGCGAACCCCACACACCACCTGTCAAACACAAACCCACGGTAATCACAACCACATGCAGAACCCGCACCACACACAACACATGCGAAATGACATGGAAGAAATACACAAACCACAAAAGAACACCGAATTTATGAAACACATTTCACAGACTGCACACACCACACAAAACACACATGAAACATACAGCACACAGGGCCTCACAGAACGCACAATGCGAAGCACACAACCTACATACAAAGCACGTCAGACAGAGCACACAATTAATATCCCACTCAACACGTAAAGCACACAGAGGACACAACACAAAGCACAATATGCCAAACAGATTAGGATACACCCAACACACATGCAACTGAGAGCACAATACGTTGCACATCACGGAACACACGTGCGGTCCCATCACACACTAAACATGAAACAGAAAACCATTCACAGACCACATAACATTCCCGACCATGAACACAACACGCTACAAAAAAGACGCCAAACGTACGACACACAAAGACACACTCCAAGCACGCAACACCCAGCGCAGGACCGCCCACAAACACACCAGTCTCACAGCCCTCCACAGAGCAATACACACAGAACATACCCTACAAACAACAAAGTACCCAAACTGCACACCTCACAATCGCAACAGTCACAACACAGAAAGAACACAACAAACGGGAAACACACGCTCAGACACATAAACACTGCCATGCACATTAAGCCAGCAGACCACAGACATCAGAGCTAAAAACACACCATAACGCAGTATGCAAAACGCAACATAACACAGAATACACACCCAATCACACAACAAACACCACAACCCATGCCCTACAGTATAAACAAAAGACGAACGACGCACTTCACACATGACACAAAACCCACAAACACAAAGGACCACACAGAAAGACGCACAACGCAAACATCGCACACAACACACACATTAAAAGAAACACATCAACACATTGCCGCAACACACAAAATAATACACAAATTACAGAGCAATACATCACACAACACACAAACATCACACACAATTTATACATCACACCTCATAACACACACAACAACCTGCAGTAACAACACAACACACAGACCGATGCAACCACTACATACCATACATAAAGCCACACGCTCAAGGAATAACCACAATAAACTTAAGTAAACTCCCACAAACACAAAGACAGAGGACACACACAAACTCAGCACGCTGAAAGCTCAACAGATGAAACAACATACAGCACAAACATCACAGGACATAAAGGCACACGATTCTCAGACACCACGGTTAGCCATATACACACCACACACACAATGAGGTACACGACACGAGCAAAACCACATACAGATAACACGTGTCCCCTCACACACTTAATCAATCACACACACAGCCTCTCAAACACAGCCAAACACGTATCAGAATCACATATGCATCACACACAGAAAACATACAAAACCACATGAAAGCAAACAACCAAGAATAAAGGCAGATAGCACACTTTTCTAACACTGAACACCCCACTCACAACCGCACGCAGACACCCCACACGCATGTATACACGGGCACCTTTACGCAATGCGCGCACAAACACACACACACACACAACATAAAGTAAAAACACAACAGTCACAGGGCGCACACCAGACACAACAGAGCACATGTTTCTCCTAAAACACACAAGTCACATTTGCAAGAGTACATGCACCACGCACCGTGAGGAACACCAAACACAACCACACACAGGTGACATATCTCACTTCGCAAACATAACAAGCACCCTCACATCACAACTCAAACACAACCATACGCAAATCACAATCACATACGGAAAACACACACAAAACAAATCCCTAGGCAAAACACACACAACCCACAAAGAAGACAAAGAGCGCACATTGCATACACTACACTCTGCAAGCACAACCACGCACAGACACAAAACACGTACATCCTCACGCAGGAGCACAACGCAGAGCACACACACAACACAGAAACACGCGAAACAAGGGTCCCAAGACACAGACCACACACCTCAAGGCACATAACTGCTCACAAAACACACACGGAAAACACTGCACAGACTACGTACTGCACACACCATGAGACATACTGAACAAGCGAAACCGCACAGTCAACACTTCTGATATCACGTGCATAACTCAAACAGCCAAACACACACACACAACCTCTCTAACACAACCACACACAAATCACAAACTCCACACATAAGACAGACACAACACATACTAATAATCCACAGACTACTCCCCTATGACGCACTACACACAACACACACAGACACAAGCAGGCAGTATAGAGCACACACAGGTGCACGCAGACAGCTCGAAAAATCACACCCAAAATACACACTCACAGAACACATCAGACGCAACGCAAAACTTACATCACACAGAATGCTCAAAATACAGAGACCACCCAACATCTATCCTGTATGTAACACACAGAAAGCATATAGACAGCGCTCACACAACCCAGAACACAGTACACAACAGAAAGCAGAAAGACCAGACGCAGTACACATGAAACACGACGACGGAAGGCAGACAACAGAAACACAACACACACACAAACACCAACGGATAACTCATAAAAAATGACAAGATATACAACACACAAAGAACCACTCAGTGCACAGAACACACAGCTCACGACCACACCCATGACACATTGCACGCCACACAGAGAAAGTATGCAGAACAATGTACTCAACAAGCAGCAAAGAACCCATAACACACATTGTACATTCACAACACACACCACATATACAAGCACCAGTAGAACACTCATAAAAAATGACAAAATGTACAACACACAAGGAACCGCTCAATGCACACAACTCACAACCACGCACGTCACACATTGCACGCCACACGGAGAAAATTACACAGAGCAGTGAACTCGACACGCAGTAAAGATCCCACACCACACGTAGTACCTACTCTACACACACAACATGGACAACACACACAAAATAAACAAGGCCCACAGATCACAGTCAACACAAGCCCAAACACACAAGAACACACAGCACACACAGCACAGCCAAACGGAATACACACAGAATCACAACACAAACACCACAAATCATTCACTACCGCATATCAACCACAAATACAGCACACTACACGAAAGAATTCCAGAAAGCACAACACGCACGGATCAAACACGCACAATACACAGTAATAAACACATAACACACAACGCACACAGCAAGACATAAAAAAAAGAAGCAGAAACGACACACAGCACACACAACACAACACACACAAAATGTGCATCACAACAGCGCAGACAACACTCACTACATACAACACTCGCAGAACATACAACACACCGGCCACACACAACACACATGGAGAGCACCAACACAACACATACAACGCACACGAAAAACACCCACAACACGCCAAAGAGTTTACATACAACCTCTCAACACACAAACATCGCCTCACCCTAAACAACAAACCCCACACACACCGAGCACATGACTGCACACAATACCCATGAACCACGGTTCTCAGAGTAAACACAACACACACAGTGAGGGACACTGACCAAGCATGACCACACACAGTACACACATCACAAATTACACTCAATACTCAAACAGCGAACCCCACACACCACCTGTCAAACACAAACCCACGGTAATCACAACCACATGCAGAACCCGCACCACACACAACACATGCGAAATGACATGGAAGAAATACACAAACCACAAAAGAACACCGAATTTATGAAACACATTTCACAGACTGCACACACCACACAAAACACACATGAAACATACAGCACACAGGGCCTCACAGAACGCACAATGCGAAGCACACAACCTACATACAAAGCACGTCAGACAGAGCACACAATTAATATCCCACTCAACACGTAAAGCACACAGAGGACACAACACAAAGCACAATATGCCAAACAGATTAGGATACACCCAACACACATGCAACTGAGAGCACAATACGTTGCACATCACGGAACACACGTGCGGTCCCATCACACACTAAACATGAAACAGAAAACCATTCACAGACCACATAACATTCCCGACCATGAACACAACACGCTACAAAAAAGACGCCAAACGTACGACACACAAAGACACACTCCAAGCACGCAACACCCAGCGCAGGACCGCCCACAAACACACCAGTCTCACAGCCCTCCACAGAGCAATACACACAGAACATACCCTACAAACAACAAAGTACCCAAACTGCACACCTCACAATCGCAACAGTCACAACACAGAAAGAACACAACAAACGGGAAACACACGCTCAGACACATAAACACTGCCATGCACATTAAGCCAGCAGACCACAGACATCAGAGCTAAAAACACACCATAACGCAGTATGCAAAACGCAACATAACACAGAATACACACCCAATCACACAACAAACACCACAACCCATGCCCTACAGTATAAACAAAAGACGAACGACGCACTTCACACATGACACAAAACCCACAAACACAAAGGACCACACAGAAAGACGCACAACGCAAACATCGCACACAACACACACATTAAAAGAAACACATCAACACATTGCCGCAACACACAAAATAATACACAAATTACAGAGCAATACATCACACAACACACAAACATCACACACAATTTATACATCACACCTCATAACACACACAACAACCTGCAGTAACAACACAACACACAGACCGATGCAACCACTACATACCATACATAAAGCCACACGCTCAAGGAATAACCACAATAAACTTAAGTAAACTCCCACAAACACAAAGACAGAGGACACACACAAACTCAGCACGCTAAAAGCACAACAGATGAAACAACATACAGCACAAACATCACAGGACATAAAGGCACACGATTCTCAGACACCACGGTTAGCCATATACACACCACACACACAATGAGGTACACGACACGAGCAAAACCACATACAGATAACACGTGTCCCCTCACACACTTAATCAATCACACACACAGCCTCTCAAACACAGCCAAACACGTATCAGAATCACATATGCATCACACACAGAAAACATACAAAACCACATGAAAGCAAACAACCAAGAATAAAGGCCGATAGCACACTTTTCTAACACTGAACACCCCACTCACAACCGCACGCAGACACCCCACACGCATGTATACACGGGCACCTTTACGCAATGCGCGCACAAACACACACACACACACAACATAAAGTAAAAACACAACAGTCACAGGGCGCACACCAGACACAACAGAGCACATGTTTCTCCTAAAACACACAAGTCACATTTGCAAGAGTACATGCACCACGCACCGTGAGGAACACCAAACACAACCACACACAGGTGACATATCTCACTTCGCAAACATAACAAGCACCCTCACATCACAACTCAAACACAACCATACGCAAATCACAATCACATACGGAAAACACACACAAAACAAATCCCTAGGCAAAACACACACAACCCACAAAGAAGACAAAGAGCGCACATTGCATACACTACACTCTGCAAGCACAACCACGCACAGACACAAAACACGTACATCCTCACGCAGGAGCACAACGCAGAGCACACACACAACACAGAAACATGCGAAACAAGGGTCCCAAGACACAGACCACACACCTCAAGGCACATAACTGCTCACAAAACACACACGGAAAACACTGCACAGACTACGTACTGCACACACCATGAGACATACTGAACAAGCGAAACCGCACAGTCAACACTTCTGATATCACGTGCATAACTCAAACAGCCAAACACACACACACAACCTCTCTAACACAACCACACACAAATCACAAACTCCACACATAAGACGGACACAACACATACTAATAATCCACAGACTACTCCCCTATGACGCACTACACACAACACACACAGCCACAAGCAGGCAGTATAGAGCACACACAGGTGCACGCAGACAGCTCGAAAAATCACACCCAAAATACACACTCACAGAACACATCAGACGCAACGCAAAACTAACATCACACAGAATGCTCAAAATACAGAGACCACCCAACATCTATCCTGTATGTAACACACAGAAAGCATATAGACAGCGCTCACACAACCCAGAACACAGTACACAACAGAAAGCAGAAAGACCAGACGCAGTACACATGAAACACGACGACGGAAGGCAGACAACAGAAACACAACACACACACAAACACCAACGGATAACTCATAAAAAATGACAAGATATACAACACACAAAGAACCACTCAGTGCACAGAACACACAGCTCACGACCACACCCATGACACATTGCACGCCACACAGAGAAAGTATGCAGAACAATGTACTCAACAAGCAGCAAAGAACCCATAACACACATTGTACATTCACAACACACACCACATATACAAGCACCAGTAGAACACTCATAAAAAATGACAAAATGTACAACACACAAGGAACCGCTCAATGCACACAACTCACAACCACGCACGTCACACATTGCACGCCACACGGAGAAAATTACACAGAGCAGTGAACTCGACACGCAGTAAAGATCCCACACCACACGTAGTACCTACTCTACACACACAACATGGACAACACACACAAAATAAACAAGGCCCACAGATCACAGTCAACACAAGCCCAAACACACAAGAACACACAGCACACACAGCACAGCCAAACGGAATACACACAGAATCACAACACAAACACCACAAATCATTCACTACCGCATATCAACCACAAATACAGCACACTACACGAAAGAATTCCAGAAAGCACAACACGCACGGATCAAACACGCACAATACACAGTAATAAACACATAACACACAACGCACACAGCAAGACATAAAAAAAAGAAGCAGAAACGACACACAGCACACACAACACAACACACACAAAATGTGCATCACAACAGCGCAGACAACACTCACTACATACAACACTCGCAGAACATACAACACACCGGCCACACACAACACACATGGAGAGCGCCAACACAACACATACAACGCACACGAAAAACACCCACAACACGCCAAAGAGTTTACATACAACCTCTCAACACACAAACATCGCCTCACCCTAAACAACAAACCCCACACACACCGAGCACATGACTGCACACAATACCCATGAACCACGGTTCTCAGAGTAAACACAACACACACAGTGAGGGACACTGACCAAGCATGACCACACACAGTACACACATCACAAATTACACTCAATACTCAAACAGCGAACCCCACACACCACCTGTCAAACACAAACCCACGGTAATCACAACCACATGCAGAACCCGCACCACACACAACACATGCGAAATGACATGGAAGAAATACACAAACCACAAAAGAACACCGAATTTATGAAACACATTTCACAGACTGCACACACCACACAAAACACACATAAAACATACAGCACACAGGGCCTCACAGAACGCACAATGCGAAGCACACAACCTACATACAAAGCACGTCAGACAGAGCACACAATTAATATCCCACTCAACACGTAAAGCACACAGAGGACACAACACAAAGCACAATATGCCAAACAGATTAGGATACACCCAACACACATGCAACTGAGAGCACAATACGTTGCACATCACGGAACACACGTGCGGTCCCATCACACACTAAACATGAAACAGAAAACCATTCACAGACCACATAACATTCCCGACCATGAACACAACACGCTACAAAAAAGACGCCAAACGTACGACACACAAAGACACACTCCAAGCACGCAACACCCAGCGCAGGACCGCCCACAAACACACCAGTCTCACAGCCCTCCACAGAGCAATACACACAGAACATACCCTACAAACAACAAAGTACCCAAACTACACACCTCACAATCGCAACAGTCACAACACAGAAAGAACACAACACACGGGAAACACACGCTCAGACACATAAACACTGCCATGCACATTAAGCCAGCAGACCACAGACATCAGAGCTAAAAACACACCATAACGCAGCATGCAAAACGCAACACAACACAGAATACACACCCAATCACACAACAAACACCACAACCCATGCCCTACAGTATAAACAAAAGACGAACGACGCACTTCACACATGACACAAAACCCACAAACACAAAGGACCACACAGAAAGACGCACAACGCAAACATCGCACACAACACACACATTAAAAGAAACACATCAACACATTGCCGCAACACACAAAATAATACACAAATTACAGAGCAATACATCACACAACACACAAACATCACACACAATTTATACATCACACCTCATAACACACACAACAACCTGCAGTAACAACACAACACACAGACCGATGCAACCACTACATACCATACGTAAAGCCACACGCTCAAGGAATAACCACAATAAACTTAAGTAAACTCCCACAAACACAAAGACAGAGGACACACACAAACTCAGCACGCTAAAAGCACAACAGATGAAACAACATACAGCACAAACATCACAGGACATAAAGGCACACGATTCTCAGACACCACGGTTAGCCATATACACACCACACACACAATGAGGTACACGACACGAGCAAAACCACATACAGATAACACGTGTCCCCTCACACACTTAATCAATCACACACACAGCCTCTCAAACACAGCCAAACACGTATCAGAATCACATATGCATCACACACAGAAAACATACAAAACCACATGAAAGCAAACAACCAAGAATAAAGGCAGATAGCACACTTTTCTAACACTGAACACCCCACTCACAACCGCACGCAGACACCCCACACGCATGTATACACGGGCACCTTTACGCAATGCGCGCACAAACACACACACACACACAACATAAAGTAAAAACACAACAGTCACAGGGCGCACACCAGACACAACAGAGCACATGTTTCTCCTAAAACACACAAGTCACATTTGCAAGAGTACATGCACCACGCACCGTGAGGAACACCAAACACAACCACACACAGGTGACATATCTCACTTCGCAAACATAACAAGCACCCTCACATCACAACTCAAACACAACCATACGCAAATCACAATCACATACGGAAAACACACACAAAACAAATCCCTAAGCAAAACACACACAACCCACAAAGAAGACAAAGAGCGCACATTGCATACACTACACTCTGCAAGCACAACCACGCACAGACACAAAACACGTACATCCTCACGCAGGAGCACAACGCAGAGCACACACACAACACAGAAACATGCGAAACAAGGGTCCCAAGACACAGACCACACACCTCAAGGCACATAACTGCTCACAAAACACACACGGAAAACACTGCACAGACTACGTACTGCACACACCATGAGACATACTGAACAAGCGAAACCGCACAGTCAACACTTCTGATATCACGTGCATAACTCAAACAGCCAAACACACACACACAACCTCTCTAACACAACCACACACAAATCACAAACTCCACACATAAGACGGACACAACACATACTAATAATCCACAGACTACTCCCCTATGACGCACTACACACAACACACACAGCCACAAGCAGGCAGTATAGAGCACACACAGGTGCACGCAGACAGCTCGAAAAATCACACCCAAAATACACACTCACAGAACACATCAGACGCAACGCAAAACTAACATCACACAGAATGCTCAAAATACAGAGACCACCCAACATCTATCCTGTATGTAACACACAGAAAGCATATAGACAGCGCTCACACAACCCAGAACACAGTACACAACAGAAAGCAGAAAGACCAGACGCAGTACACATGAAACACGACGACGGAAGGCAGACAACAGAAACACAACACACACACAAACACCAACGGATAACTCATAAAAAATGACAAGATATACAACACACAAAGAACCACTCAGTGCACAGAACACACAGCTCACGACCACACCCATGACACATTGCACGCCACACAGAGAAAGTATGCAGAACAATGTACTCAACAAGCAGCAAAGAACCCATAACACACATTGTACATTCACAACACACACCACATATACAAGCACCAGTAGAACACTCATAAAAAATGACAAAATGTACAACACACAAGGAACCGCTCAATGCACACAACTCACAACCACGCACGTCACACATTGCACGCCACACGGAGAAAATTACACAGAGCAGTGAACTCGACACGCAGTAAAGATCCCACACCACACGTAGTACCTACTCTACACACACAACATGGACAACACACACAAAATAAACAAGGCCCACAGATCACAGTCAACACAAGCCCAAACACACAAGAACACACAGCACACACAGCACAGCCAAACGGAATACACACAGAATCACAACACAAACACCACAAATCATTCACTACCGCATATCAACCACAAATACAGCACACTACACGAAAGAATTCCAGAAAGCACAACACGCACGGATCAAACACGCACAATACACAGTAATAAACACATAACACACAACGCACACAGCAAGACATAAAAAAAAGAAGCAGAAACGACACACAGCACACACAACACAACACACACAAAATGTGCATCACAACAGCGCAGACAACACTCACTACATACAACACTCGCAGAACATACAACACACCGGCCACACACAACACACATGGAGAGCGCCAACACAACACATACAACGCACACGAAAAACACCCACAACACGCCAAAGAGTTTACATACAACCTCTCAACACACAAACATCGCCTCACCCTAAACAACAAACCCCCCACACACCGAGCACATGACTGCACACAATACCCATGAACCACGGTTCTCAGAGTAAACACAACACACACAGTGAGGGACACTGACCAAGCATGACCACACACAGTACACACATCACAAATTACACTCAATACTCAAACAGCGAACCCCACACACCACCTGTCAAACACAAACCCACGGTAATCACAACCACATGCAGAACCCGCACCACACACAACACATGCGAAATGACATGGAAGAAATACACAAACCACAAAAGAACACCGAATTTATGAAACACATTTCACAGACTGCACACACCACACAAAACACACATAAAACATACAGCACACAGGGCCTCACAGAACGCACAATGCGAAGCACACAACCTACATACAAAGCACGTCAGACAGAGCACACAATTAATATCCCACTCAACACGTAAAGCACACAGAGGACACAACACAAAGCACAATATGCCAAACAGATTAGGATACACCCAACACACATGCAACTGAGAGCACAATACGTTGCACATCACGGAACACACGTGCGGTCCCATCACACACTAAACATGAAACAGAAAACCATTCACAGACCACATAACATTCCCGACCATGAACACAACACGCTACAAAAAAGACGCCAAACGTACGACACACAAAGACACACTCCAAGCACGCAACACCCAGCGCAGGACCGCCCACAAACACACCAGTCTCACAGCCCTCCACAGAGCAATACACACAGAACATACCCTACAAACAACAAAGTACCCAAACTGCACACCTCACAATCGCAACAGTCACAACACAGAAAGAACACAACACACGGGAAACACACGCTCAGACACATAAACACTGCCATGCACATTAAGCCAGCAGACCACAGACATCAGAGCTAAAAACACACCATAACGCAGTATGCAAAACGCAACACAACACAGAATACACACCCAATCACACAACAAACACCACAACCCATGCCCTACAGTATAAACAAAAGACGAACGACGCACTTCACACATGACACAAAACCCACAAACACAAAGGACCACACAGAAAGACGCACAACGCAAACATCGCACACAACACACACATTAAAAGAAACACATCAACACATTGCCGCAACACACAAAATAATACACAAATTACAGAGCAATACATCACACAACACACAAACATCACACACAATTTATACATCACACCTCATAACACACACAACAACCTGCAGTAACAACACAACACACAGACCGATGCAACCACTACATACCATACGTAAAGCCACACGCTCAAGGAATAACCACAATAAACTTAAGTAAACTCCCACAAACACAAAGACAGAGGACACACACAAACTCAGCACGCTAAAAGCACAACAGATGAAACAACATACAGCACAAACATCACAGGACATAAAGGCACACGATTCTCAGACACCACGGTTAGCCATATACACACCACACACACAATGAGGTACACGACACGAGCAAAACCACATACAGATAACACGTGTCCCCTCACACACTTAATCAATCACACACACAGCCTCTCAAACACAGCCAAACACGTATCAGAATCACATATGCATCACACACAGAAAACATACAAAACCACATGAAAGCAAACAACCAAGAATAAAGGCAGATAGCACACTTTTCTAACACTGAACACCCCACTCACAACCGCACGCAGACACCCCACACGCATGTATACACGGGCACCTTTACGCAATGCGCGCACAAACACACACACACACACAACATAAAGTAAAAACACAACAGTCACAGGGCGCACACCAGACACAACAGAGCACATGTTTCTCCTAAAACACACAAGTCACATTTGCAAGAGTACATGCACCACGCACCGTGAGGAACACCAAACACAACCACACACAGGTGACATATCTCACTTCGCAAACATAACAAGCACCCTCACATCACAACTCAAACACAACCATACGCAAATCACAATCACATACGGAAAACACACACAAAACAAATCCCTAGGCAAAACACACACAACCCACAAAGAAGACAAAGAGCGCACATTGCATACACTACACTCTGCAAGCACAACCACGCACAGACACAAAACACGTACATCCTCACGCAGGAGCACAACGCAGAGCACACACACAACACAGAAACATGCGAAACAAGGGTCCCAAGACACAGACCACACACCTCAAGGCACATAACTGCTCACAAAACACACACGGAAAACACTGCACAGACTACGTACTGCACACACCATGAGACATACTGAACAAGCGAAACCGCACAGTCAACACTTCTGATATCACGTGCATAACTCAAACAGCCAAACACACACACACAACCTCTCTAACACAACCACACACAAATCACAAACTCCACACATAAGACGGACACAACACATACTAATAATCCACAGACTACTCCCCTATGACGCACTACACACAACACACACAGCCACAAGCAGGCAGTATAGAGCACACACAGGTGCACGCAGACAGCTCGAAAAATCACACCCAAAATACACACTCACAGAACACATCAGACGCAACGCAAAACTAACATCACACAGAATGCTCAAAATACAGAGACCACCCAACATCTATCCTGTATGTAACACACAGAAAGCATATAGACAGCGCTCACACAACCCAGAACACAGTACACAACAGAAAGCAGAAAGACCAGACGCAGTACACATGAAACACGACGACGGAAGGCAGACAACAGAAACACAACACACACACAAACACCAACGGATAACTCATAAAAAATGACAAGATATACAACACACAAAGAACCACTCAGTGCACAGAACACACAGCTCACGACCACACCCATGACACATTGCACGCCACACAGAGAAAGTATGCAGAACAATGTACTCAACAAGCAGCAAAGAACCCATAACACACATTGTACATTCACAACACACACCACATATACAAGCACCAGTAGAACACTCATAAAAAATGACAAAATGTACAACACACAAGGAACCGCTCAATGCACACAACTCACAACCACGCACGTCACACATTGCACGCCACACGGAGAAAATTACACAGAGCAGTGAACTCGACACGCAGTAAAGATCCCACACCACACGTAGTACCTACTCTACACACACAACATGGACAACACACACAAAATAAACAAGGCCCACAGATCACAGTCAACACAAGCCCAAACACACAAGAACACACAGCACACACAGCACAGCCAAACGGAATACACACAGAATCACAACACAAACACCACAAATCATTCACTACCGCATATCAACCACAAATACAGCACACTACACGAAAGAATTCCAGAAAGCACAACACGCACGGATCAAACACGCACAATACACAGTAATAAACACATAACACACAACGCACACAGCAAGACATAAAAAAAAGAAGCAGAAACGACACACAGCACACACAACACAACACACACAAAATGTGCATCACAACAGCGCAGACAACACTCACTACATACAACACTCGCAGAACATACAACACACCGGCCACACACAACACACATGGAGAGCACCAACACAACACATACAACGCACACGAAAAACACCCACAACACGCCAAAGTTTACATACAACCTCTCAACACACAAACATCGCCTCACCCTAAACAACAAACCCCACCCACACCGAGCACATGACTGCACACAATACCCATGAACCACGGTTCTCAGAGTAAACACAACACACACAGTGAGGGACACTGACCAAGCATGACCACACACAGTACACACATCACAAATTACACTCAATACTCAAACAGCGAACCCCACACACCACCTGTCAAACACAAACCCACGGTAATCACAACCACATGCAGAACCCGCACCACACACAACACATGCGAAATGACATGGAAGAAATACACAAACCACAAAAGAACACCGAATTTATGAAACACATTTCACAGACTGCACACACCACACAAAACACACATAAAACATACAGCACACAGGGCCTCACAGAACGCACAATGCGAAGCACACAACCTACATACAAAGCACGTCAGACAGAGCACACAATTAATATCCCACTCAACACGTAAAGCACACAGAGGACACAACACAAAGCACAATATGCCAAACAGATTAGGATACACCCAACACACATGCAACTGAGAGCACAATACGTTGCACATCACGGAACACACGTGCGGTCCCATCACACACTAAACATGAAACAGAAAACCATTCACAGACCACATAACATTCCCGACCATGAACACAACACGCTACAAAAAAGACGCCAAACGTACGACACACAAAGACACACTCCAAGCACGCAACACCCAGCGCAGGACCGCCCACAAACACACCAGTCTCACAGCCCTCCACAGAGCAATACACACAGAACATACCCTACAAACAACAAAGTACCCAAACTGCACACCTCACAATCGCAACAGTCACAACACAGAAAGAACACAACAAACGGGAAACACACGCTCAGACACATAAACACTGCTATGCACATTAAGCCAGCAGACCACAGACATCAGAGCTAAAAACACACCATAACGCAGTATGCAAAACGCAACATAACACAGAATACACACCCAATCACACAACAAACACCACAACCCATGCCCTACAGTATAAACAAAAGACGAACGACGCACTTCACACATGACACAAAACCCACAAACACAAAGGACCACACAGAAAGACGCACAACGCAAACATCGCACACAACACACACATTAAAAGAAACACATCAACACATTGCCGCAACACACAAAATAATACACAAATTACAGAGCAATACATCACACAACACACAAACATCACACACAATTTATACATCACACCTCATAACACACACAACAACCTGCAGTAACAACACAACACACAGACCGATGCAACCACTACATACCATACATAAAGCCACACGCTCAAGGAATAACCACAATAAACTTAAGTAAACTCCCACAAACACAAAGACAGAGGACACACACAAACTCAGCACGCTAAAAGCACAACAGATGAAACAACATACAGCACAAACATCACAGGACATAAAGGCACACGATTCTCAGACACCACGGTTAGCCATATACACACCACACACACAATGAGGTACACGACACGAGCAAAACCACATACAGATAACACGTGTCCCCTCACACACTTAATCAATCACACACACAGCCTCTCAAACACAGCCAAACACGTATCAGAATCACATATGCATCACACACAGAAAACATACAAAACCACATGAAAGCAAACAACCAAGAATAAAGGCCGATAGCACACTTTTCTAACACTGAACACCCCACTCACAACCGCACGCAGACACCCCACACGCATGTATACACGGGCACCTTTACGCAATGCGCGCACAAACACACACACACACACAACATAAAGTAAAAACACAACAGTCACAGGGCGCACACCAGACACAACAGAGCACATGTTTCTCCTAAAACACACAAGTCACATTTGCAAGAGTACATGCACCACGCACCGTGAGGAACACCAAACACAACCACACACAGGTGACATATCTCACTTCGCAAACATAACAAGCACCCTCACATCACAACTCAAACACAACCATACGCAAATCACAATCACATACGGAAAACACACACAAAACAAATCCCTAAGCAAAACACACACAACCCACAAAGAAGACAAAGAGCGCACATTGCATACACTACACTCTGCAAGCACAACCACGCACAGACACAAAACACGTACATCCTCACGCAGGAGCACAACGCAGAGCACACACACAACACAGAAACATGCGAAACAAGGGTCCCAAGACACAGACCACACACCTCAAGGCACATAACTGCTCACAAAACACACACGGAAAACACTGCACAGACTACGTACTGCACACACCATGAGACATACTGAACAAGCGAAACCGCACAGTCAACACTTCTGATATCACGTGCATAACTCAAACAGCCAAACACACACACACAACCTCTCTAACACAACCACACACAAATCACAAACTCCACACATAAGACGGACACAACACATACTAATAATCCACAGACTACTCCCCTATGACGCACTACACACAACACACACAGCCACAAGCAGGCAGTATAGAGCACACACAGGTGCACGCAGACAGCTCGAAAAATCACACCCAAAATACACACTCACAGAACACATCAGACGCAACGCAAAACTAACATCACACAGAATGCTCAAAATACAGAGACCACCCAACATCTATCCTGTATGTAACACACAGAAAGCATATAGACAGCGCTCACACAACCCAGAACACAGTACACAACAGAAAGCAGAAAGACCAGACGCAGTACACATGAAACACGACGACGGAAGGCAGACAACAGAAACACAACACACACACAAACACCAACGGATAACTCATAAAAAATGACAAGATATACAACACACAAAGAACCACTCAGTGCACAGAACACACAGCTCACGACCACACCCATGACACATTGCACGCCACACAGAGAAAGTATGCAGAACAATGTACTCAACAAGCAGCAAAGAACCCATAACACACATTGTACATTCACAACACACACCACATATACAAGCACCAGTAGAACACTCATAAAAAATGACAAAATGTACAACACACAAGGAACCGCTCAATGCACACAACTCACAACCACGCACGTCACACATTGCACGCCACACGGAGAAAATTACACAGAGCAGTGAACTCGACACGCAGTAAAGATCCCACACCACACGTAGTACCTACTCTACACACACAACATGGACAACACACACAAAATAAACAAGGCCCACAGATCACAGTCAACACAAGCCCAAACACACAAGAACACACAGCACACACAGCACAGCCAAACGGAATACACACAGAATCACAACACAAACACCACAAATCATTCACTACCGCATATCAACCACAAATACAGCACACTACACGAAAGAATTCCAGAAAGCACAACACGCACGGATCAAACACGCACAATACACAGTAATAAACACATAACACACAACGCACACAGCAAGACATAAAAAAAAGAAGCAGAAACGACACACAGCACACACAACACAACACACACAAAATGTGCATCACAACAGCGCAGACAACACTCACTACATACAACACTCGCAGAACATACAACACACCGGCCACACACAACACACATGGAGAGCGCCAACACAACACATACAACGCACACGAAAAACACCCACAACACGCCAAAGAGTTTACATACAACCTCTCAACACACAAACATCGCCTCACCCTAAACAACAAACCCCCCACACACCGAGCACATGACTGCACACAATACCCATGAACCACGGTTCTCAGAGTAAACACAACACACACAGTGAGGGACACTGACCAAGCATGACCACACACAGTACACACATCACAAATTACACTCAATACTCAAACAGCGAACCCCACACACCACCTGTCAAACACAAACCCACGGTAATCACAACCACATGCAGAACCCGCACCACACACAACACATGCGAAATGACATGGAAGAAATACACAAACCACAAAAGAACACCGAATTTATGAAACACATTTCACAGACTGCACACACCACACAAAACACACATAAAACATACAGCACACAGGGCCTCACAGAACGCACAATGCGAAGCACACAACCTACATACAAAGCACGTCAGACAGAGCACACAATTAATATCCCACTCAACACGTAAAGCACACAGAGGACACAACACAAAGCACAATATGCCAAACAGATTAGGATACACCCAACACACATGCAACTGAGAGCACAATACGTTGCACATCACGGAACACACGTGCGGTCCCATCACACACTAAACATGAAACAGAAAACCATTCACAGACCACATAACATTCCCGACCATGAACACAACACGCTACAAAAAAGACGCCAAACGTACGACACACAAAGACACACTCCAAGCACGCAACACCCAGCGCAGGACCGCCCACAAACACACCAGTCTCACAGCCCTCCACAGAGCAATACACACAGAACATACCCTACAAACAACAAAGTACCCAAACTGCACACCTCACAATCGCAACAGTCACAACACAGAAAGAACACAACACACGGGAAACACACGCTCAGACACATAAACACTGCCATGCACATTAAGCCAGCAGACCACAGACATCAGAGCTAAAAACACACCATAACGCAGTATGCAAAACGCAACACAACACAGAATACACACCCAATCACACAACAAACACCACAACCCATGCCCTACAGTATAAACAAAAGACGAACGACGCACTTCACACATGACACAAAACCCACAAACACAAAGGACCACACAGAAAGACGCACAACGCAAACATCGCACACAACACACACATTAAAAGAAACACATCAACACATTGCCGCAACACACAAAATAATACACAAATTACAGAGCAATACATCACACAACACACAAACATCACACACAATTTATACATCACACCTCATAACACACACAACAACCTGCAGTAACAACACAACACACAGACCGATGCAACCACTACATACCATACGTAAAGCCACACGCTCAAGGAATAACCACAATAAACTTAAGTAAACTCCCACAAACACAAAGACAGAGGACACACACAAACTCAGCACGCTAAAAGCACAACAGATGAAACAACATACAGCACAAACATCACAGGACATAAAGGCACACGATTCTCAGACACCACGGTTAGCCATATACACACCACACACACAATGAGGTACACGACACGAGCAAAACCACATACAGATAACACGTGTCCCCTCACACACTTAATCAATCACACACACAGCCTCTCAAACACAGCCAAACACGTATCAGAATCACATATGCATCACACACAGAAAACATACAAAACCACATGAAAGCAAACAACCAAGAATAAAGGCAGATAGCACACTTTTCTAACACTGAACACCCCACTCACAACCGCACGCAGACACCCCACACGCATGTATACACGGGCACCTTTACGCAATGCGCGCACAAACACACACACACACACAACATAAAGTAAAAACACAACAGTCACAGGGCGCACACCAGACACAACAGAGCACATGTTTCTCCTAAAACACACAAGTCACATTTGCAAGAGTACATGCACCACGCACCGTGAGGAACACCAAACACAACCACACACAGGTGACATATCTCACTTCGCAAACATAACAAGCACCCTCACATCACAACTCAAACACAACCATACGCAAATCACAATCACATACGGAAAACACACACAAAACAAATCCCTAGGCAAAACACACACAACCCACAAAGAAGACAAAGAGCGCACATTGCATACACTACACTCTGCAAGCACAACCACGCACAGACACAAAACACGTACATCCTCACGCAGGAGCACAACGCAGAGCACACACACAACACAGAAACATGCGAAACAAGGGTCCCAAGACACAGACCACACACCTCAAGGCACATAACTGCTCACAAAACACACACGGAAAACACTGCACAGACTACGTACTGCACACACCATGAGACATACTGAACAAGCGAAACCGCACAGTCAACACTTCTGATATCACGTGCATAACTCAAACAGCCAAACACACACACACAACCTCTCTAACACAACCACACACAAATCACAAACTCCACACATAAGACGGACACAACACATACTAATAATCCACAGACTACTCCCCTATGACGCACTACACACAACACACACAGCCACAAGCAGGCAGTATAGAGCACACACAGGTGCACGCAGACAGCTCGAAAAATCACACCCAAAATACACACTCACAGAACACATCAGACGCAACGCAAAACTAACATCACACAGAATGCTCAAAATACAGAGACCACCCAACATCTATCCTGTATGTAACACACAGAAAGCATATAGACAGCGCTCACACAACCCAGAACACAGTACACAACAGAAAGCAGAAAGACCAGACGCAGTACACATGAAACACGACGACGGAAGGCAGACAACAGAAACACAACACACACACAAACACCAACGGATAACTCATAAAAAATGACAAGATATACAACACACAAAGAACCACTCAGTGCACAGAACACACAGCTCACGACCACACCCATGACACATTGCACGCCACACAGAGAAAGTATGCAGAACAATGTACTCAACAAGCAGCAAAGAACCCATAACACACATTGTACATTCACAACACACACCACATATACAAGCACCAGTAGAACACTCATAAAAAATGACAAAATGTACAACACACAAGGAACCGCTCAATGCACACAACTCACAACCACGCACGTCACACATTGCACGCCACACGGAGAAAATTACACAGAGCAGTGAACTCGACACGCAGTAAAGATCCCACACCACACGTAGTACCTACTCTACACACACAACATGGACAACACACACAAAATAAACAAGGCCCACAGATCACAGTCAACACAAGCCCAAACACACAAGAACACACAGCACACACAGCACAGCCAAACGGAATACACACAGAATCACAACACAAACACCACAAATCATTCACTACCGCATATCAACCACAAATACAGCACACTACACGAAAGAATTCCAGAAAGCACAACACGCACGGATCAAACACGCACAATACACAGTAATAAACACATAACACACAACGCACACAGCAAGACATAAAAAAAAGAAGCAGAAACGACACACAGCACACACAACACAACACACACAAAATGTGCATCACAACAGCGCAGACAACACTCACTACATACAACACTCGCAGAACATACAACACACCGGCCACACACAACACACATGGAGAGCACCAACACAACACATACAACGCACACGAAAAACACCCACAACACGCCAAAGTTTACATACAACCTCTCAACACACAAACATCGCCTCACCCTAAACAACAAACCCCACCCACACCGAGCACATGACTGCACACAATACCCATGAACCACGGTTCTCAGAGTAAACACAACACACACAGTGAGGGACACTGACCAAGCATGACCACACACAGTACACACATCACAAATTACACTCAATACTCAAACAGCGAACCCCACACACCACCTGTCAAACACAAACCCACGGTAATCACAACCACATGCAGAACCCGCACCACACACAACACATGCGAAATGACATGGAAGAAATACACAAACCACAAAAGAACACCGAATTTATGAAACACATTTCACAGACTGCACACACCACACAAAACACACATAAAACATACAGCACACAGGGCCTCACAGAACGCACAATGCGAAGCACACAACCTACATACAAAGCACGTCAGACAGAGCACACAATTAATATCCCACTCAACACGTAAAGCACACAGAGGACACAACACAAAGCACAATATGCCAAACAGATTAGGATACACCCAACACACATGCAACTGAGAGCACAATACGTTGCACATCACGGAACACACGTGCGGTCCCATCACACACTAAACATGAAACAGAAAACCATTCACAGACCACATAACATTCCCGACCATGAACACAACACGCTACAAAAAAGACGCCAAACGTACGACACACAAAGACACACTCCAAGCACGCAACACCCAGCGCAGGACCGCCCACAAACACACCAGTCTCACAGCCCTCCACAGAGCAATACACACAGAACATACCCTACAAACAACAAAGTACCCAAACTGCACACCTCACAATCGCAACAGTCACAACACAGAAAGAACACAACAAACGGGAAACACACGCTCAGACACATAAACACTGCTATGCACATTAAGCCAGCAGACCACAGACATCAGAGCTAAAAACACACCATAACGCAGTATGCAAAACGCAACATAACACAGAATACACACCCAATCACACAACAAACACCACAACCCATGCCCTACAGTATAAACAAAAGACGAACGACGCACTTCACACATGACACAAAACCCACAAACACAAAGGACCACACAGAAAGACGCACAACGCAAACATCGCACACAACACACACATTAAAAGAAACACATCAACACATTGCCGCAACACACAAAATAATACACAAATTACAGAGCAATACATCACACAACACACAAACATCACACACAATTTATACATCACACCTCATAACACACACAACAACCTGCAGTAACAACACAACACACAGACCGATGCAACCACTACATACCATACATAAAGCCACACGCTCAAGGAATAACCACAATAAACTTAAGTAAACTCCCACAAACACAAAGACAGAGGACACACACAAACTCAGCACGCTAAAAGCACAACAGATGAAACAACATACAGCACAAACATCACAGGACATAAAGGCACACGATTCTCAGACACCACGGTTAGCCATATACACACCACACACACAATGAGGTACACGACACGAGCAAAACCACATACAGATAACACGTGTCCCCTCACACACTTAATCAATCACACACACAGCCTCTCAAACACAGCCAAACACGTATCAGAATCACATATGCATCACACACAGAAAACATACAAAACCACATGAAAGCAAACAACCAAGAATAAAGGCCGATAGCACACTTTTCTAACACTGAACACCCCACTCACAACCGCACGCAGACACCCCACACGCATGTATACACGGGCACCTTTACGCAATGCGCGCACAAACACACACACACACACAACATAAAGTAAAAACACAACAGTCACAGGGCGCACACCAGACACAACAGAGCACATGTTTCTCCTAAAACACACAAGTCACATTTGCAAGAGTACATGCACCACGCACCGTGAGGAACACCAAACACAACCACACACAGGTGACATATCTCACTTCGCAAACATAACAAGCACCCTCACATCACAACTCAAACACAACCATACGCAAATCACAATCACATACGGAAAACACACACAAAACAAATCCCTAGGCAAAACACACACAACCCACAAAGAAGACAAAGAGCGCACATTGCATACACTACACTCTGCAAGCACAACCACGCACAGACACAAAACACGTACATCCTCACGCAGGAGCACAACGCAGAGCACACACACAACACAGAAACATGCGAAACAAGGGTCCCAAGACACAGACCACACACCTCAAGGCACATAACTGCTCACAAAACACACACGGAAAACACTGCACAGACTACGTACTGCACACACCATGAGACATACTGAACAAGCGAAACCGCACAGTCAACACTTCTGATATCACGTGCATAACTCAAACAGCCAAACACACACACACAACCTCTCTAACACAACCACACACAAATCACAAACTCCACACATAAGACGGACACAACACATACTAATAATCCACAGACTACTCCCCTATGACGCACTACACACAACACACACAGCCACAAGCAGGCAGTATAGAGCACACACAGGTGCACGCAGACAGCTCGAAAAATCACACCCAAAATACACACTCACAGAACACATCAGACGCAACGCAAAACTAACATCACACAGAATGCTCAAAATACAGAGACCACCCAACATCTATCCTGTATGTAACACACAGAAAGCATATAGACAGCGCTCACACAACCCAGAACACAGTACACAACAGAAAGCAGAAAGACCAGACGCAGTACACATGAAACACGACGACGGAAGGCAGACAACAGAAACACAACACACACACAAACACCAACGGATAACTCATAAAAAATGACAAGATATACAACACACAAAGAACCACTCAGTGCACAGAACACACAGCTCACGACCACACCCATGACACATTGCACGCCACACAGAGAAAGTATGCAGAACAATGTACTCAACAAGCAGCAAAGAACCCATAACACACATTGTACATTCACAACACACACCACATATACAAGCACCAGTAGAACACTCATAAAAAATGACAAAATGTACAACACACAAGGAACCGCTCAATGCACACAACTCACAACCACGCACGTCACACATTGCACGCCACACGGAGAAAATTACACAGAGCAGTGAACTCGACACGCAGTAAAGATCCCACACCACACGTAGTACCTACTCTACACACACAACATGGACAACACACACAAAATAAACAAGGCCCACAGATCACAGTCAACACAAGCCCAAACACACAAGAACACACAGCACACACAGCACAGCCAAACGGAATACACACAGAATCACAACACAAACACCACAAATCATTCACTACCGCATATCAACCACAAATACAGCACACTACACGAAAGAATTCCAGAAAGCACAACACGCACGGATCAAACACGCACAATACACAGTAATAAACACATAACACACAACGCACACAGCAAGACATAAAAAAAAGAAGCAGAAACGACACACAGCACACACAACACAACACACACAAAATGTGCATCACAACAGCGCAGACAACACTCACTACATACAACACTCGCAGAACATACAACACACCGGCCACACACAACACACATGGAGAGCACCAACACAACACATACAACGTACACGAAAAACACCCACAACACGCCAAAGTTTACATACAACCTCTCAACACACAAACATCGCCTCACCCTAAACAACAAACCCCACACACACCGAGCACATGACTGCACACAATACCCATGAACCACGGTTCTCAGAGTAAACACAACACACACAGTGAGGGACACTGACCAAGCATGACCACACACAGTACACACATCACAAATTACACTCAATACTCAAACAGCGAACCCCACACACCACCTGTCAAACACAAACCCACGGTAATCACAACCACATGCAGAACCCGCACCACACACAACACATGCGAAATGACATGGAAGAAATACACAAACCACAAAAGAACACCGAATTTATGAAACACATTTCACAGACTGCACACACCACACAAAACACACATAAAACATACAGCACACAGGGCCTCACAGAACGCACAATGCGAAGCACACAACCTACATACAAAGCACGTCAGACAGAGCACACAATTAATATCCCACTCAACACGTAAAGCACACAGAGGACACAACACAAAGCACAATATGCCAAACAGATTAGGATACACCCAACACACATGCAACTGAGAGCACAATACGTTGCACATCACGGAACACACGTGCGGTCCCATCACACACTAAACATGAAACAGAAAACCATTCACAGACCACATAACATTCCCGACCATGAACACAACACGCTACAAAAAAGACGCCAAACGTACGACACACAAAGACACACTCCAAGCACGCAACACCCAGCGCAGGACCGCCCACAAACACACCAGTCTCACAGCCCTCCACAGAGCAATACACACAGAACATACCCTACAAACAACAAAGTACCCAAACTGCACACCTCACAATCGCAACAGTCACAACACAGAAAGAACACAACAAACGGGAAACACACGCTCAGACACATAAACACTGCTATGCACATTAAGCCAGCAGACCACAGACATCAGAGCTAAAAACACACCATAACGCAGTATGCAAAACGCAACATAACACAGAATACACACCCAATCACACAACAAACACCACAACCCATGCCCTACAGTATAAACAAAAGACGAACGACGCACTTCACACATGACACAAAACCCACAAACACAAAGGACCACACAGAAAGACGCACAACGCAAACATCGCACACAACACACACATTAAAAGAAACACATCAACACATTGCCGCAACACACAAAATAATACACAAATTACAGAGCAATACATCACACAACACACAAACATCACACACAATTTATACATCACACCTCATAACACACACAACAACCTGCAGTAACAACACAACACACAGACCGATGCAACCACTACATACCATACATAAAGCCACACGCTCAAGGAATAACCACAATAAACTTAAGTAAACTCCCACAAACACAAAGACAGAGGACACACACAAACTCAGCACGCTAAAAGCACAACAGATGAAACAACATACAGCACAAACATCACAGGACATAAAGGCACACGATTCTCAGACACCACGGTTAGCCATATACACACCACACACACAATGAGGTACACGACACGAGCAAAACCACATACAGATAACACGTGTCCCCTCACACACTTAATCAATCACACACACAGCCTCTCAAACACAGCCAAACACGTATCAGAATCACATATGCATCACACACAGAAAACATACAAAACCACATGAAAGCAAACAACCAAGAATAAAGGCCGATAGCACACTTTTCTAACACTGAACACCCCACTCACAACCGCACGCAGACACCCCACACGCATGTATACACGGGCACCTTTACGCAATGCGCGCACAAACACACACACACACACAACATAAAGTAAAAACACAACAGTCACAGGGCGCACACCAGACACAACAGAGCACATGTTTCTCCTAAAACACACAAGTCACATTTGCAAGAGTACATGCACCACGCACCGTGAGGAACACCAAACACAACCACACACAGGTGACATATCTCACTTCGCAAACATAACAAGCACCCTCACATCACAACTCAAACACAACCATACGCAAATCACAATCACATACGGAAAACACACACAAAACAAATCCCTAGGCAAAACACACACAACCCACAAAGAAGACAAAGAGCGCACATTGCATACACTACACTCTGCAAGCACAACCACGCACAGACACAAAACACGTACATCCTCACGCAGGAGCACAACGCAGAGCACACACACAACACAGAAACATGCGAAACAAGGGTCCCAAGACACAGACCACACACCTCAAGGCACATAACTGCTCACAAAACACACACGGAAAACACTGCACAGACTACGTACTGCACACACCATGAGACATACTGAACAAGCGAAACCGCACAGTCAACACTTCTGATATCACGTGCATAACTCAAACAGCCAAACACACACACACAACCTCTCTAACACAACCACACACAAATCACAAACTCCACACATAAGACGGACACAACACATACTAATAATCCACAGACTACTCCCCTATGACGCACTACACACAACACACACAGCCACAAGCAGGCAGTATAGAGCACACACAGGTGCACGCAGACAGCTCGAAAAATCACACCCAAAATACACACTCACAGAACACATCAGACGCAACGCAAAACTAACATCACACAGAATGCTCAAAATACAGAGACCACCCAACATCTATCCTGTATGTAACACACAGAAAGCATATAGACAGCGCTCACACAACCCAGAACACAGTACACAACAGAAAGCAGAAAGACCAGACGCAGTACACATGAAACACGACGACGGAAGGCAGACAACAGAAACACAACACACACACAAACACCAACGGATAACTCATAAAAAATGACAAGATATACAACACACAAAGAACCACTCAGTGCACAGAACACACAGCTCACGACCACACCCATGACACATTGCACGCCACACAGAGAAAGTATGCAGAACAATGTACTCAACAAGCAGCAAAGAACCCATAACACACATTGTACATTCACAACACACACCACATATACAAGCACCAGTAGAACACTCATAAAAAATGACAAAATGTACAACACACAAGGAACCGCTCAATGCACACAACTCACAACCACGCACGTCACACATTGCACGCCACACGGAGAAAATTACACAGAGCAGTGAACTCGACACGCAGTAAAGATCCCACACCACACGTAGTACCTACTCTACACACACAACATGGACAACACACACAAAATAAACAAGGCCCACAGATCACAGTCAACACAAGCCCAAACACACAAGAACACACAGCACACACAGCACAGCCAAACGGAATACACACAGAATCACAACACAAACACCACAAATCATTCACTACCGCATATCAACCACAAATACAGCACACTACACGAAAGAATTCCAGAAAGCACAACACGCACGGATCAAACACGCACAATACACAGTAATAAACACATAACACACAACGCACACAGCAAGACATAAAAAAAAGAAGCAGAAACGACACACAGCACACACAACACAACACACACAAAATGTGCATCACAACAGCGCAGACAACACTCACTACATACAACACTCGCAGAACATACAACACACCGGCCACACACAACACACATGGAGAGCACCAACACAACACATACAACGTACACGAAAAACACCCACAACACGCCAAAGTTTACATACAACCTCTCAACACACAAACATCGCCTCACCCTAAACAACAAACCCCACACACACCGAGCACATGACTGCACACAATACCCATGAACCACGGTTCTCAGAGTAAACACAACACACACAGTGAGGGACACTGACCAAGCATGACCACACACAGTACACACATCACAAATTACACTCAATACTCAAACAGCGAACCCCACACACCACCTGTCAAACACAAACCCACGGTAATCACAACCACATGCAGAACCCGCACCACACACAACACATGCGAAATGACATGGAAGAAATACACAAACCACAAAAGAACACCGAATTTATGAAACACATTTCACAGACTGCACACACCACACAAAACACACATAAAACATACAGCACACAGGGCCTCACAGAACGCACAATGCGAAGCACACAACCTACATACAAAGCACGTCAGACAGAGCACACAATTAATATCCCACTCAACACGTAAAGCACACAGAGGACACAACACAAAGCACAATATGCCAAACAGATTAGGATACACCCAACACACATGCAACTGAGAGCACAATACGTTGCACATCACGGAACACACGTGCGGTCCCATCACACACTAAACATGAAACAGAAAACCATTCACAGACCACATAACATTCCCGACCATGAACACAACACGCTACAAAAAAGACGCCAAACGTACGACACACAAAGACACACTCCAAGCACGCAACACCCAGCGCAGGACCGCCCACAAACACACCAGTCTCACAGCCCTCCACAGAGCAATACACACAGAACATACCCTACAAACAACAAAGTACCCAAACTGCACACCTCACAATCGCAACAGTCACAACACAGAAAGAACACAACAAACGGGAAACACACGCTCAGACACATAAACACTGCTATGCACATTAAGCCAGCAGACCACAGACATCAGAGCTAAAAACACACCATAACGCAGTATGCAAAACGCAACATAACACAGAATACACACCCAATCACACAACAAACACCACAACCCATGCCCTACAGTATAAACAAAAGACGAACGACGCACTTCACACATGACACAAAACCCACAAACACAAAGGACCACACAGAAAGACGCACAACGCAAACATCGCACACAACACACACATTAAAAGAAACACATCAACACATTGCCGCAACACACAAAATAATACACAAATTACAGAGCAATACATCACACAACACACAAACATCACACACAATTTATACATCACACCTCATAACACACACAACAACCTGCAGTAACAACACAACACACAGACCGATGCAACCACTACATACCATACATAAAGCCACACGCTCAAGGAATAACCACAATAAACTTAAGTAAACTCCCACAAACACAAAGACAGAGGACACACACAAACTCAGCACGCTAAAAGCACAACAGATGAAACAACATACAGCACAAACATCACAGGACATAAAGGCACACGATTCTCAGACACCACGGTTAGCCATATACACACCACACACACAATGAGGTACACGACACGAGCAAAACCACATACAGATAACACGTGTCCCCTCACACACTTAATCAATCACACACACAGCCTCTCAAACACAGCCAAACACGTATCAGAATCACATATGCATCACACACAGAAAACATACAAAACCACATGAAAGCAAACAACCAAGAATAAAGGCCGATAGCACACTTTTCTAACACTGAACACCCCACTCACAACCGCACGCAGACACCCCACACGCATGTATACACGGGCACCTTTACGCAATGCGCGCACAAACACACACACACACACAACATAAAGTAAAAACACAACAGTCACAGGGCGCACACCAGACACAACAGAGCACATGTTTCTCCTAAAACACACAAGTCACATTTGCAAGAGTACATGCACCACGCACCGTGAGGAACACCAAACACAACCACACACAGGTGACATATCTCACTTCGCAAACATAACAAGCACCCTCACATCACAACTCAAACACAACCATACGCAAATCACAATCACATACGGAAAACACACACAAAACAAATCCCTAGGCAAAACACACACAACCCACAAAGAAGACAAAGAGCGCACATTGCATACACTACACTCTGCAAGCACAACCACGCACAGACACAAAACACGTACATCCTCACGCAGGAGCACAACGCAGAGCACACACACAACACAGAAACATGCGAAACAAGGGTCCCAAGACACAGACCACACACCTCAAGGCACATAACTGCTCACAAAACACACACGGAAAACACTGCACAGACTACGTACTGCACACACCATGAGACATACTGAACAAGCGAAACCGCACAGTCAACACTTCTGATATCACGTGCATAACTCAAACAGCCAAACACACACACACAACCTCTCTAACACAACCACACACAAATCACAAACTCCACACATAAGACGGACACAACACATACTAATAATCCACAGACTACTCCCCTATGACGCACTACACACAACACACACAGCCACAAGCAGGCAGTATAGAGCACACACAGGTGCACGCAGACAGCTCGAAAAATCACACCCAAAATACACACTCACAGAACACATCAGACGCAACGCAAAACTAACATCACACAGAATGCTCAAAATACAGAGACCACCCAACATCTATCCTGTATGTAACACACAGAAAGCATATAGACAGCGCTCACACAACCCAGAACACAGTACACAACAGAAAGCAGAAAGACCAGACGCAGTACACATGAAACACGACGACGGAAGGCAGACAACAGAAACACAACACACACACAAACACCAACGGATAACTCATAAAAAATGACAAGATATACAACACACAAAGAACCACTCAGTGCACAGAACACACAGCTCACGACCACACCCATGACACATTGCACGCCACACAGAGAAAGTATGCAGAACAATGTACTCAACAAGCAGCAAAGAACCCATAACACACATTGTACATTCACAACACACACCACATATACAAGCACCAGTAGAACACTCATAAAAAATGACAAAATGTACAACACACAAGGAACCGCTCAATGCACACAACTCACAACCACGCACGTCACACATTGCACGCCACACGGAGAAAATTACACAGAGCAGTGAACTCGACACGCAGTAAAGATCCCACACCACACGTAGTACCTACTCTACACACACAACATGGACAACACACACAAAATAAACAAGGCCCACAGATCACAGTCAACACAAGCCCAAACACACAAGAACACACAGCACACACAGCACAGCCAAACGGAATACACACAGAATCACAACACAAACACCACAAATCATTCACTACCGCATATCAACCACAAATACAGCACACTACACGAAAGAATTCCAGAAAGCACAACACGCACGGATCAAACACGCACAATACACAGTAATAAACACATAACACACAACGCACACAGCAAGACATAAAAAAAAGAAGCAGAAACGACACACAGCACACACAACACAACACACACAAAATGTGCATCACAACAGCGCAGACAACACTCACTACATACAACACTCGCAGAACATACAACACACCGGCCACACACAACACACATGGAGAGCACCAACACAACACATACAACGCACACGAAAAACACCCACAACACGCCAAAGAGTTTACATACAACCTCTCAACACACAAACATCGCCTCACCCTAAACAACAAACCCCACACACACCGAGCACATGACTGCACACAATACCCATGAACCACGGTTCTCAGAGTAAACACAACACACACAGTGAGGGACACTGACCAAGCATGACCACACACAGTACACACATCACAAATTACACTCAATACTCAAACAGCGAACCCCACACACCACCTGTCAAACACAAACCCACGGTAATCACAACCACATGCAGAACCCGCACCACACACAACACATGCGAAATGACATGGAAGAAATACACAAACCACAAAAGAACACCGAATTTATGAAACACATTTCACAGACTGCACACACCACACAAAACACACATAAAACATACAGCACACAGGGCCTCACAGAACGCACAATGCGAAGCACACAACCTACATACAAAGCACGTCAGACAGAGCACACAATTAATATCCCACTCAACACGTAAAGCACACAGAGGACACAACACAAAGCACAATATGCCAAACAGATTAGGATACACCCAACACACATGCAACTGAGAGCACAATACGTTGCACATCACGGAACACACGTGCGGTCCCATCACACACTAAACATGAAACAGAAAACCATTCACAGACCACATAACATTCCCGACCATGAACACAACACGCTACAAAAAAGACGCCAAACGTACGACACACAAAGACACACTCCAAGCACGCAACACCCAGCGCAGGACCGCCCACAAACACACCAGTCTCACAGCCCTCCACAGAGCAATACACACAGAACATACCCTACAAACAACAAAGTACCCAAACTGCACACCTCACAATCGCAACAGTCACAACACAGAAAGAACACAACAAACGGGAAACACACGCTCAGACACATAAACACTGCTATGCACATTAAGCCAGCAGACCACAGACATCAGAGCTAAAAACACACCATAACGCAGTATGCAAAACGCAACATAACACAGAATACACACCCAATCACACAACAAACACCACAACCCATGCCCTACAGTATAAACAAAAGACGAACGACGCACTTCACACATGACACAAAACCCACAAACACAAAGGACCACACAGAAAGACGCACAACGCAAACATCGCACACAACACACACATTAAAAGAAACACATCAACACATTGCCGCAACACACAAAATAATACACAAATTACAGAGCAATACATCACACAACACACAAACATCACACACAATTTATACATCACACCTCATAACACACACAACAACCTGCAGTAACAACACAACACACAGACCGATGCAACCACTACATACCATACATAAAGCCACACGCTCAAGGAATAACCACAATAAACTTAAGTAAACTCCCACAAACACAAAGACAGAGGACACACACAAACTCAGCACGCTAAAAGCACAACAGATGAAACAACATACAGCACAAACATCACAGGACATAAAGGCACACGATTCTCAGACACCACGGTTAGCCATATACACACCACACACACAATGAGGTACACGACACGAGCAAAACCACATACAGATAACACGTGTCCCCTCACACACTTAATCAATCACACACACAGCCTCTCAAACACAGCCAAACACGTATCAGAATCACATATGCATCACACACAGAAAACATACAAAACCACATGAAAGCAAACAACCAAGAATAAAGGCCGATAGCACACTTTTCTAACACTGAACACCCCACTCACAACCGCACGCAGACACCCCACACGCATGTATACACGGGCACCTTTACGCAATGCGCGCACAAACACACACACACACACAACATAAAGTAAAAACACAACAGTCACAGGGCGCACACCAGACACAACAGAGCACATGTTTCTCCTAAAACACACAAGTCACATTTGCAAGAGTACATGCACCACGCACCGTGAGGAACACCAAACACAACCACACACAGGTGACATATCTCACTTCGCAAACATAACAAGCACCCTCACATCACAACTCAAACACAACCATATGCAAATCACAATCACATACGGAAAACACACACAAAACAAATCCCTAGGCAAAACACACACAACCCACAAAGAAGACAAAGAGCGCACATTGCATACACTACACTCTGCAAGCACAACCACGCACAGACACAAAACACGTACATCCTCACGCAGGAGCACAACGCAGAGCACACACACAACACAGAAACATGCGAAACAAGGGTCCCAAGACACAGACCACACACCTCAAGGCACATAACTGCTCACAAAACACACACGGAAAACACTGCACAGACTACGTACTGCACACACCATGAGACATACTGAACAAGCGAAACCGCACAGTCAACACTTCTGATATCACGTGCATAACTCAAACAGCCAAACACACACACACAACCTCTCTAACACAACCACACACAAATCACAAACTCCACACATAAGACGGACACAACACATACTAATAATCCACAGACTACTCCCCTATGACGCACTACACACAACACACACAGCCACAAGCAGGCAGTATAGAGCACACACAGGTGCACGCAGACAGCTCGAAAAATCACACCCAAAATACACACTCACAGAACACATCAGACGCAACGCAAAACTAACATCACACAGAATGCTCAAAATACAGAGACCACCCAACATCTATCCTGTATGTAACACACAGAAAGCATATAGACAGCGCTCACACAACCCAGAACACAGTACACAACAGAAAGCAGAAAGACCAGACGCAGTACACATGAAACACGACGACGGAAGGCAGACAACAGAAACACAACACACACACAAACACCAACGGATAACTCATAAAAAATGACAAGATATACAACACACAAAGAACCACTCAGTGCACAGAACACACAGCTCACGACCACACCCATGACACATTGCACGCCACACAGAGAAAGTATGCAGAACAATGTACTCAACAAGCAGCAAAGAACCCATAACACACATTGTACATTCACAACACACACCACATATACAAGCACCAGTAGAACACTCATAAAAAATGACAAAATGTACAACACACAAGGAACCGCTCAATGCACACAACTCACAACCACGCACGTCACACATTGCACGCCACACGGAGAAAATTACACAGAGCAGTGAACTCGACACGCAGTAAAGATCCCACACCACACGTAGTACCTACTCTACACACACAACATGGACAACACACACAAAATAAACAAGGCCCACAGATCACAGTCAACACAAGCCCAAACACACAAGAACACACAGCACACACAGCACAGCCAAACGGAATACACACAGAATCACAACACAAACACCACAAATCATTCACTACCGCATATCAACCACAAATACAGCACACTACACGAAAGAATTCCAGAAAGCACAACACGCACGGATCAAACACGCACAATACACAGTAATAAACACATAACACACAACGCACACAGCAAGACATAAAAAAAAGAAGCAGAAACGACACACAGCACACACAACACAACACACACAAAATGTGCATCACAACAGCGCAGACAACACTCACTACATACAACACTCGCAGAACATACAACACACCGGCCACACACAACACACATGGAGAGCACCAACACAACACATACAACGCACACGAAAAACACCCACAACACGCCAAAGAGTTTACATACAACCTCTCAACACACAAACATCGCCTCACCCTAAACAACAAACCCCACACACACCGAGCACATGACTGCACACAATACCCATGAACCACGGTTCTCAGAGTAAACACAACACACACAGTGAGGGACACTGACCAAGCATGACCACACACAGTACACACATCACAAATTACACTCAATACTCAAACAGCGAACCCCACACACCACCTGTCAAACACAAACCCACGGTAATCACAACCACATGCAGAACCCGCACCACACACAACACATGCGAAATGACATGGAAGAAATACACAAACCACAAAAGAACACCGAATTTATGAAACACATTTCACAGACTGCACACACCACACAAAACACACATAAAACATACAGCACACAGGGCCTCACAGAACGCACAATGCGAAGCACACAACCTACATACAAAGCACGTCAGACAGAGCACACAATTAATATCCCACTCAACACGTAAAGCACACAGAGGACACAACACAAAGCACAATATGCCAAACAGATTAGGATACACCCAACACACATGCAACTGAGAGCACAATACGTTGCACATCACGGAACACACGTGCGGTCCCATCACACACTAAACATGAAACAGAAAACCATTCACAGACCACATAACATTCCCGACCGTGAACACAACATGCTACAAAAAAGTCGCCAAACGTACGACACACAAAGACACACTCCAAGCACGCAACACCCAGCGCAGGACCGCCCACAGACACACCAGTCTCACGGCCCTCCACAGAGCAATACACACAGAACATACCCTACAAACAACAAAGTACCCAAACTGCACACCTCACAATCGCAACAGTCACAACACAGAAAGAACACAACACACGGGAAACACACGCTCAGACACATAAACACTGCCATGCACATTAAGCCAGCAGACCACAGACATCAGAGCTAAAAACACACCATAACGCAGTATGCAAAACGCAACACAACACAGAATACACACCCAATCACACAACAAACACCACAACCCATGCCCTACAGTATAAACAAAAGACGAACGACGCACTTCACACATGACACAAAACCCACAAACACAAAGGACCACACAGAAAGATGCACAACGCAAACATCGCACACAACACACACATTAAAAGAAACACATCAACACATTGCCGCAACACACAAAATAATACACAAATTACAGAGCAATACATCACACAACACACAAACATCACACACAATTTATACATCACACCTCATAACACACACAACAACCTGCAGTAACAACACAACACACAGACCGATGCAACCACTACATACCATACATAAAGCCACACGCTCAAGGAATAACCACAATAAACTTAAGTAAACTCCCACAAACACAAAGACAGAGGACACACACAAACTCAGCACGCTAAAAGCACAACAGATGAAACAACATACAGCACAAACATCACAGGACATAAAGGCACACGATTCTCAGACACCACGGTTAGCCATATACACACCACACACACAATGAGGTACACGACACGAGCAAAACCACATACAGATAACACGTGTCCCCTCACACACTTAATCAATCACACACACAGCCTCTCAAACACAGCCAAACACGTATCAGAATCACATATGCATCACACACAGAAAACATACAAAACCACATGAAAGCAAACAACCAAGAATAAAGGCCGATAGCACACTTTTCTAACACTGAACACCCCACTCACAACCGCACGCAGACACCCCACACGCATGTATACACGGGCACCTTTACGCAATGCGCGCACAAACACACACACACACACAACATAAAGTAAAAACACAACAGTCACAGGGCGCACACCAGACACAACAGAGCACATGTTTCTCCTAAAACACACAAGTCACATTTGCAAGAGTACATGCACCACGCACCGTGAGGAACACCAAACACAACCACACACAGGTGACATATCTCACTTCGCAAACATAACAAGCACCCTCACATCACAACTCAAACACAACCATACGCAAATCACAATCACATACGGAAAACACACACAAAACAAATCCCTAGGCAAAACACACACAACCCACAAAGAAGACAAAGAGCGCACATTGCATACACTACACTCTGCAAGCACAACCACGCACAGACACAAAACACGTACATCCTCACGCAGGAGCACAACGCAGAGCACACACACAACACAGAAACACGCGAAACAAGGGTCCCAAGACACAGACCACACACCTCAAGGCACATAACTGCTCACAAAACACACACGGAAAACACTGCACAGACTACGTACTGCACACACCATGAGACATACTGAACAAGCGAAACCGCACAGTCAACACTTCTGATATCACGTGCATAACTCAAACAGCCAAACACACACACACAACCTCTCTAACACAACCACACACAAATCACAAACTCCACACATAAGACGGACACAACACATACTAATAATCCACAGACTACTCCCCTATGACGCACTACACACAACACACACAGCCACAAGCAGGCAGTATAGAGCACACACAGGTGCACGCAGACAGCTCGAAAAATCACACCCAAAATACACACTCACAGAACACATCAGACGCAACGCAAAACTAACATCACACAGAATGCTCAAAATACAGAGACCACCCAACATCTATCCTGTATGTAACACACAGAAAGCATATAGACAGCGCTCACACAACCCAGAACACAGTACACAACAGAAAGCAGAAAGACCAGACGCAGTACACATGAAACACGACGACGGAAGGCAGACAACAGAAACACAACACACACACAAACACCAACGGATAACTCATAAAAAATGACAAGATATACAACACACAAAGAACCACTCAGTGCACAGAACACACAGCTCACGACCACACCCATGACACATTGCACGCCACACAGAGAAAGTATGCAGAACAATGTACTCAACAAGCAGCAAAGAACCCATAACACACATTGTACATTCACAACACACACCACATATACAAGCACCAGTAGAACACTCATAAAAAATGACAAAATGTACAACACACAAGGAACCGCTCAATGCACACAACTCACAACCACGCACGTCACACATTGCACGCCACACGGAGAAAATTACACAGAGCAGTGAACTCGACACGCAGTAAAGATCCCACACCACACGTAGTACCTACTCTACACACACAACATGGACAACACACACAAAATAAACAAGGCCCACAGATCACAGTCAACACAAGCCCAAACACACAAGAACACACAGCACACACAGCACAGCCAAACGGAATACACACAGAATCACAACACAAACACCACAAATCATTCACTACCGCATATCAACCACAAATACAGCACACTACACGAAAGAATTCCAGAAAGCACAACACGCACGGATCAAACACGCACAATACACAGTAATAAACACATAACACACAACGCACACAGCAAGACATAAAAAAAAGAAGCAGAAACGACACACAGCACACACAACACAACACACACAAAATGTGCATCACAACAGCGCAGACAACACTCACTACATACAACACTCGCAGAACATACAACACACCGGCCACACACAACACACATGGAGAGCACCAACACAACACATACAACGCACACGAAAAACACCCACAACACGCCAAAGAGTTTACATACAACCTCTCAACACACAAACATCGCCTCACCCTAAACAACAAACCCCACACACACCGAGCACATGACTGCACACAATACCCATGAACCACGGTTCTCAGAGTAAACACAACACACACAGTGAGGGACACTGACCAAGCATGACCACACACAGTACACACATCACAAATTACACTCAATACTCAAACAGCGAACCCCACACACCACCTGTCAAACACAAACCCACGGTAATCACAACCACATGCAGAACCCGCACCACACACAACACATGCGAAATGACATGGAAGAAATACACAAACCACAAAAGAACACCGAATTTATGAAACACATTTCACAGACTGCACACACCACACAAAACACACATAAAACATACAGCACACAGGGCCTCACAGAACGCACAATGCGAAGCACACAACCTACATACAAAGCACGTCAGACAGAGCACACAATTAATATCCCACTCAACACGTAAAGCACACAGAGGACACAACACAAAGCACAATATGCCAAACAGATTAGGATACACCCAACACACATGCAACTGAGAGCACAATACGTTGCACATCACGGAACACACGTGCGGTCCCATCACACACTAAACATGAAACAGAAAACCATTCACAGACCACATAACATTCCCGACCGTGAACACAACATGCTACAAAAAAGTCGCCAAACGTACGACACACAAAGACACACTCCAAGCACGCAACACCCAGCGCAGGACCGCCCACAGACACACCAGTCTCACGGCCCTCCACAGAGCAATACACACAGAACATACCCTACAAACAACAAAGTACCCAAACTGCACACCTCACAATCGCAACAGTCACAACACAGAAAGAACACAACACACGGGAAACACACGCTCAGACACATAAACACTGCCATGCACATTAAGCCAGCAGACCACAGACATCAGAGCTAAAAACACACCATAACGCAGCATGCAAAACGCAACACAACACAGAATACACACCCAATCACACAACAAACACCACAACCCATGCCCTACAGTATAAACAAAAGACGAACGACGCACTTCACACATGACACAAAACCCACAAACACAAAGGACCACACAGAAAGACGCACAACGCAAACATCGCACACAACACACACATTAAAAGAAACACATCAACACATTGCCGCAACACACAAAATAATACACAAATTACAGAGCAATACATCACACAACACACAAACATCACACACAATTTATACATCACACCTCATAACACACACAACAACCTGCAGTAACAACACAACACACAGACCGATGCAACCACTACATACCATACATAAAGCCACACGCTCAAGGAATAACCACAATAAACTTAAGTAAACTCCCACAAACACAAAGACAGAGGACACACACAAACTCAGCACGCTAAAAGCACAACAGATGAAACAACATACAGCACAAACATCACAGGACATAAAGGCACACGATTCTCAGACACCACGGTTAGCCATATACACACCACACACACAATGAGGTACACGACACGAGCAAAACCACATACAGATAACACGTGTCCCCTCACACACTTAATCAATCACACACACAGCCTCTCAAACACAGCCAAACACGTATCAGAATCACATATGCATCACACACAGAAAACATACAAAACCACATGAAAGCAAACAAACAAGAATAAAGGCCGATAGCACACTTTTCTAACACTGAACACCCCACTCACAACCGCACGCAGACACCCCACACGCATGTATACACGGGCACCTTTACGCAATGCGCGCACAAACACACACACACACACAACATAAAGTAAAAACACAACAGTCACAGGGCGCACACCAGACACAACAGAGCACATGTTTCTCCTAAAACACACAAGTCACATTTGCAAGAGTACATGCACCACGCACCGTGAGGAACACCAAACACAACCACACACAGGTGACATATCTCACTTCGCAAACATAACAAGCACCCTCACATCACAACTCAAACACAACCATACGCAAATCACAATCACATACGGAAAACACACACAAAACAAATCCCTAGGCAAAACACACACAACCCACAAAGAAGACAAAGAGCGCACATTGCATACACTACACTCTGCAAGCACAACCACGCACAGACACAAAACACGTACATCCTCACGCAGGAGCACAACGCAGAGCACACACACAACACAGAAACACGCGAAACAAGGGTCCCAAGACACAGACCACACACCTCAAGGCACATAACTGCTCACAAAACACACACGGAAAACACTGCACAGACTACGTACTGCACACACCATGAGACATACTGAACAAGCGAAACCGCACAGTCAACACTTCTGATATCACGTGCATAACTCAAACAGCCAAACACACACACACAACCTCTCTAACACAACCACACACAAATCACAAACTCCACACATAAGACGGACACAACACATACTAATAATCCACAGACTACTCCCCTATGACGCACTACACACAACACACACAGCCACAAGCAGGCAGTATAGAGCACACACAGGTGCACGCAGACAGCTCGAAAAATCACACCCAAAATACACACTCACAGAACACATCAGACGCAACGCAAAACTAACATCACACAGAATGCTCAAAATACAGAGACCACCCAACATCTATCCTGTATGTAACACACAGAAAGCATATAGACAGCGCTCACACAACCCAGAACACAGTACACAACAGAAAGCAGAAAGACCAGACGCAGTACACATGAAACACGACGACGGAAGGCAGACAACAGAAACACAACACACACACAAACACCAACGGATAACTCATAAAAAATGACAAGATATACAACACACAAAGAACCACTCAGTGCACAGAACACACAGCTCACGACCACACCCATGACACATTGCACGCCACACAGAGAAAGTATGCAGAACAATGTACTCAACAAGCAGCAAAGAACCCATAACACACATTGTACATTCACAACACACACCACATATACAAGCACCAGTAGAACACTCATAAAAAATGACAAAATGTACAACACACAAGGAACCGCTCAATGCACACAACTCACAACCACGCACGTCACACATTGCACGCCACACGGAGAAAATTACACAGAGCAGTGAACTCGACACGCAGTAAAGATCCCACACCACACGTAGTACCTACTCTACACACACAACATGGACAACACACACAAAATAAACAAGGCCCACAGATCACAGTCAACACAAGCCCAAACACACAAGAACACACAGCACACACAGCACAGCCAAACGGAATACACACAGAATCACAACACAAACACCACAAATCATTCACTACCGCATATCAACCACAAATACAGCACACTACACGAAAGAATTCCAGAAAGCACAACACGCACGGATCAAACACGCACAATACACAGTAATAAACACATAACACACAACGCACACAGCAAGACATAAAAAAAAGAAGCAGAAACGACACACAGCACACACAACACAACACACACAAAATGTGCATCACAACAGCGCAGACAACACTCACTACATACAACACTCGCAGAACATACAACACACCGGCCACACACAACACACATGGAGAGCACCAACACAACACATACAACGCACACGAAAAACACCCACAACACGCCAAAGAGTTTACATACAACCTCTCAACACACAAACATCGCCTCACCGTAAACAACAAACCCCACACACACCGAGCACATGACTGCACACAATACCCATGAACCACGGTTCTCAGAGTAAACACAACACACACAGTGAGGGACACTGACCAAGCATGACCACACACAGTACACACATCACAAATTACACTCAATACTCAAACAGCGAACCCCACACACCACCTGTCAAACACAAACCCACGGTAATCACAACCACATGCAGAACCCGCACCACACACAACACATGCGAAATGACATGGAAGAAATACACAAACCACAAAAGAACACCGAATTTATGAAACACATTTCACAGACTGCACACACCACACAAAACACACATAAAACATACAGCACACAGGGCCTCACAGAACGCACAATGCGAAGCACACAACCTACATACAAAGCACGTCAGACAGAGCACACAATTAATATCCCACTCAACACGTAAAGCACACAGAGGACACAACACAAAGCACAATATGCCAAACAGATTAGGATACACCCAACACACATGCAACTGAGAGCACAATACGTTGCACATCACGGAACACACGTGCGGTCCCATCACACACTAAACATGAAACAGAAAACCATTCACAGACCACATAACATTCCCGACCGTGAACACAACATGCTACAAAAAAGTCGCCAAACGTACGACACACAAAGACACACTCCAAGCACGCAACACCCAGCGCAGGACCGCCCACAGACACACCAGTCTCACGGCCCTCCACAGAGCAATACACACAGAACATACCCTACAAACAACAAAGTACCCAAACTGCACACCTCACAATCGCAACAGTCACAACACAGAAAGAACACAACACACGGGAAACACACGCTCAGACACATAAACACTGCCATGCACATTAAGCCAGCAGACCACAGACATCAGAGCTAAAAACACACCATAACGCAGCATGCAAAACGCAACACAACACAGAATACACACCCAATCACACAACAAACACCACAACCCATGCCCTACAGTATAAACAAAAGACGAACGACGCACTTCACACATGACACAAAACCCACAAACACAAAGGACCACACAGAAAGACGCACAACGCAAACATCGCACACAACACACACATTAAAAGAAACACATCAACACATTGCCGCAACACACAAAATAATACACAAATTACAGAGCAATACATCACACAACACACAAACATCACACACAATTTATACATCACACCTCATAACACACACAACAACCTGCAGTAACAACACAACACACAGACCGATGCAACCACTACATACCATACATAAAGCCACACGCTCAAGGAATAACCACAATAAACTTAAGTAAACTCCCACAAACACAAAGACAGAGGACACACACAAACTCAGCACGCTAAAAGCACAACAGATGAAACAACATACAGCACAAACATCACAGGACATAAAGGCACACGATTCTCAGACACCACGGTTAGCCATATACACACCACACACACAATGAGGTACACGACACGAGCAAAACCACATACAGATAACACGTGTCCCCTCACACACTTAATCAATCACACACACAGCCTCTCAAACACAGCCAAACACGTATCAGAATCACATATGCATCACACACAGAAAACATACAAAACCACATGAAAGCAAACAACCAAGAATAAAGGCCGATAGCACACTTTTCTAACACTGAACACCCCACTCACAACCGCACGCAGACACCCCACACGCATGTATACACGGGCACCTTTACGCAATGCGCGCACAAACACACACACACACACAACATAAAGTAAAAACACAACAGTCACAGGGCGCACACCAGACACAACAGAGCACATGTTTCTCCTAAAACACACAAGTCACATTTGCAAGAGTACATGCACCACGCACCGTGAGGAACACCAAACACAACCACACACAGGTGACATATCTCACTTCGCAAACATAACAAGCACCCTCACATCACAACTCAAACACAACCATACGCAAATCACAATCACATACGGAAAACACACACAAAACAAATCCCTAGGCAAAACACACACAACCCACAAAGAAGACAAAGAGCGCACATTGCATACACTACACTCTGCAAGCACAACCACGCACAGACACAAAACACGTACATCCTCACGCAGGAGCACAACGCAGAGCACACACACAACACAGAAACACGCGAAACAAGGGTCCCAAGACACAGACCACACACCTCAAGGCACATAACTGCTCACAAAACACACACGGAAAACACTGCACAGACTACGTACTGCACACACCATGAGACATACTGAACAAGCGAAACCGCACAGTCAACACTTCTGATATCACGTGCATAACTCAAACAGCCAAACACACACACACAACCTCTCTAACACAACCACACACAAATCACAAACTCCACACATAAGACGGACACAACACATACTAATAATCCACAGACTACTCCCCTATGACGCACTACACACAACACACACAGCCACAAGCAGGCAGTATAGAGCACACACAGGTGCACGCAGACAGCTCGAAAAATCACACCCAAAATACACACTCACAGAACACATCAGACGCAACGCAAAACTAACATCACACAGAATGCTCAAAATACAGAGACCACCCAACATCTATCCTGTATGTAACACACAGAAAGCATATAGACAGCGCTCACACAACCCAGAACACAGTACACAACAGAAAGCAGAAAGACCAGACGCAGTACACATGAAACACGACGACGGAAGGCAGACAACAGAAACACAACACACACACAAACACCAACGGATAACTCATAAAAAATGACAAGATATACAACACACAAAGAACCACTCAGTGCACAGAACACACAGCTCACGACCACACCCATGACACATTGCACGCCACACAGAGAAAGTATGCAGAACAATGTACTCAACAAGCAGCAAAGAACCCATAACACACATTGTACATTCACAACACACACCACATATACAAGCACCAGTAGAACACTCATAAAAAATGACAAAATGTACAACACACAAGGAACCGCTCAATGCACACAACTCACAACCACGCACGTCACACATTGCACGCCACACGGAGAAAATTACACAGAGCAGTGAACTCGACACGCAGTAAAGATCCCACACCACACGTAGTACCTACTCTACACACACAACATGGACAACACACACAAAATAAACAAGGCCCACAGATCACAGTCAACACAAGCCCAAACACACAAGAACACACAGCACACACAGCACAGCCAAACGGAATACACACAGAATCACAACACAAACACCACAAATCATTCACTACCGCATATCAACCACAAATACAGCACACTACACGAAAGAATTCCAGAAAGCACAACACGCACGGATCAAACACGCACAATACACAGTAATAAACACATAACACACAACGCACACAGCAAGACATAAAAAAAAGAAGCAGAAACGACACACAGCACACACAACACAACACACACAAAATGTGCATCACAACAGCGCAGACAACACTCACTACATACAACACTCGCAGAACATACAACACACCGGCCACACACAACACACATGGAGAGCACCAACACAACACATACAACGCACACGAAAAACACCCACAACACGCCAAAGAGTTTACATACAACCTCTCAACACACAAACATCGCCTCACCGTAAACAACAAACCCCACACACACCGAGCACATGACTGCACACAATACCCATGAACCACGGTTCTCAGAGTAAACACAACACACACAGTGAGGGACACTGACCAAGCATGACCACACACAGTACACACATCACAAATTACACTCAATACTCAAACAGCGAACCCCACACACCACCTGTCAAACACAAACCCACGGTAATCACAACCACATGCAGAACCCGCACCACACACAACACATGCGAAATGACATGGAAGAAATACACAAACCACAAAAGAACACCGAATTTATGAAACACATTTCACAGACTGCACACACCACACAAAACACACATAAAACATACAGCACACAGGGCCTCACAGAACGCACAATGCGAAGCACACAACCTACATACAAAGCACGTCAGACAGAGCACACAATTAATATCCCACTCAACACGTAAAGCACACAGAGGACACAACACAAAGCACAATATGCCAAACAGATTAGGATACACCCAACACACATGCAACTGAGAGCACAATACGTTGCACATCACGGAACACACGTGCGGTCCCATCACACACTAAACATGAAACAGAAAACCATTCAGAGACCACATAACATTCCCGACCGTGAACACAACATGCTACAAAAAAGTCGCCAAACGTACGACACACAAAGACACACTCCAAGCACGCAACACCCAGCGCAGGACCGCCCACAGACACACCAGTCTCACGGCCCTCCACAGAGCAATACACACAGAACATACCCTACAAACAACAAAGTACCCAAACTGCACACCTCACAATCGCAACAGTCACAACACAGAAAGAACACAACACACGGGAAACACACGCTCAGACACATAAACACTGCCATGCACATTAAGCCAGCAGACCACAGACATCAGAGCTAAAAACACACCATAACGCAGTATGCAAAACGCAACATAACACAGAATACACACCCAATCACACAACAAACACCACAACCCATGCCCTACAGTATAAACAAAAGACGAACGACGCACTTCACACATGACACAAAACCCACAAACACAAAGGACCACACAGAAAGACGCACAACGCAAACATCGCACACAACACACACATTAAAAGAAACACATCAACACATTGCCGCAACACACAAAATAATACACAAATTACAGAGCAATACATCACACAACACACAAACATCACACACAATTTATACATCACACCTCATAACACACACAACAACCTGCAGTAACAACACAACACACAGACCGATGCAACCACTACATACCATACATAAAGCCACACGCTCAAGGAATAACCACAATAAACTTAAGTAAACTCCCACAAACACAAAGACAGAGGACACACACAAACTCAGCACGCTAAAAGCACAACAGATGAAACAACATACAGCACAAACATCACAGGACATAAAGGCACACGATTCTCAGACACCACGGTTAGCCATATACACACCACACACACAATGAGGTACACGACACGAGCAAAACCACATACAGATAACACGTGTCCCCTCACACACTTAATCAATCACACACACAGCCTCTCAAACACAGCCAAACACGTATCAGAATCACATATGCATCACACACAGAAAACATACAAAACCACATGAAAGCAAACAACCAAGAATAAAGGCCGATAGCACACTTTTCTAACACTGAACACCCCACTCACAACCGCACGCAGACACCCCACACGCATGTATACACGGGCACCTTTACGCAATGCGCGCACAAACACACACACACACACAACATAAAGTAAAAACACAACAGTCACAGGGCGCACACCAGACACAACAGAGCACATGTTTCTCCTAAAACACACAAGTCACATTTGCAAGAGTACATGCACCACGCACCGTGAGGAACACCAAACACAACCACACACAGGTGACATATCTCACTTCGCAAACATAACAAGCACCCTCACATCACAACTCAAACACAACCATACGCAAATCACAATCACATACGGAAAACACACACAAAACAAATCCCTAGGCAAAACACACACAACCCACAAAGAAGACAAAGAGCGCACATTGCATACACTACACTCTGCAAGCACAACCACGCACAGACACAAAACACGTACATCCTCACGCAGGAGCACAACGCAGAGCACACACACAACACAGAAACACGCGAAACAAGGGTCCCAAGACACAGACCACACACCTCAAGGCACATAACTGCTCACAAAACACACACGGAAAACACTGCACAGACTACGTACTGCACACACCATGAGACATACTGAACAAGCGAAACCGCACAGTCAACACTTCTGATATCACGTGCATAACTCAAACAGCCAAACACACACACACAACCTCTCTAACACAACCACACACAAATCACAAACTCCACACATAAGACGGACACAACACATACTAATAATCCACAGACTACTCCCCTATGACGCACTACACACAACACACACAGCCACAAGCAGGCAGTATAGAGCACACACAGGTGCACGCAGACAGCTCGAAAAATCACACCCAAAATACACACTCACAGAACACATCAGACGCAACGCAAAACTAACATCACACAGAATGCTCAAAATACAGAGACCACCCAACATCTATCCTGTATGTAACACACAGAAAGCATATAGACAGCGCTCACACAACCCAGAACACAGTACACAACAGAAAGCAGAAAGACCAGACGCAGTACACATGAAACACGACGACGGAAGGCAGACAACAGAAACACAACACACACACAAACACCAACGGATAACTCATAAAAAATGACAAGATATACAACACACAAAGAACCACTCAGTGCACAGAACACACAGCTCACGACCACACCCATGACACATTGCACGCCACACAGAGAAAGTATGCAGAACAATGTACTCAACAAGCAGCAAAGAACCCATAACACACATTGTACATTCACAACACACACCACATATACAAGCACCAGTAGAACACTCATAAAAAATGACAAAATGTACAACACACAAGGAACCGCTCAATGCACACAACTCACAACCACGCACGTCACACATTGCACGCCACACGGAGAAAATTACACAGAGCAGTGAACTCGACACGCAGTAAAGATCCCACACCACACGTAGTACCTACTCTACACACACAACATGGACAACACACACAAAATAAACAAGGCCCACAGATCACAGTCAACACAAGCCCAAACACACAAGAACACACAGCACACACAGCACAGCCAAACGGAATACACACAGAATCACAACACAAACACCACAAATCATTCACTACCGCATATCAACCACAAATACAGCACACTACACGAAAGAATTCCAGAAAGCACAACACGCACGGATCAAACACGCACAATACACAGTAATAAACACATAACACACAACGCACACAGCAAGACATAAAAAAAAGAAGCAGAAACGACACACAGCACACACAACACAACACACACAAAATGTGCATCACAACAGCGCAGACAACACTCACTACATACAACACTCGCAGAACATACAACACACCGGCCACACACAACACACATGGAGAGCACCAACACAACACATACAACGCACACGAAAAACACCCACAACACGCCAAAGAGTTTACATACAACCTCTCAACACACAAACATCGCCTCACCCTAAACAACAAACCCCACCCACACCGAGCACATGACTGCACACAATACCCATGAACCACGGTTCTCAGAGTAAACACAACACACACAGTGAGGGACACTGACCAAGCATGACCACACACAGTACACACATCACAAATTACACTCAATACTCAAACAGCGAACCCCACACACCACCTGTCAAACACAAACCCACGGTAATCACAACCACATGCAGAACCCGCACCACACACAACACATGCGAAATGACATGGAAGAAATACACAAACCACAAAAGAACACCGAATTTATGAAACACATTTCACAGACTGCACACACCACACAAAACACACATAAAACATACAGCACACAGGGCCTCACAGAACGCACAATGCGAAGCACACAACCTACATACAAAGCACGTCAGACAGAGCACACAATTAATATCCCACTCAACACGTAAAGCACACAGAGGACACAACACAAAGCACAATATGCCAAACAGATTAGGATACACCCAACACACATGCAACTGAGAGCACAATACGTTGCACATCACGGAACACACGTGCGGTCCCATCACACACTAAACATGAAACAGAAAACCATTCACAGACCACATAACATTCCCGACCGTGAACACAACATGCTACAAAAAAGTCACCAAACGTACGACACACAAAGACACACTCCAAGCACGCAACACCCAGCGCAGGACCGCCCACAGACACACCAGTCTCACGGCCCTCCACAGAGCAATACACACAGAACATACCCTACAAACAACAAAGTACCCAAACTGCACACCTCACAATCGCAACAGTCACAACACAGAAAGAACACAACACACGGGAAACACACGCTCAGACACATAAACACTGCCATGCACATTAAGCCAGCAGACCACAGACATCAGAGCTAAAAACACACCATAACGCAGTATGCAAAACGCAACACAACACAGAATACACACCCAATCACACAACAAACACCACAACCCATGCCCTACAGTATAAACAAAAGACGAACGACGCACTTCACACATGACACAAAACCCACAAACCAAAGGACCACACAGAAAGACGCACAACGCAAACATCGCACACAACACACACATTAAAAGAAACACATCAACACATTGCCGCAACACACAAAATAATACACAAATTACAGAGCAATACATCACACAACACACAAACATCACACACAATTTATACATCACACCTCATAACACACACAACAACCTGCAGTAACAACACAACACACAGACCGATGCAACCACTACATACCATACATAAAGCCACACGCTCAAGGAATAACCACAATAAACTTAAGTAAACTCCCACAAACACAAAGACAGAGGACACACACAAACTCAGCACGCTAAAAGCACAACAGATGAAACAACATACAGCACAAACATCACAGGACATAAAGGCACACGATTCTCAGACACCACGGTTAGCCATATACACACCACACACACAATGAGGTACACGACACGAGCAAAACCACATACAGATAACACGTGTCCCCTCACACACTTAATCAATCACACACACAGCCTCTCAAACACAGCCAAACACGTATCAGAATCACATATGCATCACACACAGAAAACATACAAAACCACATGAAAGCAAACAACCAAGAATAAAGGCCGATAGCACACTTTTCTAACACTGAACACCCCACTCACAACCGCACGCAGACACCCCACACGCATGTATACACGGGCACCTTTACGCAATGCGCGCACAAACACACACACACACACAACATAAAGTAAAAACACAACAGTCACAGGGCGCACACCAGACACAACAGAGCACATGTTTCTCCTAAAACACACAAGTCACATTTGCAAGAGTACATGCACCACGCACCGTGAGGAACACCAAACACAACCACACACAGGTGACATATCTCACTTCGCAAACATAACAAGCACCCTCACATCACAACTCAAACACAACCATACGCAAATCACAATCACATACGGAAAACACACACAAAACAAATCCCTAGGCAAAACACACACAACCCACAAAGAAGACAAAGAGCGCACATTGCATACACTACACTCTGCAAGCACAACCACGCACAGACACAAAACACGTACATCCTCACGCAGGAGCACAACGCAGAGCACACACACAACACAGAAACACGCGAAACAAGGGTCCCAAGACACAGACCACACACCTCAAGGCACATAACTGCTCACAAAACACACACGGAAAACACTGCACAGACTACGTACTGCACACACCATGAGACATACTGAACAAGCGAAACCGCACAGTCAACACTTCTGATATCACGTGCATAACTCAAACAGCCAAACACACACACACAACCTCTCTAACACAACCACACACAAATCACAAACTCCACACATAAGACGGACACAACACATACTAATAATCCACAGACTACTCCCCTATGACGCACTACACACAACACACACAGCCACAAGCAGGCAGTATAGAGCACACACAGGTGCACGCAGACAGCTCGAAAAATCACACCCAAAATACACACTCACAGAACACATCAGACGCAACGCAAAACTTACATCACACAGAATGCTCAAAATACAGAGACCACCCAACATCTATCCTGTATGTAACACACAGAAAGCATATAGACAGCGCTCACACAACCCAGAACACAGTACACAACAGAAAGCAGAAAGACCAGACGCAGTACACATGAAACACGACGACGGAAGGCAGACAACAGAAACACAACACACACACAAACACCAACGGATAACTCATAAAAAATGACAAGATATACAACACACAAAGAACCACTCAGTGCACAGAACACACAGCTCACGACCACACCCATGACACATTGCACGCCACACAGAGAAAGTATGCAGAACAATGTACTCAACAAGCAGCAAAGAACCCATAACACACATTGTACATTCACAACACACACCACATATACAAGCACCAGTAGAACACTCATAAAAAATGACAAAATGTACAACACACAAGGAACCGCTCAATGCACACAACTCACAACCACGCACGTCACACATTGCACGCCACACGGAGAAAATTACACAGAGCAGTGAACTCGACACGCAGTAAAGATCCCACACCACACGTAGTACCTACTCTACACACACAACATGGACAACACACACAAAATAAACAAGGCCCACAGATCACAGTCAACACAAGCCCAAACACACAAGAACACACAGCACACACAGCACAGCCAAACGGAATACACACAGAATCACAACACAAACACCACAAATCATTCACTACCGCATATCAACCACAAATACAGCACACTACACGAAAGAATTCCAGAAAGCACAACACGCACGGATCAAACACGCACAATACACAGTAATAAACACATAACACACAACGCACACAGCAAGACATAAAAAAAAGAAGCAGAAACGACACACAGCACACACAACACAACACACACAAAATGTGCATCACAACAGCGCAGACAACACTCACTACATACAACACTCGCAGAACATACAACACACCGGCCACACACAACACACATGGAGAGCACCAACACAACACATACAACGCACACAAAAAACACCCACAACACGCCAAAGAGTTTACATACAACCTCTCAACACACAAACATCGCCTCACCCTAAACAACAAACCCCACACACACCGAGCACATGACTGCACACAATACCCATGAACCACGGTTCTCAGAGTAAACACAACACACACAGTGAGGGACACTGACCAAGCATGACCACACACAGTACACACATCACAAATTACACTCAATACTCAAACAGCGAACCCCACACACCACCTGTCAAACACAAACCCACGGTAATCACAACCACATGCAGAACCCGCACCACACACAACACATGCGAAATGACATGGAAGAAATACACAAACCACAAAAGAACACCGAATTTATGAAACACATTTCACAGACTGCACACACCACACAAAACACACATAAAACATACAGCACACAGGGCCTCACAGAACGCACAATGCGAAGCACACAACCTACATACAAAGCACGTCAGACAGAGCACACAATTAATATCCCACTCAACACGTAAAGCACACAGAGGACACAACACAAAGCACAATATGCCAAACAGATTAGGATACACCCAACACACATGCAACTGAGAGCACAATACGTTGCACATCACGGAACACACGTGCGGTCCCATCACACACTAAACATGAAACAGAAAACCATTCACAGACCACATAACATTCCCGACCGTGAACACAACATGCTACAAAAAAGTCACCAAACGTACGACACACAAAGACACACTCCAAGCACGCAACACCCAGCGCAGGACCGCCCACAGACACACCAGTCTCACGGCCCTCCACAGAGCAATACACACAGAACATACCCTACAAACAACAAAGTACCCAAACTGCACACCTCACAATCGCAACAGTCACAACACAGAAAGAACACAACACACGGGAAACACACGCTCAGACACATAAACACTGCCATGCACATTAAGCCAGCAGACCACAGACATCAGAGCTAAAAACACACCATAACGCAGTATGCAAAACGCAACACAACACAGAATACACACCCAATCACACAACAAACACCACAACCCATGCCCTACAGTATAAACAAAAGACGAACGACGCACTTCACACATGACACAAAACCCACAAACACAAAGGACCACACAGAAAGACGCACAACGCAAACATCGCACACAACACACACATTAAAAGAAACACATCAACACATTGCCGCAACACACAAAATAATACACAAATTACAGAGCAATACATCACACAACACACAAACATCACACACAATTTATACATCACACCTCATAACACACACAACAACCTGCAGTAACAACACAACACACAGACCGATGCAACCACTACATACCATACGTAAAGCCACACGCTCAAGGAATAACCACAATAAACTTAAGTAAACTCCCACAAACACAAAGACAGAGGACACACACAAACTCAGCACGCTAAAAGCACAACAGATGAAACAACATAAGGCACAAACATCACAGGACATAAAGGCACACGATTCTCAGACACCACGGTTAGCCATATACACACCACACACACAATGAGGTACACGACACGAGCAAAACCACATACAGATAACACGTGTCCCCTCACACACTTAATCAATCACACACACAGCCTCTCAAACACAGCCAAACACGTATCAGAATCACATATGCATCACACACAGAAAACATACAAAACCACATGAAAGCAAACAACCAAGAATAAAGGCCGATAGCACACTTTTCTAACACTGAACACCCCACTCACAACCGCACGCAGACACCCCACACGCATGTATACACGGGCACCTTTACGCAATGCGCGCACAAACACACACACACACACAACATAAAGTAAAAACACAACAGTCACAGGGCGCACACCAGACACAACAGAGCACATGTTTCTCCTAAAACACACAAGTCACATTTGCAAGAGTACATGCACCACGCACCGTGAGGAACACCAAACACAACCACACACAGGTGACATATCTCACTTCGCAAACATAACAAGCACCCTCACATCACAACTCAAACACAACCATACGCAAATCACAATCACATACGGAAAACACACACAAAACAAATCCCTAGGCAAAACACACACAACCCACAAAGAAGACAAAGAGCGCACATTGCATACACTACACTCTGCAAGCACAACCACGCACAGACACAAAACACGTACATCCTCACGCAGGAGCACAACGCAGAGCACACACACAACACAGAAACACGCGAAACAAGGGTCCCAAGACACAGACCACACACCTCAAGGCACATAACTGCTCACAAAACACACACGGAAAACACTGCACAGACTACGTACTGCACACACCATGAGACATACTGAACAAGCGAAACCGCACAGTCAACACTTCTGATATCACGTGCATAACTCAAACAGCCAAACACACACACACAACCTCTCTAACACAACCACACACAAATCACAAACTCCACACATAAGACGGACACAACACATACTAATAATCCACAGACTACTCCCCTATGACGCACTACACACAACACACACAGCCACAAGCAGGCAGTATAGAGCACACACAGGTGCACGCAGACAGCTCGAAAAATCACACCCAAAATACACACTCACAGAACACATCAGACGCAACGCAAAACTAACATCACACAGAATGCTCAAAATACAGAGACCACCCAACATCTATCCTGTATGTAACACACAGAAAGCATATAGACAGCGCTCACACAACCCAGAACACAGTACACAACAGAAAGCAGAAAGACCAGACGCAGTACACATGAAACACGACGACGGAAGGCAGACAACAGAAACACAACACACACACAAACACCAACGGATAACTCATAAAAAATGACAAGATATACAACACACAAAGAACCACTCAGTGCACAGAACACACAGCTCACGACCACACCCATGACACATTGCACGCCACACAGAGAAAGTATGCAGAACAATGTACTCAACAAGCAGCAAAGAACCCATAACACACATTGTACATTCACAACACACACCACATATACAAGCACCAGTAGAACACTCATAAAAAATGACAAAATGTACAACACACAAGGAACCGCTCAATGCACACAACTCACAACCACGCACGTCACACATTGCACGCCACACGGAGAAAATTACACAGAGCAGTGAACTCGACACGCAGTAAAGATCCCACACCACACGTAGTACCTACTCTACACACACAACATGGACAACACACACAAAATAAACAAGGCCCACAGATCACAGTCAACACAAGCCCAAACACACAAGAACACACAGCACACACAGCACAGCCAAACGGAATACACACAGAATCACAACACAAACACCACAAATCATTCACTACCGCATATCAACCACAAATACAGCACACTACACGAAAGAATTCCAGAAAGCACAACACGCACGGATCAAACACGCACAATACACAGTAATAAACACATAACACACAACGCACACAGCAAGACATAAAAAAAAGAAGCAGAAACGACACACAGCACACACAACACAACACACACAAAATGTGCATCACAACAGCGCAGACAACACTCACTACATACAACACTCGCAGAACATACAACACACCGGCCACACACAACACACATGGAGAGCACCAACACAACACATACAACGCACACGAAAAACACCCACAACACGCCAAAGAGTTTACATACAACCTCTCAACACACAAACATCGCCTCACCCTAAACAACAAACCCCACACACACCGAGCACATGACTGCACACAATACCCATGAACCACGGTTCTCAGAGTAAACACAACACACACAGTGAGGGACACTGACCAAGCATGACCACACACAGTACACACATCACAAATTACACTCAATACTCAAACAGCGAACCCCACACACCACCTGTCAAACACAAACCCACGGTAATCACAACCACATGCAGAACCCGCACCACACACAACACATGCGAAATGACATGGAAGAAATACACAAACCACAAAAGAACACCGAATTTATGAAACACATTTCACAGACTGCACACACCACACAAAACACACATAAAACATACAGCACACAGGGCCTCACAGAACGCACAATGCGAAGCACACAACCTACATACAAAGCACGTCAGACAGAGCACACAATTAATATCCCACTCAACACGTAAAGCACACAGAGGACACAACACAAAGCACAATATGCCAAACAGATTAGGATACACCCAACACACATGCAACTGAGAGCACAATACGTTGCACATCACGGAACACACGTGCGGTCCCATCACACACTAAACATGAAACAGAAAACCATTCACAGACCACATAACATTCCCGACCGTGAACACAACATGCTACAAAAAAGTCACCAAACGTACGACACACAAAGACACACTCCAAGCACGCAACACCCAGCGCAGGACCGCCCACAGACACACCAGTCTCACGGCCCTCCACAGAGCAATACACACAGAACATACCCTACAAACAACAAAGTACCCAAACTGCACACCTCACAATCGCAACAGTCACAACACAGAAAGAACACAACACACGGGAAACACACGCTCAGACACATAAACACTGCCATGCACATTAAGCCAGCAGACCACAGACATCAGAGCTAAAAACACACCATAACGCAGTATGCAAAACGCAACACAACACAGAATACACACCCAATCACACAACAAACACCACAACCCATGCCCTACAGTATAAACAAAAGACGAACGACGCACTTCACACATGACACAAAACCCACAAACACAAAGGACCACACAGAAAGACGCACAACGCAAACATCGCACACAACACACACATTAAAAGAAACACATCAACACATTGCCGCAACACACAAAATAATACACAAATTACAGAGCAATACATCACACAACACACAAACATCACACACAATTTATACATCACACCTCATAACACACACAACAACCTGCAGTAACAACACAACACACAGACCGATGCAACCACTACATACCATACGTAAAGCCACACGCTCAAGGAATAACCACAATAAACTTAAGTAAACTCCCACAAACACAAAGACAGAGGACACACACAAACTCAGCACGCTAAAAGCACAACAGATGAAACAACATAAGGCACAAACATCACAGGACATAAAGGCACACGATTCTCAGACACCACGGTTAGCCATATACACACCACACACACAATGAGGTACACGACACGAGCAAAACCACATACAGATAACACGTGTCCCCTCACACACTTAATCAATCACACACACAGCCTCTCAAACACAGCCAAACACGTATCAGAATCACATATGCATCACACACAGAAAACATACAAAACCACATGAAAGCAAACAACCAAGAATAAAGGCCGATAGCACACTTTTCTAACACTGAACACCCCACTCACAACCGCACGCAGACACCCCACACGCATGTATACACGGGCACCTTTACGCAATGCGCGCACAAACACACACACACACACAACATAAAGTAAAAACACAACAGTCACAGGGCGCACACCAGACACAACAGAGCACATGTTTCTCCTAAAACACACAAGTCACATTTGCAAGAGTACATGCACCACGCACCGTGAGGAACACCAAACACAACCACACACAGGTGACATATCTCACTTCGCAAACATAACAAGCACCCTCACATCACAACTCAAACACAACCATACGCAAATCACAATCACATACGGAAAACACACACAAAACAAATCCCTAGGCAAAACACACACAACCCACAAAGAAGACAAAGAGCGCACATTGCATACACTACACTCTGCAAGCACAACCACGCACAGACACAAAACACGTACATCCTCACGCAGGAGCACAACGCAGAGCACACACACAACACAGAAACACGCGAAACAAGGGTCCCAAGACACAGACCACACACCTCAAGGCACATAACTGCTCACAAAACACACACGGAAAACACTGCACAGACTACGTACTGCACACACCATGAGACATACTGAACAAGCGAAACCGCACAGTCAACACTTCTGATATCACGTGCATAACTCAAACAGCCAAACACACACACACAACCTCTCTAACACAACCACACACAAATCACAAACTCCACACATAAGACGGACACAACACATACTAATAATCCACAGACTACTCCCCTATGACGCACTACACACAACACACACAGACACAAGCAGGCAGTATAGAGCACACACAGGTGCACGCAGACAGCTCGAAAAATCACACCCAAAATACACACTCACAGAACACATCAGACGCAACGCAAAACTTACATCACACAGAATGCTCAAAATACAGAGACCACCCAACATCTATCCTGTATGTAACACACAGAAAGCATATAGACAGCGCTCACACAACCCAGAACACAGTACACAACAGAAAGCAGAAAGACCAGACGCAGTACACATGAAACACGACGACGGAAGGCAGACAACAGAAACACAACACACACACAAACACCAACGGATAACTCATAAAAAATGACAAGATATACAACACACAAAGAACCACTCAGTGCACAGAACACACAGCTCACGACCACACCCATGACACATTGCACGCCACACAGAGAAAGTATGCAGAACAATGTACTCAACAAGCAGCAAAGAACCCATAACACACATTGTACATTCACAACACACACCACATATACAAGCACCAGTAGAACACTCATAAAAAATGACAAAATGTACAACACACAAGGAACCGCTCAATGCACACAACTCACAACCACGCACGTCACACATTGCACGCCACACGGAGAAAATTACACAGAGCAGTGAACTCGACACGCAGTAAAGATCCCACACCACACGTAGTACCTACTCTACACACACAACATGGACAACACACACAAAATAAACAAGGCCCACAGATCACAGTCAACACAAGCCCAAACACACAAGAACACACAGCACACACAGCACAGCCAAACGGAATACACACAGAATCACAACACAAACACCACAAATCATTCACTACCGCATATCAACCACAAATACAGCACACTACACGAAAGAATTCCAGAAAGCACAACACGCACGGATCAAACACGCACAATACACAGTAATAAACACATAACACACAACGCACACAGCAAGACATAAAAAAAAGAAGCAGAAACGACACACAGCACACACAACACAACACACACAAAATGTGCATCACAACAGCGCAGACAACACTCACTACATACAACACTCGCAGAACATACAACACACCGGCCACACACAACACACATGGAGAGCACCAACACAACACATACAACGCACACGAAAAACACCCACAACACGCCAAAGAGTTTACATACAACCTCTCAACACACAAACATCGCCTCACCCTAAACAACAAACCCCACACACACCGAGCACATGACTGCACACAATACCCATGAACCACGGTTCTCAGAGTAAACACAACACACACAGTGAGGGACACTGACCAAGCATGACCACACACAGTACACACATCACAAATTACACTCAATACTCAAACAGCGAACCCCACACACCACCTGTCAAACACAAACCCACGGTAATCACAACCACATGCAGAACCCGCACCACACACAACACATGCGAAATGACATGGAAGAAATACACAAACCACAAAAGAACACCGAATTTATGAAACACATTTCACAGACTGCACACACCACACAAAACACACATAAAACATACAGCACACAGGGCCTCACAGAACGCACAATGCGAAGCACACAACCTACATACAAAGCACGTCAGACAGAGCACACAATTAATATCCCACTCAACACGTAAAGCACACAGAGGACACAACACAAAGCACAATATGCCAAACAGATTAGGATACACCCAACACACATGCAACTGAGAGCACAATACGTTGCACATCACGGAACACACGTGCGGTCCCATCACACACTAAACATGAAACAGAAAACCATTCACAGACCACATAACATTCCCGACCGTGAACACAACATGCTACAAAAAAGTCACCAAACGTACGACACACAAAGACACACTCCAAGCACGCAACACCCAGCGCAGGACCGCCCACAGACACACCAGTCTCACGGCCCTCCACAGAGCAATACACACAGAACATACCCTACAAACAACAAAGTACCCAAACTGCACACCTCACAATCGCAACAGTCACAACACAGAAAGAACACAACACACGGGAAACACACGCTCAGACACATAAACACTGCCATGCACATTAAGCCAGCAGACCACAGACATCAGAGCTAAAAACACACCATAACGCAGTATGCAAAACGCAACACAACACAGAATACACACCCAATCACACAACAAACACCACAACCCATGCCCTACAGTATAAACAAAAGACGAACGACGCACTTCACACATGACACAAAACCCACAAACACAAAGGACCACACAGAAAGACGCACAACGCAAACATCGCACACAACACACACATTAAAAGAAACACATCAACACATTGCCGCAACACACAAAATAATACACAAATTACAGAGCAATACATCACACAACACACAAACATCACACACAATTTATACATCACACCTCATAACACACACAACAACCTGCAGTAACAACACAACACACAGACCGATGCAACCACTACATACCATACGTAAAGCCACACGCTCAAGGAATAACCACAATAAACTTAAGTAAACTCCCACAAACACAAAGACAGAGGACACACACAAACTCAGCACGCTAAAAGCACAACAGATGAAACAACATAAGGCACAAACATCACAGGACATAAAGGCACACGATTCTCAGACACCACGGTTAGCCATATACACACCACACACACAATGAGGTACACGACACGAGCAAAACCACATACAGATAACACGTGTCCCCTCACACACTTAATCAATCACACACACAGCCTCTCAAACACAGCCAAACACGTATCAGAATCACATATGCATCACACACAGAAAACATACAAAACCACATGAAAGCAAACAACCAAGAATAAAGGCCGATAGCACACTTTTCTAACACTGAACACCCCACTCACAACCGCACGCAGACACCCCACACGCATGTATACACGGGCACCTTTACGCAATGCGCGCACAAACACACACACACACACAACATAAAGTAAAAACACAACAGTCACAGGGCGCACACCAGACACAACAGAGCACATGTTTCTCCTAAAACACACAAGTCACATTTGCAAGAGTACATGCACCACGCACCGTGAGGAACACCAAACACAACCACACACAGGTGACATATCTCACTTCGCAAACATAACAAGCACCCTCACATCACAACTCAAACACAACCATACGCAAATCACAATCACATACGGAAAACACACACAAAACAAATCCCTAGGCAAAACACACACAACCCACAAAGAAGACAAAGAGCGCACATTGCATACACTACACTCTGCAAGCACAACCACGCACAGACACAAAACACGTACATCCTCACGCAGGAGCACAACGCAGAGCACACACACAACACAGAAACACGCGAAACAAGGGTCCCAAGACACAGACCACACACCTCAAGGCACATAACTGCTCACAAAACACACACGGAAAACACTGCACAGACTACGTACTGCACACACCATGAGACATACTGAACAAGCGAAACCGCACAGTCAACACTTCTGATATCACGTGCATAACTCAAACAGCCAAACACACACACACAACCTCTCTAACACAACCACACACAAATCACAAACTCCACACATAAGACGGACACAACACATACTAATAATCCACAGACTACTCCCCTATGACGCACTACACACAACACACACAGACACAAGCAGGCAGTATAGAGCACACACAGGTGCACGCAGACAGCTCGAAAAATCACACCCAAAATACACACTCACAGAACACATCAGACGCAACGCAAAACTTACATCACACAGAATGCTCAAAATACAGAGACCACCCAACATCTATCCTGTATGTAACACACAGAAAGCATATAGACAGCGCTCACACAACCCAGAACACAGTACACAACAGAAAGCAGAAAGACCAGACGCAGTACACATGAAACACGACGACGGAAGGCAGACAACAGAAACACAACACACACACAAACACCAACGGATAACTCATAAAAAATGACAAGATATACAACACACAAAGAACCACTCAGTGCACAGAACACACAGCTCACGACCACACCCATGACACATTGCACGCCACACAGAGAAAGTATGCAGAACAATGTACTCAACAAGCAGCAAAGAACCCATAACACACATTGTACATTCACAACACACACCACATATACAAGCACCAGTAGAACACTCATAAAAAATGACAAAATGTACAACACACAAGGAACCGCTCAATGCACACAACTCACAACCACGCACGTCACACATTGCACGCCACACGGAGAAAATTACACAGAGCAGTGAACTCGACACGCAGTAAAGATCCCACACCACACGTAGTACCTACTCTACACACACAACATGGACAACACACACAAAATAAACAAGGCCCACAGATCACAGTCAACACAAGCCCAAACACACAAGAACACACAGCACACACAGCACAGCCAAACGGAATACACACAGAATCACAACACAAACACCACAAATCATTCACTATCGCATATCAACCACAAATACAGCACACTACACGAAAGAATTCCAGAAAGCACAACACGCACGGATCAAACACGCACAATACACAGTAATAAACACATAACACACAACGCACACAGCAAGACATAAAAAAAAGAAGCAGAAACGACACACAGCACACACAACACAACACACACAAAATGTGCATCACAACAGCGCAGACAACACTCACTACATACAACACTCGCAGAACATACAACACACTGGCCACACACAACACACATGGAGAGCACCAACACAACACATACAACGCACACGAAAAACACCCACAACACGCCAAAGAGTTTACATACAACCTCTCAACACACAAACATCGCCTCACCCTAAACAACAAACCCCACACACACCGAGCACATGACTGCACACAATACCCATGAACCACGGTTCTCAGAGTAAACACAACACACACAGTGAGGGACACTGACCAAGCATGACCACACACAGTACACACATCACAAATTACACTCAATACTCAAACAGCGAACCCCACACACCACCTGTCAAACACAAACCCACGGTAATCACAACCACATGCAGAACCTGCACCACACACAACACATGCGAAATGACATGGAAGAAATACACAAACCACAAAAGAACACCGAATTTATGAAACACATTTCACAGACTGCACACACCACACAAAACACACATGAAACATACAGCACACAGGGCCTCACAGAACGCACAATGCGAAGCACACAACCTACATACAAAGCACGTCAGACAGAGCACACAATTAATATCCCACTCAACACGTAAAGCACACAGAGGACACAACACAAAGCACAATATGCCAAACAGATTAGGATACACCCAACACACATGCAACTGAGAGCACAATACGTTGCACATCACGGAACACACGTGCGGTCCCATCACACACTAAACATGAAACAGAAAACCATTCACAGACCACATAACATTCCCGACCATGAACACAACACGCTACAAAAAAGTCACCAAACGTACGACACACAAAGACACACTCCAAGCACGCAACACCCAGCGCAGGACCGCCCACAAACACACCAGTCTCACGGCCCTCCACAGAGCAATACACACAGAACATACCCTACAAACAACAAAGTACCCAAACTGCACACCTCACAATCGCAACAGTCACAACACAGAAAGAACACAACACACGGGAAACACACGCTCAGACACATAAACACTGCCATGCACATTAAGCCAGCAGACCACAGACATCAGAGCTAAAAACACACCATAACGCAGCATGCAAAACGCAACACAACACAGAATACACACCCAATCACACAACAAACACCACAACCCATGCCCTACAGTATAAACAAAAGACGAACGACGCACTTCACACATGACACAAAACCCACAAACACAAAGGACCACACAGAAAGACGCACAACGCAAACATCGCACACAACACACACATTAAAAGAAACACATCAACACATTGCCGCAACACACAAAATAATACACAAATTACAGAGCAATACATCACACAACACACAAACATCACACACAATTTATACATCACACCTCATAACACACACAACACCCTGCAGTAACAACACAACACACAGACCGATGCAACCACTACATACCATACATAAAGCCACACGCTCAAGGAATAACCACAATAAACTTAAGTAAACTCCCACAAACACAAAGACAGAGGACACACACAAACTCAGCACGCTAAAAGCACAACAGATGAAACAACATACAGCACAAACATCACAGGACATAAAGGCACACGATTCTCAGACACCACGGTTAGCCATATACACACCACACACACAATGAGGTACACGACACGAGCAAAACCACATACAGATAACACGTGTCCCCTCACACACTTAATCAATCACACACACAGCCTCTCAAACACAGCCAAACACGTATCAGAATCACATATGCATCACACACAGAAAACATACAAAACCACATGAAAGCAAACAACCAAGAATAAAGGCAGATACCACACTTTTCTAACACTGAACACCCCACTCACAACCGCACGCAGACACCCCACACGCATGTATACACGGGCACCTTTACGCAATGCGCGCACAAACACACACACACACAACATAAAGTAAAAACACAACAGTCACAGGGCGCACACCAGACACAACAGAGCACATGTTTCTCCTAAAACACACAAGTCACATTTGCAAGAGTACATGCACCACGCACCGTGAGGAACACCAAACACAACCACACACAGGTGACATATCTCACTTCGCAAACATAACAAGCACCCTCACATCACAACTCAAACACAACCATACGCAAATCACAATCACATACGGAAAACACACACAAAACAAATCCCTAGGCAAAACACACACAACCCACAAAGAAGACAAAGAGCGCACATTGCATACACTACACTCTGCAAGCACAACCACGCACAGACACAAAACACGTACATCCTCACGCAGGAGCACAACGCAGAGCACACACACAACACAGAAACACGCGAAACAAGGGTCCCAAGACACAGACCACACACCTCAAGGCACATAACTGCTCACAAAACACACACGGAAAACACTGCACAGACTACGTACTGCACACACCATGAGACATACTGAACAAGCGAAACCGCACAGTCAACACTTCTGATATCACGTGCATAACTCAAACAGCCAAACACACACACACAACCTCTCTAACACAACCACACACAAATCACAAACTCCACACATAAGACGGACACAACACATACTAATAATCCACAGACTACTCCCCTATGACGCACTACACACAACACACACAGCCACAAGCAGGCAGTATAGAGCACACACAGGTGCACGCAGACAGCTCGAAAAATCACACCCAAAATACACACTCACAGAACACATCAGACGCAACGCAAAACTTACATCACACAGAATGCTCAAAATACAGAGACCACCCAACATCTATCCTGTATGTAACACACAGAAAGCATATAGACAGCGCTCACACAACCCAGAACACAGTACACAACAGAAAGCAGAAAGACCAGACGCAGTACACATGAAACACGACGACGGAAGGCAGACAACAGAAACACAACACACACACAAACACCAACGGATAACTCATAAAAAATGACAAGATATACAACACACAAAGAACCACTCAGTGCACAGAACACACAGCTCACGACCACACCCATGACACATTGCACGCCACACAGAGAAAGTATGCAGAACAATGTACTCAACAAGCAGCAAAGAACCCATAACACACATTGTACATTCACAACACACACCACATATACAAGCACCAGTAGAACACTCATAAAAAATGACAAAATGTACAACACACAAGGAACCGCTCAATGCACACAACTCACAACCACGCACGTCACACATTGCACGCCACACGGAGAAAATTACACAGAGCAGTGAACTCGACACGCAGTAAAGATCCCACACCACACGTAGTACCTACTCTACACACACAACATGGACAACACACACAAAATAAACAAGGCCCACAGATCACAGTCAACACAAGCCCAAACACACAAGAACACACAGCACACACAGCACAGCCAAACGGAATACACACAGAATCACAACACAAACACCACAAATCATTCACTACCGCATATCAACCACAAATACAGCACACTACACGAAAGAATTCCAGAAAGCACAACACGCACGGATCAAACACGCACAATACACAGTAATAAACACATAACACACAACGCACACAGCAAGACATAAAAAAAAGAAGCAGAAACGACACACAGCACACACAACACAACACACACAAAATGTGCATCACAACAGCGCAGACAACACTCACTACATACAACACTCGCAGAACATACAACACACCGGCCACACACAACACACATGGAGAGCACCAACACAACACATACAACACACACGAAAAACACCCACAACACGCCAAAGAGTTTACATACAACCTCTCAACACACAAACATCGCCTCACCCTAAACAACAAACCCCACACACACCGAGCACATGACTGCACACAATACCCATGAACCACGGTTCTCAGAGTAAACACAACACACACAGTGAGGGACACTGACCAAGCATGACCACACACAGTACACACATCACAAATTACACTCAATACTCAAACAGCGAACCCCACACACCACCTGTCAAACACAAACCCACGGTAATCACAACCACATGCAGAACCTGCACCACACACAACACATGCGAAATGACATGGAAGAAATACACAAACCACAAAAGAACACCGAATTTATGAAACACATTTCACAGACTGCACACACCACACAAAACACACATGAAACATACAGCACACAGGGCCTCACAGAATGCACAATGCGAAGCACACAACCTACATACAAAGCACGTCAGACAGAGCACACAATTAATATCCCACTCAACACGTAAAGCACACAGAGGACACAACACAAAGCACAATATGCCAAACAGATTAGGATACACCCAACACACATGCAACTGAGAGCACAATACGTTGCACATCACGGAACACACGTGCGGTCCCATCACACACTAAACATGAAACAGAAAACCATTCACAGACCACATAACATTCCCGACCATGAACACAACACGCTACAAAAAAGTCACCAAACGTACGACACACAAAGACACACTCCAAGCACGCAACACCCAGCGCAGGACCGCCCACAAACACACCAGTCTCACGGCCCTCCACAGAGCAATACACACAGAACATACCCTACAAACAACAAAGTACCCAAACTGCACACCTCACAATCGCAACAGTCACAACACAGAAAGAACACAACACACGGGAAACACACGCTCAGACACATAAACACTGCCATGCACATTAAGCCAGCAGACCACAGACATCAGAGCTAAAAACACACCATAACGCAGCATGCAAAACGCAACACAACACAGAATACACACCCAATCACACAACAAACACCACAACCCATGCCCTACAGTATAAACAAAAGACGAACGACGCACTTCACACATGACACAAAACCCACAAACACAAAGGACCACACAGAAAGACGCACAACGCAAACATCGCACACAACACACACATTAAAAGAAACACATCAACACATTGCCGCAACACACAAAATAATACACAAATTACAGAGCAATACATCACACAACACACAAACATCACACACAATTTATACATCACACCTCATAACACACACAACACCCTGCAGTAACAACACAACACACAGACCGATGCAACCACTACATACCATACATAAAGCCACACGCTCAAGGAATAACCACAATAAACTTAAGTAAACTCCCACAAACACAAAGACAGAGGACACACACAAACTCAGCACGCTAAAAGCACAACAGATGAAACAACATACAGCACAAACATCACAGGACATAAAGGCACACGATTCTCAGACACCACGGTTAGCCATATACACACCACACACACAATGAGGTACACGACACGAGCAAAACCACATACAGATAACACGTGTCCCCTCACACACTTAATCAATCACACACACAGCCTCTCAAACACAGCCAAACACGTATCAGAATCACATATGCATCACACACAGAAAACATACAAAACCACATGAAAGCAAACAACCAAGAATAAAGGCAGATACCACACTTTTCTAACACTGAACACCCCACTCACAACCGCACGCAGACACCCCACACGCATGTATACACGGGCACCTTTACGCAATGCGCGCACAAACACACACACACACAACATAAAGTAAAAACACAACAGTCACAGGGCGCACACCAGACACAACAGAGCACATGTTTCTCCTAAAACACACAAGTCACATTTGCAAGAGTACATGCACCACGCACCGTGAGGAACACCAAACACAACCACACACAGGTGACATATCTCACTTCGCAAACATAACAAGCACCCTCACATCACAACTCAAACACAACCATACGCAAATCACAATCACATACGGAAAACACACACAAAACAAATCCCTAGGCAAAACACACACAACCCACAAAGAAGACAAAGAGCGCACATTGCATACACTACACTCTGCAAGCACAACCACGCACAGACACAAAACACGTACATCCTCACGCAGGAGCACAACGCAGAGCACACACACAACACAGAAACATGCGAAACAAGGGTCCCAAGACACAGACCACACACCTCAAGGCACATAACTGCTCACAAAACACACACGGAAAACACTGCACAGACTACGTACTGCACACACCATGAGACATACTGAACAAGCGAAACCGCACAGTCAACACTTCTGATATCACGTGCATAACTCAAACAGCCAAACACACACACACAACCTCTCTAACACAACCACACACAAATCACAAACTCCACACATAAGACGGACACAACACATACTAATAATCCACAGACTACTCCCCTATGACGCACTACACACAACACACACAGCCACAAGCAGGCAGTATAGAGCACACACAGGTGCACGCAGACAGCTCGAAAAATCACACCCAAAATACACACTCACAGAACACATCAGACGCAACGCAAAACTTACATCACACAGAATGCTCAAAATACAGAGACCACCCAACATCTATCCTGTATGTAACACACAGAAAGCATATAGACAGCGCTCACACAACCCAGAACACAGTACACAACAGAAAGCAGAAAGACCAGACGCAGTACACATGAAACACGACGACGGAAGGCAGACAACAGAAACACAACACACACACAAACACCAACGGATAACTCATAAAAAATGACAAGATATACAACACACAAAGAACCACTCAGTGCACAGAACACACAGCTCACGACCACACCCATGACACATTGCACGCCACACAGAGAAAGTATGCAGAACAATGTACTCAACAAGCAGCAAAGAACCCATAACACACATTGTACATTCACAACACACACCACATATACAAGCACCAGTAGAACACTCATAAAAAATGACAAAATGTACAACACACAAGGAACCGCTCAATGCACACAACTCACAACCACGCACGTCACACATTGCACGCCACACGGAGAAAATTACACAGAGCAGTGAACTCGACACGCAGTAAAGATCCCACACCACACGTAGTACCTACTCTACACACACAACATGGACAACACACACAAAATAAACAAGGCCCACAGATCACAGTCAACACAAGCCCAAACACACAAGAACACACAGCACACACAGCACAGCCAAACGGAATACACACAGAATCACAACACAAACACCACAAATCATTCACTACCGCATATCAACCACAAATACAGCACACTACACGAAAGAATTCCAGAAAGCACAACACGCACGGATCAAACACGCACAATACACAGTAATAAACACATAACACACAACGCACACAGCAAGACATAAAAAAAAGAAGCAGAAACGACACACAGCACACACAACACAACACACACAAAATGTGCATCACAACAGCGCAGACAACACTCACTACATACAACACTCGCAGAACATACAACACACCGGCCACACACAACACACATGGAGAGCACCAACACAACACATACAACGCACACGAAAAACACCCACAACACGCCAAAGAGTTTACATACAACCTCTCAACACACAAACATCGCCTCACCCTAAACAACAAACCCCACCCACACCGAGCACATGACTGCACACAATACCCATGAACCACGGTTCTCAGAGTAAACACAACACACACAGTGAGGGACACTGACCAAGCATGACCACACACAGTACACACATCACAAATTACACTCAATACTCAAACAGCGAACCCCACACACCACCTGTCAAACACAAACCCACGGTAATCACAACCACATGCAGAACCCGCACCACACACAACACATGCGAAATGACATGGAAGAAATACACAAACCACAAAAGAACACCGAATTTATGAAACACATTTCACAGACTGCACACACCACACAAAACACACATAAAACATACAGCACACAGGGCCTCACAGAACGCACAATGCGAAGCACACAACCTACATACAAAGCACGTCAGACAGAGCACACAATTAATATCCCACTCAACACGTAAAGCACACAGAGGACACAACACAAAGCACAATATGCCAAACAGATTAGGATACACCCAACACACATGCAACTGAGAGCACAATACGTTGCACATCACGGAACACACGTGCGGTCCCATCACACACTAAACATGAAACAGAAAACCATTCACAGACCACATAACATTCCCGACCATGAACACAACACGCTACAAAAAAGACGCCAAACGTACGACACACAAAGACACACTCCAAGCACGCAACACCCAGCGCAGGACCGCCCACAAACACACCAGTCTCACAGCCCTCCACAGAGCAATACACACAGAACATACCCTACAAACAACAAAGTACCCAAACTGCACACCTCACAATCGCAACAGTCACAACACAGAAAGAACACAACACACGGGAAACACACGCTCAGACACATAAACACTGCCATGCACATTAAGCCAGCAGACCACAGACATCAGAGCTAAAAACACACCATAACGCAGCATGCAAAACGCAACACAACACAGAATACACACCCAATCACACAACAAACACCACAACCCATGCCCTACAGTATAAACAAAAGACGAACGACGCACTTCACACATGACACAAAACCCACAAACACAAAGGACCACACAGAAAGACGCACAACGCAAACATCGCACACAACACACACATTAAAAGAAACACATCAACACATTGCCGCAACACACAAAATAATACACAAATTACAGAGCAATACATCACACAACACACAAACATCACACACAATTTATACATCACACCTCATAACACACACAACACCCTGCAGTAACAACACAACACACAGACCGATGCAACCACTACATACCATACGTAAAGCCACACGCTCAAGGAATAACCACAATAAACTTAAGTAAACTCCCACAAACACAAAGACAGAGGACACACACAAACTCAGCACGCTAAAAGCACAACAGATGAAACAACATACAGCACAAACATCACAGGACATAAAGGCACACGATTCTCAGACACCACGGTTAGCCATATACACACCACACACACAATGAGGTACACGACACGAGCAAAACCACATACAGATAACACGTGTCCCCTCACACACTTAATCAATCACACACACAGCCTCTCAAACACAGCCAAACACGTATCAGAATCACATGCATCACACACAGAAAACATACAAAACCACATGAAAGCAAACAACCAAGAATAAAGGCAGATACCACACTTTTCTAACACTGAACACCCCACTCACAACCGCACGCAGACACCCCACACGCATGTATACACGGGCACCTTTACGCAATGCGCGCACAAACACACACACACACACAACATAAAGTAAAAACACAACAGTCACAGGGCGCACACCAGACACAACAGAGCACATGTTTCTCCTAAAACACACAAGTCACATTTGCAAGAGTACATGCACCACGCACCGTGAGGAACACCAAACACAACCACACACAGGTGACATATCTCACTTCGCAAACATAACAAGCACCCTCACATCACAACTCAAACACAACCATACGCAAATCACAATCACATACGGAAAACACACACAAAACAAATCCCTAGGCAAAACACACACAACCCACAAAGAAGACAAAGAGCGCACATTGCATACACTACACTCTGCAAGCACAACCACGCACAGACACAAAACACGTACATCCTCACGCAGGAGCACAACGCAGAGCACACACACAACACAGAAACATGCGAAACAAGGGTCCCAAGACACAGACCACACACCTCAAGGCACATAACTGCTCACAAAACACACACGGAAAACACTGCACAGACTACGTACTGCACACACCATGAGACATACTGAACAAGCGAAACCGCACAGTCAACACTTCTGATATCACGTGCATAACTCAAACAGCCAAACACACACACACAACCTCTCTAACACAACCACACACAAATCACAAACTCCACACATAAGACGGACACAACACATACTAATAATCCACAGACTACTCCCCTATGACGCACTACACACAACACACACAGCCACAAGCAGGCAGTATAGAGCACACACAGGTGCACGCAGACAGCTCGAAAAATCACACCCAAAATACACACTCACAGAACACATCAGACGCAACGCAAAACTTACATCACACAGAATGCTCAAAATACAGAGACCACCCAACATCTATCCTGTATGTAACACACAGAAAGCATATAGACAGCGCTCACACAACCCAGAACACAGTACACAACAGAAAGCAGAAAGACCAGATGCAGTACACATGAAACACGACGACGGAAGGCAGACAACAGAAACACAACACACACACAAACACCAACGGATAACTCATAAAAAATGACAAGATATACAACACACAAAGAACCACTCAGTGCACAGAACACACAGCTCACGACCACACCCATGACACATTGCACGCCACACAGAGAAAGTATGCAGAACAATGTACTCAACAAGCAGCAAAGAACCCATAACACACATTGTACATTCACAACACACACCACATATACAAGCACCAGTAGAACACTCATAAAAAATGACAAAATGTACAACACACAAGGAACCGCTCAATGCACACAACTCACAACCACGCACGTCACACATTGCACGCCACACGGAGAAAATTACACAGAGCAGTGAACTCGACACGCAGTAAAGATCCCACACCACACGTAGTACCTACTCTACACACACAACATGGACAACACACACAAAATAAACAAGGCCCACAGATCACAGTCAACACAAGCCCAAACACACAAGAACACACAGCACACACAGCACAGCCAAACGGAATACACACAGAATCACAACACAAACACCACAAATCATTCACTACCGCATATCAACCACAAATACAGCACACTACACGAAAGAATTCCAGAAAGCACAACACGCACGGATCAAACACGCACAATACACAGTAATAAACACATAACACACAACGCACACAGCAAGACATAAAAAAAAGAAGCAGAAACGACACACAGCACACACAACACAACACACACAAAATGTGCATCACAACAGCGCAGACAACACTCACTACATACAACACTCGCAGAACATACAACACACCGGCCACACACAACACACATGGAGAGCACCAACACAACACATACAACGCACACGAAAAACACCCACAACACGCCAAAGAGTTTACATACAACCTCTCAACACACAAACATCGCCTCACCCTAAACAACAAACCCCACACACACCGAGCACATGACTGCACACAATACCCATGAACCACGGTTCTCAGAGTAAACACAACACACACAGTGAGGGACACTGACCAAGCATGACCACACACAGTACACACATCACAAATTACACTCAATACTCAAACAGCGAACCCCACACACCACCTGTCAAACACAAACCCACGGTAATCACAACCACATGCAGAACCTGCACCACACACAACACATGCGAAATGACATGGAAGAAATACACAAACCACAAAAGAACACCGAATTTATGAAACACATTTCACAGACTGCACACACCACACAAAACACACATGAAACATACAGCACACAGGGCCTCACAGAATGCACAATGTGAAGCACACAACCTACATACAAAGCACGTCAGACAGAGCACACAATTAATATCCCACTCAACACGTAAAGCACACAGAGGACACAACACAAAGCACAATATGCCAAACAGATTAGGATACACCCAACACACATGCAACTGAGAGCACAATACGTTGCACATCACGGAACACACGTGCGGTCCCATCACACACTAAACATGAAACAGAAAACCATTCACAGACCACATAACATTCCCGACCATGAACACAACACGCTACAAAAAAGTCACCAAACGTACGACACACAAAGACACACTCCAAGCACGCAACACCCAGCGCAGGACCGCCCACAAACACACCAGTCTCACGGCCCTCCACAGAGCAATACACACAGAACATACCCTACAAACAACAAAGTACCCAAACTGCACACCTCACAATCGCAACAGTCACAACACAGAAAGAACACAACACACGGGAAACACACGCTCAGACACATAAACACTGCCATGCACATTAAGCCAGCAGACCACAGACATCAGAGCTAAAAACACACCATAACGCAGCATGCAAAACGCAACACAACACAGAATACACACCCAATCACACAACAAACACCACAACCCATGCCCTACAGTATAAACAAAAGACGAACGACGCACTTCACACATGACACAAAACCCACAAACACAAAGGACCACACAGAAAGACGCACAACGCAAACATCGCACACAACACACACATTAAAAGAAACACATCAACACATTGCCGCAACACACAAAATAATACACAAATTACAGAGCAATACATCACACAACACACAAACATCACACACAATTTATACATCACACCTCATAACACACACAACACCCTGCAGTAACAACACAACACACAGACCGATGCAACCACTACATACCATACATAAAGCCACACGCTCAAGGAATAACCACAATAAACTTAAGTAAACTCCCACAAACACAAAGACAGAGGACACACACAAACTCAGCACGCTAAAAGCACAACAGATGAAACAACATACAGCACAAACATCACAGGACATAAAGGCACACGATTCTCAGACACCACGGTTAGCCATATACACACCACACACACAATGAGGTACACGACACGAGCAAAACCACATACAGATAACACGTGTCCCCTCACACACTTAATCAATCACACACACAGCCTCTCAAACACAGCCAAACACGTATCAGAATCACATATGCATCACACAAAGAAAACATACAAAACCACATGAAAGCAAACAACCAAGAATAAAGGCAGATAGCACACTTTTCTAACACTGAACACCCCACTCACAACCGCACGCAGACACCCCACACGCATGTATACACGGGCACCTTTACGCAATGCGCGCACAAACACACACACACACACAACATAAAGTAAAAACACAACAGTCACAGGGCGCACACCAGACACAACAGAGCACATGTTTCTCCTAAAACACACAAGTCACATTTGCAAGAGTACATGCACCACGCACCGTGAGGAACACCAAACACAACCACACACAGGTGACATATCTCACTTCGCAAACATAACAAGCACCCTCACATCACAACTCAAACACAACCATACGCAAATCACAATCACATACGGAAAACACACACAAAACAAATCCCTAGGCAAAACACACACAACCCACAAAGAAGACAAAGAGCGCACATTGCATACACTACACTCTGCAAGCACAACCACGCACAGACACAAAACACGTACATCCTCACGCAGGAGCACAACGCAGAGCACACACACAACACAGAAACACGCGAAACAAGGGTCCCAAGACACAGACCACACACCTCAAGGCACATAACTGCTCACAAAACACACACGGAAAACACTGCACAGACTACGTACTGCACACACCATGAGACATACTGAACAAGCGAAACCGCACAGTCAACACTTCTGATATCACGTGCATAACTCAAACAGCCAAACACACACACACAACCTCTCTAACACAACCACACACAAATCACAAACTCCACACATAAGACGGACACAACACATACTAATAATCCACAGACTACTCCCCTATGACGCACTACACACAACACACACAGCCACAAGCAGGCAGTATAGAGCACACACAGGTGCACGCAGACAGCTCGAAAAATCACACCCAAAATACACACTCACAGAACACATCAGACGCAACGCAAAACTTACATCACCCAGAATGCTCAAAATACAGAGACCACCCAACATCTATCCTGTATGTAACACACAGAAAGCATATAGACAGCGCTCACACAACCCAGAACACAGTACACAACAGAAAGCAGAAAGACCAGATGCAGTACACATGAAACACGACGACGGAAGGCAGACAACAGAAACACAACACACACACAAACACCAACGGATAACTCATAAAAAATGACAAGATATACAACACACAAAGAACCACTCAGTGCACAGAACACACAGCTCACGACCACACCCATGACACATTGCACGCCACACAGAGAAAGTATGCAGAACAATGTACTCAACAAGCAGCAAAGAACCCATAACACACATTGTACATTCACAACACACACCACATATACAAGCACCAGTAGAACACTCATAAAAAATGACAAAATGTACAACACACAAGGAACCGCTCAATGCACACAACTCACAACCACGCACGTCACACATTGCACGCCACACGGAGAAAATTACACAGAGCAGTGAACTCGACACGCAGTAAAGATCCCACACCACACGTAGTACCTACTCTACACACACAACATGGACAACACACACAAAATAAACAAGGCCCACAGATCACAGTCAACACAAGCCCAAACACACAAGAACACACAGCACACACAGCACAGCCAAACGGAATACACACAGAATCACAACACAAACACCACAAATCATTCACTACCGCATATCAACCACAAATACAGCACACTACACGAAAGAATTCCAGAAAGCACAACACGCACGGATCAAACACGCACAATACACAGTAATAAACACATAACACACAACGCACACAGCAAGACATAAAAAAAAGAAGCAGAAACGACACACAGCACACACAACACAACACACACAAAATGTGCATCACAACAGCGCAGACAACACTCACTACATACAACACTCGCAGAACATACAACACACCGGCCACACACAACACACATGGAGAGCACCAACACAACACATACAACGCACACGAAAAACACCCACAACACGCCAAAGAGTTTACATACAACCTCTCAACACACAAACATCGCCTCACCCTAAACAACAAACCCCACACACACCGAGCACATGACTGCACACAATACCCATGAACCACGGTTCTCAGAGTAAACACAACACACACAGTGAGGGACACTGACCAAGCATGACCACACACAGTACACACATCACAAATTACACTCAATACTCAAACAGCGAACCCCACACACCACCTGTCAAACACAAACCCACGGTAATCACAACCACATGCAGAACCCGCACCACACACAACACATGCGAAATGACATGGAAGAAATACACAAACCACAAAAGAACACCGAATTTATGAAACACATTTCACAGACTGCACACACCACACAAAACACACATGAAACATACAGCACACAGGGCCTCACAGAACGCACAATGCGAAGCACACAACCTACATACAAAGCACGTCAGACAGAGCACACAATTAATATCCCACTCAACACGTAAAGCACACAGAGGACACAACACAAAGCACAATATGCCAAACAGATTAGGATACACCCAACACACATGCAACTGAGAGCACAATACGTTGCACATCACGGAACACACGTGCGGTCCCATCACACACTAAACATGAAACAGAAAACCATTCACAGACCACATAACATTCCCGACCATGAACACAACACGCTACAAAAAAGACGCCAAACGTACGACACACAAAGACACACTCCAAGCACGCAACACCCAGCGCAGGACCGCCCACAAACACACCAGTCTCACAGCCCTCCACAGAGCAATACACACAGAACATACCCTACAAACAACAAAGTACCCAAACTGCACACCTCACAATCGCAACAGTCACAACACAGAAAGAACACAACACACGGGAAACACACGCTCAGACACATAAACACTGCCATGCACATTAAGCCAGCAGACCACAGACATCAGAGCTAAAAACACACCATAACGCAGCATGCAAAACGCAACACAACACAGAATACACACCCAATCACACAACAAACACCACAACCCATGCCCTACAGTATAAACAAAAGACGAACGACGCACTTCACACATGACACAAAACCCACAAACACAAAGGACCACACAGAAAGACGCACAACGCAAACATCGCACACAACACACACATTAAAAGAAACACATCAACACATTGCCGCAACACACAAAATAATACACAAATTACAGAGCAATACATCACACAACACACAAACATCACACACAATTTATACATCACACCTCATAACACACACAACACCCTGCAGTAACAACACAACACACAGACCGATGCAACCACTACATACCATACGTAAAGCCACACGCTCAAGGAATAACCACAATAAACTTAAGTAAACTCCCACAAACACAAAGACAGAGGACACACACAAACTCAGCACGCTAAAAGCACAACAGATGAAACAACATACAGCACAAACATCACAGGACATAAAGGCACACGATTCTCAGACACCACGGTTAGCCATATACACACCACACACACAATGAGGTACACGACACGAGCAAAACCACATACAGATAACACGTGTCCCCTCACACACTTAATCAATCACACACACAGCCTCTCAAACACAGCCAAACACGTATCAGAATCACATATGCATCACACACAGAAAACATACAAAACCACATGAAAGCAAACAACCAAGAATAAAGGCAGATAGCACACTTTTCTAACACTGAACACCCCACTCACAACCGCACGCAGACACCCCACACGCATGTATACACGGGCACCTTTACGCAATGCGCGCACAAACACACACACACACACAACATAAAGTAAAAACACAACAGTCACAGGGCGCACACCAGACACAACAGAGCACATGTTTCTCCTAAAACACACAAGTCACATTTGCAAGAGTACATGCACCACGCACCGTGAGGAACACCAAACACAACCACACACAGGTGACATATCTCACTTCGCAAACATAACAAGCACCCTCACATCACAACTCAAACACAACCATACGCAAATCACAATCACATACGGAAAACACACACAAAACAAATCCCTAGGCAAAACACACACAACCCACAAAGAAGACAAAGAGCGCACATTGCATACACTACACTCTGCAAGCACAACCACGCACAGACACAAAACACGTACATCCTCACGCAGGAGCACAACGCAGAGCACACACACAACACAGAAACATGCGAAACAAGGGTCCCAAGACACAGACCACACACCTCAAGGCACATAACTGCTCACAAAACACACACGGAAAACACTGCACAGACTACGTACTGCACACACCATGAGACATACTGAACAAGCGAAACCGCACAGTCAACACTTCTGATATCACGTGCATAACTCAAACAGCCAAACACACACACACAACCTCTCTAACACAACCACACACAAATCACAAACTCCACACATAAGACGGACACAACACATACTAATAATCCACAGACTACTCCCCTATGACGCACTACACACAACACACACAGCCACAAGCAGGCAGTATAGAGCACACACAGGTGCACGCAGACAGCTCGAAAAATCACACCCAAAATACACACTCACAGAACACATCAGACGCAACGCAAAACTAACATCACACAGAATGCTCAAAATACAGAGACCACCCAACATCTATCCTGTATGTAACACACAGAAAGCATATAGACAGCGCTCACACAACCCAGAACACAGTACACAACAGAAAGCAGAAAGACCAGACGCAGTACACATGAAACACGACGACGGAAGGCAGACAACAGAAACACAACACACACACAAACACCAACGGATAACTCATAAAAAATGACAAGATATACAACACACAAAGAACCACTCAGTGCACAGAACACACAGCTCACGACCACACCCATGACACATTGCACGCCACACAGAGAAAGTATGCAGAACAATGTACTCAACAAGCAGCAAAGAACCCATAACACACATTGTACATTCACAACACACACCACATATACAAGCACCAGTAGAACACTCATAAAAAATGACAAAATGTACAACACACAAGGAACCGCTCAATGCACACAACTCACAACCACGCACGTCACACATTGCACGCCACACGGAGAAAATTACACAGAGCAGTGAACTCGACACGCAGTAAAGATCCCACACCACACGTAGTACCTACTCTACACACACAACATGGACAACACACACAAAATAAACAAGGCCCACAGATCACAGTCAACACAAGCCCAAACACACAAGAACACACAGCACACACAGCACAGCCAAACGGAATACACACAGAATCACAACACAAACACCACAAATCATTCACTACCGCATATCAACCACAAATACAGCACACTACACGAAAGAATTCCAGAAAGCACAACACGCACGGATCAAACACGCACAATACACAGTAATAAACACATAACACACAACGCACACAGCAAGACATAAAAAAAAGAAGCAGAAACGACACACAGCACACACAACACAACACACACAAAATGTGCATCACAACAGCGCAGACAACACTCACTACATACAACACTCGCAGAACATACAACACACCGGCCACACACAACACACATGGAGAGCACCAACACAACACATACAACGCACACGAAAAACACCCACAACACGCCAAAGAGTTTACATACAACCTCTCAACACACAAACATCGCCTCACCCTAAACAACAAACCCCACACACACCGAGCACATGACTGCACACAATACCCATGAACCACGGTTCTCAGAGTAAACACAACACACACAGTGAGGGACACTGACCAAGCATGACCACACACAGTACACACATCACAAATTACACTCAATACTCAAACAGCGAACCCCACACACCACCTGTCAAACACAAACCCACGGTAATCACAACCACATGCAGAACCCGCACCACACACAACACATGCGAAATGACATGGAAGAAATACACAAACCACAAAAGAACACCGAATTTATGAAACACATTTCACAGACTGCACACACCACACAAAACACACATAAAACATACAGCACACAGGGCCTCACAGAACGCACAATGCGAAGCACACAACCTACATACAAAGCACGTCAGACAGAGCACACAATTAATATCCCACTCAACACGTAAAGCACACAGAGGACACAACACAAAGCACAATATGCCAAACAGATTAGGATACACCCAACACACATGCAACTGAGAGCACAATACGTTGCACATCACGGAACACACGTGCGGTCCCATCACACACTAAACATGAAACAGAAAACCATTCACAGACCACATAACATTCCCGACCATGAACACAACACGCTACAAAAAAGACGCCAAACGTACGACACACAAAGACACACTCCAAGCACGCAACACCCAGCGCAGGACCGCCCACAAACACACCAGTCTCACAGCCCTCCACAGAGCAATACACACAGAACATACCCTACAAACAACAAAGTACCCAAACTGCACACCTCACAATCGCAACAGTCACAACACAGAAAGAACACAACACACGGGAAACACACGCTCAGACACATAAACACTGCCATGCACATTAAGCCAGCAGACCACAGACATCAGAGCTAAAAACACACCATAACGCAGCATGCAAAACGCAACACAACACAGAATACACACCCAATCACACAACAAACACCACAACCCATGCCCTACAGTATAAACAAAAGACGAACGACGCACTTCACACATGACACAAAACCCACAAACACAAAGGACCACACAGAAAGACGCACAACGCAAACATCGCACACAACACACACATTAAAAGAAACACATCAACACATTGCCGCAACACACAAAATAATACACAAATTACAGAGCAATACATCACACAACACACAAACATCACACACAATTTATACATCACACCTCATAACACACACAACACCCTGCAGTAACAACACAACACACAGACCGATGCAACCACTACATACCATACGTAAAGCCACACGCTCAAGGAATAACCACAATAAACTTAAGTAAACTCCCACAAACACAAAGACAGAGGACACACACAAACTCAGCACGCTAAAAGCACAACAGATGAAACAACATACAGCACAAACATCACAGGACATAAAGGCACACGATTCTCAGACACCACGGTTAGCCATATACACACCACACACACAATGAGGTACACGACACGAGCAAAACCACATACAGATAACACGTGTCCCCTCACACACTTAATCAATCACACACACAGCCTCTCAAACACAGCCAAACACGTATCAGAATCACATATGCATCACACACAGAAAACATACAAAACCACATGAAAGCAAACAACCAAGAATAAAGGCAGATAGCACACTTTTCTAACACTGAACACCCCACTCACAACCGCACGCAGACACCCCACACGCATGTATACACGGGCACCTTTACGCAATGCGCGCACAAACACACACACACACACAACATAAAGTAAAAACACAACAGTCACAGGGCGCACACCAGACACAACAGAGCACATGTTTCTCCTAAAACACACAAGTCACATTTGCAAGAGTACATGCACCACGCACCGTGAGGAACACCAAACACAACCACACACAGGTGACATATCTCACTTCGCAAACATAACAAGCACCCTCACATCACAACTCAAACACAACCATACGCAAATCACAATCACATACGGAAAACACACACAAAACAAATCCCTAGGCAAAACACACACAACCCACAAAGAAGACAAAGAGCGCACATTGCATACACTACACTCTGCAAGCACAACCACGCACAGACACAAAACACGTACATCCTCACGCAGGAGCACAACGCAGAGCACACACACAACACAGAAACACGCGAAACAAGGGTCCCAAGACACAGACCACACACCTCAAGGCACATAACTGCTCACAAAACACACACGGAAAACACTGCACAGACTACGTACTGCACACACCATGAGACATACTGAACAAGCGAAACCGCACAGTCAACACTTCTGATATCACGTGCATAACTCAAACAGCCAAACACACACACACAACCTCTCTAACACAACCACACACAAATCACAAACTCCACACATAAGACGGACACAACACATACTAATAATCCACAGACTACTCCCCTATGACGCACTACACACAACACACACAGCCACAAGCAGGCAGTATAGAGCACACACAGGTGCACGCAGACAGCTCGAAAAATCACACCCAAAATACACACTCACAGAACACATCAGACGCAACGCAAAACTTACATCACCCAGAATGCTCAAAATACAGAGACCACCCAACATCTATCCTGTATGTAACACACAGAAAGCATATAGACAGCGCTCACACAACCCAGAACACAGTACACAACAGAAAGCAGAAAGACCAGATGCAGTACACATGAAACACGACGACGGAAGGCAGACAACAGAAACACAACACACACACAAACACCAACGGATAACTCATAAAAAATGACAAGATATACAACACACAAAGAACCACTCAGTGCACAGAACACACAGCTCACGACCACACCCATGACACATTGCACGCCACACAGAGAAAGTATGCAGAACAATGTACTCAACAAGCAGCAAAGAACCCATAACACACATTGTACATTCACAACACACACCACATATACAAGCACCAGTAGAACACTCATAAAAAATGACAAAATGTACAACACACAAGGAACCGCTCAATGCACACAACTCACAACCACGCACGTCACACATTGCACGCCACACGGAGAAAATTACACAGAGCAGTGAACTCGACACGCAGTAAAGATCCCACACCACACGTAGTACCTACTCTACACACACAACATGGACAACACACACAAAATAAACAAGGCCCACAGATCACAGTCAACACAAGCCCAAACACACAAGAACACACAGCACACACAGCACAGCCAAACGGAATACACACAGAATCACAACACAAACACCACAAATCATTCACTACCGCATATCAACCACAAATACAGCACACTACACGAAAGAATTCCAGAAAGCACAACACGCACGGATCAAACACGCACAATACACAGTAATAAACACATAACACACAACGCACACAGCAAGACATAAAAAAAAGAAGCAGAAACGACACACAGCACACACAACACAACACACACAAAATGTGCATCACAACAGCGCAGACAACACTCACTACATACAACACTCGCAGAACATACAACACACCGGCCACACACAACACACATGGAGAGCACCAACACAACACATACAACGCACACGAAAAACACCCACAACACGCCAAAGAGTTTACATACAACCTCTCAACACACAAACATCGCCTCACCCTAAACAACAAACCCCACACACACCGAGCACATGACTGCACACAATACCCATGAACCACGGTTCTCAGAGTAAACACAACACACACAGTGAGGGACACTGACCAAGCATGACCACACACAGTACACACATCACAAATTACACTCAATACTCAAACAGCGAACCCCACACACCACCTGTCAAACACAAACCCACGGTAATCACAACCACATGCAGAACCCGCACCACACACAACACATGCGAAATGACATGGAAGAAATACACAAACCACAAAAGAACACCGAATTTATGAAACACATTTCACAGACTGCACACACCACACAAAACACACATGAAACATACAGCACACAGGGCCTCACAGAACGCACAATGCGAAGCACACAACCTACATACAAAGCACGTCAGACAGAGCACACAATTAATATCCCACTCAACACGTAAAGCACACAGAGGACACAACACAAAGCACAATATGCCAAACAGATTAGGATACACCCAACACACATGCAACTGAGAGCACAATACGTTGCACATCACGGAACACACGTGCGGTCCCATCACACACTAAACATGAAACAGAAAACCATTCACAGACCACATAACATTCCCGACCATGAACACAACACGCTACAAAAAAGACGCCAAACGTACGACACACAAAGACACACTCCAAGCACGCAACACCCAGCGCAGGACCGCCCACAAACACACCAGTCTCACAGCCCTCCACAGAGCAATACACACAGAACATACCCTACAAACAACAAAGTACCCAAACTGCACACCTCACAATCGCAACAGTCACAACACAGAAAGAACACAACACACGGGAAACACACGCTCAGACACATAAACACTGCCATGCACATTAAGCCAGCAGACCACAGACATCAGAGCTAAAAACACACCATAACGCAGCATGCAAAACGCAACACAACACAGAATACACACCCAATCACACAACAAACACCACAACCCATGCCCTACAGTATAAACAAAAGACGAACGACGCACTTCACACATGACACAAAACCCACAAACACAAAGGACCACACAGAAAGACGCACAACGCAAACATCGCACACAACACACACATTAAAAGAAACACATCAACACATTGCCGCAACACACAAAATAATACACAAATTACAGAGCAATACATCACACAACACACAAACATCACACACAATTTATACATCACACCTCATAACACACACAACACCCTGCAGTAACAACACAACACACAGACCGATGCAACCACTACATACCATACGTAAAGCCACACGCTCAAGGAATAACCACAATAAACTTAAGTAAACTCCCACAAACACAAAGACAGAGGACACACACAAACTCAGCACGCTAAAAGCACAACAGATGAAACAACATACAGCACAAACATCACAGGACATAAAGGCACACGATTCTCAGACACCACGGTTAGCCATATACACACCACACACACAATGAGGTACACGACACGAGCAAAACCACATACAGATAACACGTGTCCCCTCACACACTTAATCAATCACACACACAGCCTCTCAAACACAGCCAAACACGTATCAGAATCACATATGCATCACACACAGAAAACATACAAAACCACATGAAAGCAAACAACCAAGAATAAAGGCAGATAGCACACTTTTCTAACACTGAACACCCCACTCACAACCGCACGCAGACACCCCACACGCATGTATACACGGGCACCTTTACGCAATGCGCGCACAAACACACACACACACACAACATAAAGTAAAAACACAACAGTCACAGGGCGCACACCAGACACAACAGAGCACATGTTTCTCCTAAAACACACAAGTCACATTTGCAAGAGTACATGCACCACGCACCGTGAGGAACACCAAACACAACCACACACAGGTGACATATCTCACTTCGCAAACATAACAAGCACCCTCACATCACAACTCAAACACAACCATACGCAAATCACAATCACATACGGAAAACACACACAAAACAAATCCCTAGGCAAAACACACACAACCCACAAAGAAGACAAAGAGCGCACATTGCATACACTACACTCTGCAAGCACAACCACGCACAGACACAAAACACGTACATCCTCACGCAGGAGCACAACGCAGAGCACACACACAACACAGAAACATGCGAAACAAGGGTCCCAAGACACAGACCACACACCTCAAGGCACATAACTGCTCACAAAACACACACGGAAAACACTGCACAGACTACGTACTGCACACACCATGAGACATACTGAACAAGCGAAACCGCACAGTCAACACTTCTGATATCACGTGCATAACTCAAACAGCCAAACACACACACACAACCTCTCTAACACAACCACACACAAATCACAAACTCCACACATAAGACGGACACAACACATACTAATAATCCACAGACTACTCCCCTATGACGCACTACACACAACACACACAGCCACAAGCAGGCAGTATAGAGCACACACAGGTGCACGCAGACAGCTCGAAAAATCACACCCAAAATACACACTCACAGAACACATCAGACGCAACGCAAAACTAACATCACACAGAATGCTCAAAATACAGAGACCACCCAACATCTATCCTGTATGTAACACACAGAAAGCATATAGACAGCGCTCACACAACCCAGAACACAGTACACAACAGAAAGCAGAAAGACCAGACGCAGTACACATGAAACACGACGACGGAAGGCAGACAACAGAAACACAACACACACACAAACACCAACGGATAACTCATAAAAAATGACAAGATATACAACACACAAAGAACCACTCAGTGCACAGAACACACAGCTCACGACCACACCCATGACACATTGCACGCCACACAGAGAAAGTATGCAGAACAATGTACTCAACAAGCAGCAAAGAACCCATAACACACATTGTACATTCACAACACACACCACATATACAAGCACCAGTAGAACACTCATAAAAAATGACAAAATGTACAACACACAAGGAACCGCTCAATGCACACAACTCACAACCACGCACGTCACACATTGCACGCCACACGGAGAAAATTACACAGAGCAGTGAACTCGACACGCAGTAAAGATCCCACACCACACGTAGTACCTACTCTACACACACAACATGGACAACACACACAAAATAAACAAGGCCCACAGATCACAGTCAACACAAGCCCAAACACACAAGAACACACAGCACACACAGCACAGCCAAACGGAATACACACAGAATCACAACACAAACACCACAAATCATTCACTACCGCATATCAACCACAAATACAGCACACTACACGAAAGAATTCCAGAAAGCACAACACGCACGGATCAAACACGCACAATACACAGTAATAAACACATAACACACAACGCACACAGCAAGACATAAAAAAAAGAAGCAGAAACGACACACAGCACACACAACACAACACACACAAAATGTGCATCACAACAGCGCAGACAACACTCACTACATACAACACTCGCAGAACATACAACACACCGGCCACACACAACACACATGGAGAGCACCAACACAACACATACAACGCACACGAAAAACACCCACAACACGCCAAAGAGTTTACATACAACCTCTCAACACACAAACATCGCCTCACCCTAAACAACAAACCCCACACACACCGAGCACATGACTGCACACAATACCCATGAACCACGGTTCTCAGAGTAAACACAACACACACAGTGAGGGACACTGACCAAGCATGACCACACACAGTACACACATCACAAATTACACTCAATACTCAAACAGCGAACCCCACACACCACCTGTCAAACACAAACCCACGGTAATCACAACCACATGCAGAACCCGCACCACACACAACACATGCGAAATGACATGGAAGAAATACACAAACCACAAAAGAACACCGAATTTATGAAACACATTTCACAGACTGCACACACCACACAAAACACACATAAAACATACAGCACACAGGGCCTCACAGAACGCACAATGCGAAGCACACAACCTACATACAAAGCACGTCAGACAGAGCACACAATTAATATCCCACTCAACACGTAAAGCACACAGAGGACACAACACAAAGCACAATATGCCAAACAGATTAGGATACACCCAACACACATGCAACTGAGAGCACAATACGTTGCACATCACGGAACACACGTGCGGTCCCATCACACACTAAACATGAAACAGAAAACCATTCACAGACCACATAACATTCCCGACCATGAACACAACACGCTACAAAAAAGACGCCAAACGTACGACACACAAAGACACACTCCAAGCACGCAACACCCAGCGCAGGACCGCCCACAAACACACCAGTCTCACAGCCCTCCACAGAGCAATACACACAGAACATACCCTACAAACAACAAAGTACCCAAACTGCACACCTCACAATCGCAACAGTCACAACACAGAAAGAACACAACACACGGGAAACACACGCTCAGACACATAAACACTGCCATGCACATTAAGCCAGCAGACCACAGACATCAGAGCTAAAAACACACCATAACGCAGCATGCAAAACGCAACACAACACAGAATACACACCCAATCACACAACAAACACCACAACCCATGCCCTACAGTATAAACAAAAGACGAACGACGCACTTCACACATGACACAAAACCCACAAACACAAAGGACCACACAGAAAGACGCACAACGCAAACATCGCACACAACACACACATTAAAAGAAACACATCAACACATTGCCGCAACACACAAAATAATACACAAATTACAGAGCAATACATCACACAACACACAAACATCACACACAATTTATACATCACACCTCATAACACACACAACACCCTGCAGTAACAACACAACACACAGACCGATGCAACCACTACATACCATACGTAAAGCCACACGCTCAAGGAATAACCACAATAAACTTAAGTAAACTCCCACAAACACAAAGACAGAGGACACACACAAACTCAGCACGCTAAAAGCACAACAGATGAAACAACATACAGCACAAACATCACAGGACATAAAGGCACACGATTCTCAGACACCACGGTTAGCCATATACACACCACACACACAATGAGGTACACGACACGAGCAAAACCACATACAGATAACACGTGTCCCCTCACACACTTAATCAATCACACACACAGCCTCTCAAACACAGCCAAACACGTATCAGAATCACATATGCATCACACACAGAAAACATACAAAACCACATGAAAGCAAACAACCAAGAATAAAGGCAGATAGCACACTTTTCTAACACTGAACACCCCACTCACAACCGCACGCAGACACCCCACACGCATGTATACACGGGCACCTTTACGCAATGCGCGCACAAACACACACACACACACAACATAAAGTAAAAACACAACAGTCACAGGGCGCACACCAGACACAACAGAGCACATGTTTCTCCTAAAACACACAAGTCACATTTGCAAGAGTACATGCACCACGCACCGTGAGGAACACCAAACACAACCACACACAGGTGACATATCTCACTTCGCAAACATAACAAGCACCCTCACATCACAACTCAAACACAACCATACGCAAATCACAATCACATACGGAAAACACACACAAAACAAATCCCTAGGCAAAACACACACAACCCACAAAGAAGACAAAGAGCGCACATTGCATACACTACACTCTGCAAGCACAACCACGCACAGACACAAAACACGTACATCCTCACGCAGGAGCACAACGCAGAGCACACACACAACACAGAAACATGCGAAACAAGGGTCCCAAGACACAGACCACACACCTCAAGGCACATAACTGCTCACAAAACACACACGGAAAACACTGCACAGACTACGTACTGCACACACCATGAGACATACTGAACAAGCGAAACCGCACAGTCAACACTTCTGATATCACGTGCATAACTCAAACAGCCAAACACACACACACAACCTCTCTAACACAACCACACACAAATCACAAACTCCACACATAAGACGGACACAACACATACTAATAATCCACAGACTACTCCCCTATGACGCACTACACACAACACACACAGCCACAAGCAGGCAGTATAGAGCACACACAGGTGCACGCAGACAGCTCGAAAAATCACACCCAAAATACACACTCACAGAACACATCAGACGCAACGCAAAACTTACATCACACAGAATGCTCAAAATACAGAGACCACCCAACATCTATCCTGTATGTAACACACAGAAAGCATATAGACAGCGCTCACACAACCCAGAACACAGTACACAACAGAAAGCAGAAAGACCAGACGCAGTACACATGAAACACGACGACGGAAGGCAGACAACAGAAACACAACACACACACAAACACCAACGGATAACTCATAAAAAATGACAAGATATACAACACACAAAGAACCACTCAGTGCACAGAACACACAGCTCACGACCACACCCATGACACATTGCACGCCACACAGAGAAAGTATGCAGAACAATGTACTCAACAAGCAGCAAAGAACCCATAACACACATTGTACATTCACAACACACACCACATATACAAGCACCAGTAGAACACTCATAAAAAATGACAAAATGTACAACACACAAGGAACCGCTCAATGCACACAACTCACAACCACGCACGTCACACATTGCACGCCACACGGAGAAAATTACACAGAGCAGTGAACTCGACACGCAGTAAAGATCCCACACCACACGTAGTACCTACTCTACACACACAACATGGACAACACACACAAAATAAACAAGGCCCACAGATCACAGTCAACACAAGCCCAAACACACAAGAACACACAGCACACACAGCACAGCCAAACGGAATACACACAGAATCACAACACAAACACCACAAATCATTCACTACCGCATATCAACCACAAATACAGCACACTACACGAAAGAATTCCAGAAAGCACAACACGCACGGATCAAACACGCACAATACACAGTAATAAACACATAACACACAACGCACACAGCAAGACATAAAAAAAAGAAGCAGAAACGACACACAGCACACACAACACAACACACACAAAATGTGCATCACAACAGCGCAGACAACACTCACTACATACAACACTCGCAGAACATACAACACACCGGCCACACACAACACACATGGAGAGCACCAACACAACACATACAACGCACACGAAAAACACCCACAACACGCCAAAGAGTTTACATACAACCTCTCAACACACAAACATCGCCTCACCCTAAACAACAAACCCCACACACACCGAGCACATGACTGCACACAATACCCATGAACCACGGTTCTCAGAGTAAACACAACACACACAGTGAGGGACACTGACCAAGCATGACCACACACAGTACACACATCACAAATTACACTCAATACTCAAACAGCGAACCCCACACACCACCTGTCAAACACAAACCCACGGTAATCACAACCACATGCAGAACCCGCACCACACACAACACATGCGAAATGACATGGAAGAAATACACAAACCACAAAAGAACACCGAATTTATGAAACACATTTCACAGACTGCACACACCACACAAAACACACATAAAACATACAGCACACAGGGCCTCACAGAACGCACAATGCGAAGCACACAACCTACATACAAAGCACGTCAGACAGAGCACACAATTAATATCCCACTCAACACGTAAAGCACACAGAGGACACAACACAAAGCACAATATGCCAAACAGATTAGGATACACCCAACACACATGCAACTGAGAGCACAATACGTTGCACATCACGGAACACACGTGCGGTCCCATCACACACTAAACATGAAACAGAAAACCATTCACAGACCACATAACATTCCCGACCATGAACACAACACGCTACAAAAAAGACGCCAAACGTACGACACACAAAGACACACTCCAAGCACGCAACACCCAGCGCAGGACCGCCCACAAACACACCAGTCTCACAGCCCTCCACAGAGCAATACACACAGAACATACCCTACAAACAACAAAGTACCCAAACTGCACACCTCACAATCGCAACAGTCACAACACAGAAAGAACACAACACACGGGAAACACACGCTCAGACACATAAACACTGCCATGCACATTAAGCCAGCAGACCACAGACATCAGAGCTAAAAACACACCATAACGCAGCATGCAAAACGCAACACAACACAGAATACACACCCAATCACACAACAAACACCACAACCCATGCCCTACAGTATAAACAAAAGACGAACGACGCACTTCACACATGACACAAAACCCACAAACACAAAGGACCACACAGAAAGACGCACAACGCAAACATCGCACACAACACACACATTAAAAGAAACACATCAACACATTGCCGCAACACACAAAATAATACACAAATTACAGAGCAATACATCACACAACACACAAACATCACACACAATTTATACATCACACCTCATAACACACACAACACCCTGCAGTAACAACACAACACACAGACCGATGCAACCACTACATACCATACGTAAAGCCACACGCTCAAGGAATAACCACAATAAACTTAAGTAAACTCCCACAAACACAAAGACAGAGGACACACACAAACTCAGCACGCTAAAAGCACAACAGATGAAACAACATACAGCACAAACATCACAGGACATAAAGGCACACGATTCTCAGACACCACGGTTAGCCATATACACACCACACACACAATGAGGTACACGACACGAGCAAAACCACATACAGATAACACGTGTCCCCTCACACACTTAATCAATCACACACACAGCCTCTCAAACACAGCCAAACACGTATCAGAATCACATATGCATCACACACAGAAAACATACAAAACCACATGAAAGCAAACAACCAAGAATAAAGGCCGATAGCACACTTTTCTAACACTGAACACCCCACTCACAACCGCACGCAGACACCCCACACGCATGTATACACGGGCACCTTTACGCAATGCGCGCACAAACACACACACACACACAACATAAAGTAAAAACACAACAGTCACAGGGCGCACACCAGACACAACAGAGCACATGTTTCTCCTAAAACACACAAGTCACATTTGCAAGAGTACATGCACCACGCACCGTGAGGAACACCAAACACAACCACACACAGGTGACATATCTCACTTCGCAAACATAACAAGCACCCTCACATCACAACTCAAACACAACCATACGCAAATCACAATCACATACGGAAAACACACACAAAACAAATCCCTAGGCAAAACACACACAACCCACAAAGAAGACAAAGAGCGCACATTGCATACACTACACTCTGCAAGCACAACCACGCACAGACACAAAACACGTACATCCTCACGCAGGAGCACAACGCAGAGCACACACACAACACAGAAACATGCGAAACAAGGGTCCCAAGACACAGACCACACACCTCAAGGCACATAACTGCTCACAAAACACACACGGAAAACACTGCACAGACTACGTACTGCACACACCATGAGACATACTGAACAAGCGAAACCGCACAGTCAACACTTCTGATATCACGTGCATAACTCAAACAGCCAAACACACACACACAACCTCTCTAACACAACCACACACAAATCACAAACTCCACACATAAGACGGACACAACACATACTAATAATCCACAGACTACTCCCCTATGACGCACTACACACAACACACACAGCCACAAGCAGGCAGTATAGAGCACACACAGGTGCACGCAGACAGCTCGAAAAATCACACCCAAAATACACACTCACAGAACACATCAGACGCAACGCAAAACTAACATCACACAGAATGCTCAAAATACAGAGACCACCCAACATCTATCCTGTATGTAACACACAGAAAGCATATAGACAGCGCTCACACAACCCAGAACACAGTACACAACAGAAAGCAGAAAGACCAGACGCAGTACACATGAAACACGACGACGGAAGGCAGACAACAGAAACACAACACACACACAAACACCAACGGATAACTCATAAAAAATGACAAGATATACAACACACAAAGAACCACTCAGTGCACAGAACACACAGCTCACGACCACACCCATGACACATTGCACGCCACACAGAGAAAGTATGCAGAACAATGTACTCAACAAGCAGCAAAGAACCCATAACACACATTGTACATTCACAACACACACCACATATACAAGCACCAGTAGAACACTCATAAAAAATGACAAAATGTACAACACACAAGGAACCGCTCAATGCACACAACTCACAACCACGCACGTCACACATTGCACGCCACACGGAGAAAATTACACAGAGCAGTGAACTCGACACGCAGTAAAGATCCCACACCACACGTAGTACCTACTCTACACACACAACATGGACAACACACACAAAATAAACAAGGCCCACAGATCACAGTCAACACAAGCCCAAACACACAAGAACACACAGCACACACAGCACAGCCAAACGGAATACACACAGAATCACAACACAAACACCACAAATCATTCACTACCGCATATCAACCACAAATACAGCACACTACACGAAAGAATTCCAGAAAGCACAACACGCACGGATCAAACACGCACAATACACAGTAATAAACACATAACACACAACGCACACAGCAAGACATAAAAAAAAGAAGCAGAAACGACACACAGCACACACAACACAACACACACAAAATGTGCATCACAACAGCGCAGACAACACTCACTACATACAACACTCGCAGAACATACAACACACCGGCCACACACAACACACATGGAGAGCGCCAACACAACACATACAACGCACACGAAAAACACCCACAACACGCCAAAGAGTTTACATACAACCTCTCAACACACAAACATCGCCTCACCCTAAACAACAAACCCCACACACACCGAGCACATGACTGCACACAATACCCATGAACCACGGTTCTCAGAGTAAACACAACACACACAGTGAGGGACACTGACCAAGCATGACCACACACAGTACACACATCACAAATTACACTCAATACTCAAACAGCGAACCCCACACACCACCTGTCAAACACAAACCCACGGTAATCACAACCACATGCAGAACCCGCACCACACACAACACATGCGAAATGACATGGAAGAAATACACAAACCACAAAAGAACACCGAATTTATGAAACACATTTCACAGACTGCACACACCACACAAAACACACATAAAACATACAGCACACAGGGCCTCACAGAACGCACAATGCGAAGCACACAACCTACATACAAAGCACGTCAGACAGAGCACACAATTAATATCCCACTCAACACGTAAAGCACACAGAGGACACAACACAAAGCACAATATGCCAAACAGATTAGGATACACCCAACACACATGCAACTGAGAGCACAATACGTTGCACATCACGGAACACACGTGCGGTCCCATCACACACTAAACATGAAACAGAAAACCATTCACAGACCACATAACATTCCCGACCATGAACACAACACGCTACAAAAAAGACGCCAAACGTACGACACACAAAGACACACTCCAAGCACGCAACACCCAGCGCAGGACCGCCCACAAACACACCAGTCTCACAGCCCTCCACAGAGCAATACACACAGAACATACCCTACAAACAACAAAGTACCCAAACTGCACACCTCACAATCGCAACAGTCACAACACAGAAAGAACACAACACACGGGAAACACACGCTCAGACACATAAACACTGCCATGCACATTAAGCCAGCAGACCACAGACATCAGAGCTAAAAACACACCATAACGCAGCATGCAAAACGCAACACAACACAGAATACACACCCAATCACACAACAAACACCACAACCCATGCCCTACAGTATAAACAAAAGACGAACGACGCACTTCACACATGACACAAAACCCACAAACACAAAGGACCACACAGAAAGACGCACAACGCAAACATCGCACACAACACACACATTAAAAGAAACACATCAACACATTGCCGCAACACACAAAATAATACACAAATTACAGAGCAATACATCACACAACACACAAACATCACACACAATTTATACATCACACCTCATAACACACACAACAACCTGCAGTAACAACACAACACACAGACCGATGCAACCACTACATACCATACGTAAAGCCACACGCTCAAGGAATAACCACAATAAACTTAAGTAAACTCCCACAAACACAAAGACAGAGGACACACACAAACTCAGCACGCTAAAAGCACAACAGATGAAACAACATACAGCACAAACATCACAGGACATAAAGGCACACGATTCTCAGACACCACGGTTAGCCATATACACACCACACACACAATGAGGTACACGACACGAGCAAAACCACATACAGATAACACGTGTCCCCTCACACACTTAATCAATCACACACACAGCCTCTCAAACACAGCCAAACACGTATCAGAATCACATATGCATCACACACAGAAAACATACAAAACCACATGAAAGCAAACAACCAAGAATAAAGGCCGATAGCACACTTTTCTAACACTGAACACCCCACTCACAACCGCACGCAGACACCCCACACGCATGTATACACGGGCACCTTTACGCAATGCGCGCACAAACACACACACACACACAACATAAAGTAAAAACACAACAGTCACAGGGCGCACACCAGACACAACAGAGCACATGTTTCTCCTAAAACACACAAGTCACATTTGCAAGAGTACATGCACCACGCACCGTGAGGAACACCAAACACAACCACACACAGGTGACATATCTCACTTCGCAAACATAACAAGCACCCTCACATCACAACTCAAACACAACCATACGCAAATCACAATCACATACGGAAAACACACACAAAACAAATCCCTAAGCAAAACACACACAACCCACAAAGAAGACAAAGAGCGCACATTGCATACACTACACTCTGCAAGCACAACCACGCACAGACACAAAACACGTACATCCTCACGCAGGAGCACAACGCAGAGCACACACACAACACAGAAACATGCGAAACAAGGGTCCCAAGACACAGACCACACACCTCAAGGCACATAACTGCTCACAAAACACACACGGAAAACACTGCACAGACTACGTACTGCACACACCATGAGACATACTGAACAAGCGAAACCGCACAGTCAACACTTCTGATATCACGTGCATAACTCAAACAGCCAAACACACACACACAACCTCTCTAACACAACCACACACAAATCACAAACTCCACACATAAGACGGACACAACACATACTAATAATCCACAGACTACTCCCCTATGACGCACTACACACAACACACACAGCCACAAGCAGGCAGTATAGAGCACACACAGGTGCACGCAGACAGCTCGAAAAATCACACCCAAAATACACACTCACAGAACACATCAGACGCAACGCAAAACTAACATCACACAGAATGCTCAAAATACAGAGACCACCCAACATCTATCCTGTATGTAACACACAGAAAGCATATAGACAGCGCTCACACAACCCAGAACACAGTACACAACAGAAAGCAGAAAGACCAGACGCAGTACACATGAAACACGACGACGGAAGGCAGACAACAGAAACACAACACACACACAAACACCAACGGATAACTCATAAAAAATGACAAGATATACAACACACAAAGAACCACTCAGTGCACAGAACACACAGCTCACGACCACACCCATGACACATTGCACGCCACACAGAGAAAGTATGCAGAACAATGTACTCAACAAGCAGCAAAGAACCCATAACACACATTGTACATTCACAACACACACCACATATACAAGCACCAGTAGAACACTCATAAAAAATGACAAAATGTACAACACACAAGGAACCGCTCAATGCACACAACTCACAACCACGCACGTCACACATTGCACGCCACACGGAGAAAATTACACAGAGCAGTGAACTCGACACGCAGTAAAGATCCCACACCACACGTAGTACCTACTCTACACACACAACATGGACAACACACACAAAATAAACAAGGCCCACAGATCACAGTCAACACAAGCCCAAACACACAAGAACACACAGCACACACAGCACAGCCAAACGGAATACACACAGAATCACAACACAAACACCACAAATCATTCACTACCACATATCAACCACAAATACAGCACACTACACGAAAGAATTCCAGAAAGCACAACACGCACGGATCAAACACGCACAATACACAGTAATAAACACATAACACACAACGCACACAGCAAGACATAAAAAAAAGAAGCAGAAACGACACACAGCACACACAACACAACACACACAAAATGTGCATCACAACAGCGCAGACAACACTCACTACATACAACACTCGCAGAACATACAACACACCGGCCACACACAACACACATGGAGAGCGCCAACACAACACATACAACGCACACGAAAAACACCCACAACACGCCAAAGAGTTTACATACAACCTCTCAACACACAAACATCGCCTCACCCTAAACAACAAACCCCACACACACCGAGCACATGACTGCACACAATACCCATGAACCACGGTTCTCAGAGTAAACACAACACACACAGTGAGGGACACTGACCAAGCATGACCACACACAGTACACACATCACAAATTACACTCAATACTCAAACAGCGAACCCCACACACCACCTGTCAAACACAAACCCACGGTAATCACAACCACATGCAGAACCCGCACCACACACAACACATGCGAAATGACATGGAAGAAATACACAAACCACAAAAGAACACCGAATTTATGAAACACATTTCACAGACTGCACACACCACACAAAACACACATAAAACATACAGCACACAGGGCCTCACAGAACGCACAATGCGAAGCACACAACCTACATACAAAGCACGTCAGACAGAGCACACAATTAATATCCCACTCAACACGTAAAGCACACAGAGGACACAACACAAAGCACAATATGCCAAACAGATTAGGATACACCCAACACACATGCAACTGAGAGCACAATACGTTGCACATCACGGAACACACGTGCGGTCCCATCACACACTAAACATGAAACAGAAAACCATTCACAGACCACATAACATTCCCGACCATGAACACAACACGCTACAAAAAAGACGCCAAACGTACGACACACAAAGACACACTCCAAGCACGCAACACCCAGCGCAGGACCGCCCACAAACACACCAGTCTCACAGCCCTCCACAGAGCAATACACACAGAACATACCCTACAAACAACAAAGTACCCAAACTGCACACCTCACAATCGCAACAGTCACAACACAGAAAGAACACAACACACGGGAAACACACGCTCAGACACATAAACACTGCCATGCACATTAAGCCAGCAGACCACAGACATCAGAGCTAAAAACACACCATAACGCAGTATGCAAAACGCAACACAACACAGAATACACACCCAATCACACAACAAACACCACAACCCATGCCCTACAGTATAAACAAAAGACGAACGACGCACTTCACACATGACACAAAACCCACAAACACAAAGGACCACACAGAAAGACGCACAACGCAAACATCGCACACAACACACACATTAAAAGAAACACATCAACACATTGCCGCAACACACAAAATAATACACAAATTACAGAGCAATACATCACACAACACACAAACATCACACACAATTTATACATCACACCTCATAACACACACAACAACCTGCAGTAACAACACAACACACAGACCGATGCAACCACTACATACCATACGTAAAGCCACACGCTCAAGGAATAACCACAATAAACTTAAGTAAACTCCCACAAACACAAAGACAGAGGACACACACAAACTCAGCACGCTAAAAGCACAACAGATGAAACAACATACAGCACAAACATCACAGGACATAAAGGCACACGATTCTCAGACACCACGGTTAGCCATATACACACCACACACACAATGAGGTACACGACACGAGCAAAACCACATACAGATAACACGTGTCCCCTCACACACTTAATCAATCACACACACAGCCTCTCAAACACAGCCAAACACGTATCAGAATCACATATGCATCACACACAGAAAACATACAAAACCACATGAAAGCAAACAACCAAGAATAAAGGCAGATAGCACACTTTTCTAACACTGAACACCCCACTCACAACCGCACGCAGACACCCCACACGCATGTATACACGGGCACCTTTACGCAATGCGCGCACAAACACACACACACACACAACATAAAGTAAAAACACAACAGTCACAGGGCGCACACCAGACACAACAGAGCACATGTTTCTCCTAAAACACACAAGTCACATTTGCAAGAGTACATGCACCACGCACCGTGAGGAACACCAAACACAACCACACACAGGTGACATATCTCACTTCGCAAACATAACAAGCACCCTCACATCACAACTCAAACACAACCATACGCAAATCACAATCACATACGGAAAACACACACAAAACAAATCCCTAAGCAAAACACACACAACCCACAAAGAAGACAAAGAGCGCACATTGCATACACTACACTCTGCAAGCACAACCACGCACAGACACAAAACACGTACATCCTCACGCAGGAGCACAACGCAGAGCACACACACAACACAGAAACATGCGAAACAAGGGTCCCAAGACACAGACCACACACCTCAAGGCACATAACTGCTCACAAAACACACACGGAAAACACTGCACAGACTACGTACTGCACACACCATGAGACATACTGAACAAGCGAAACCGCACAGTCAACACTTCTGATATCACGTGCATAACTCAAACAGCCAAACACACACACACAACCTCTCTAACACAACCACACACAAATCACAAACTCCACACATAAGACGGACACAACACATACTAATAATCCACAGACTACTCCCCTATGACGCACTACACACAACACACACAGCCACAAGCAGGCAGTATAGAGCACACACAGGTGCACGCAGACAGCTCGAAAAATCACACCCAAAATACACACTCACAGAACACATCAGACGCAACGCAAAACTAACATCACACAGAATGCTCAAAATACAGAGACCACCCAACATCTATCCTGTATGTAACACACAGAAAGCATATAGACAGCGCTCACACAACCCAGAACACAGTACACAACAGAAAGCAGAAAGACCAGACGCAGTACACATGAAACACGACGACGGAAGGCAGACAACAGAAACACAACACACACACAAACACCAACGGATAACTCATAAAAAATGACAAGATATACAACACACAAAGAACCACTCAGTGCACAGAACACACAGCTCACGACCACACCCATGACACATTGCACGCCACACAGAGAAAGTATGCAGAACAATGTACTCAACAAGCAGCAAAGAACCCATAACACACATTGTACATTCACAACACACACCACATATACAAGCACCAGTAGAACACTCATAAAAAATGACAAAATGTACAACACACAAGGAACCGCTCAATGCACACAACTCACAACCACGCACGTCACACATTGCACGCCACACGGAGAAAATTACACAGAGCAGTGAACTCGACACGCAGTAAAGATCCCACACCACACGTAGTACCTACTCTACACACACAACATGGACAACACACACAAAATAAACAAGGCCCACAGATCACAGTCAACACAAGCCCAAACACACAAGAACACACAGCACACACAGCACAGCCAAACGGAATACACACAGAATCACAACACAAACACCACAAATCATTCACTACCGCATATCAACCACAAATACAGCACACTACACGAAAGAATTCCAGAAAGCACAACACGCACGGATCAAACACGCACAATACACAGTAATAAACACATAACACACAACGCACACAGCAAGACATAAAAAAAAGAAGCAGAAACGACACACAGCACACACAACACAACACACACAAAATGTGCATCACAACAGCGCAGACAACACTCACTACATACAACACTCGCAGAACATACAACACACCGGCCACACACAACACACATGGAGAGCACCAACACAACACATACAACGCACACGAAAAACACCCACAACACGCCAAAGTTTACATACAACCTCTCAACACACAAACATCGCCTCACCCTAAACAACAAACCCCACCCACACCGAGCACATGACTGCACACAATACCCATGAACCACGGTTCTCAGAGTAAACACAACACACACAGTGAGGGACACTGACCAAGCATGACCACACACAGTACACACATCACAAATTACACTCAATACTCAAACAGCGAACCCCACACACCACCTGTCAAACACAAACCCACGGTAATCACAACCACATGCAGAACCCGCACCACACACAACACATGCGAAATGACATGGAAGAAATACACAAACCACAAAAGAACACCGAATTTATGAAACACATTTCACAGACTGCACACACCACACAAAACACACATAAAACATACAGCACACAGGGCCTCACAGAACGCACAATGCGAAGCACACAACCTACATACAAAGCACGTCAGACAGAGCACACAATTAATATCCCACTCAACACGTAAAGCACACAGAGGACACAACACAAAGCACAATATGCCAAACAGATTAGGATACACCCAACACACATGCAACTGAGAGCACAATACGTTGCACATCACGGAACACACGTGCGGTCCCATCACACACTAAACATGAAACAGAAAACCATTCACAGACCACATAACATTCCCGACCATGAACACAACACGCTACAAAAAAGACGCCAAACGTACGACACACAAAGACACACTCCAAGCACGCAACACCCAGCGCAGGACCGCCCACAAACACACCAGTCTCACAGCCCTCCACAGAGCAATACACACAGAACATACCCTACAAACAACAAAGTACCCAAACTGCACACCTCACAATCGCAACAGTCACAACACAGAAAGAACACAACACACGGGAAACACACGCTCAGACACATAAACACTGCCATGCACATTAAGCCAGCAGACCACAGACATCAGAGCTAAAAACACACCATAACGCAGCATGCAAAACGCAACACAACACAGAATACACACCCAATCACACAACAAACACCACAACCCATGCCCTACAGTATAAACAAAAGACGAACGACGCACTTCACACATGACACAAAACCCACAAACACAAAGGACCACACAGAAAGACGCACAACGCAAACATCGCACACAACACACACATTAAAAGAAACACATCAACACATTGCCGCAACACACAAAATAATACACAAATTACAGAGCAATACATCACACAACACACAAACATCACACACAATTTATACATCACACCTCATAACACACACAACAACCTGCAGTAACAACACAACACACAGACCGATGCAACCACTACATACCATACGTAAAGCCACACGCTCAAGGAATAACCACAATAAACTTAAGTAAACTCCCACAAACACAAAGACAGAGGACACACACAAACTCAGCATGCTAAAAGCACAACAGATGAAACAACATACAGCACAAACATCACAGGACATAAAGGCACACGATTCTCAGACACCACGGTTAGCCATATACACACCACACACACAATGAGGTACACGACACGAGCAAAACCACATACAGATAACACGTGTCCCCTCACACACTTAATCAATCACACACACAGCCTCTCAAACACAGCCAAACACGTATCAGAATCACATATGCATCACACACAGAAAACATACAAAACCACATGAAAGCAAACAACCAAGAATAAAGGCCGATAGCACACTTTTCTAACACTGAACACCCCACTCACAACCGCACGCAGACACCCCACACGCATGTATACACGGGCACCTTTACGCAATGCGCGCACAAACACACACACACACACAACATAAAGTAAAAACACAACAGTCACAGGGCGCACACCAGACACAACAGAGCACATGTTTCTCCTAAAACACACAAGTCACATTTGCAAGAGTACATGCACCACGCACCGTGAGGAACACCAAACACAACCACACACAGGTGACATATCTCACTTCGCAAACATAACAAGCACCCTCACATCACAACTCAAACACAACCATACGCAAATCACAATCACATACGGAAAACACACACAAAACAAATCCCTAGGCAAAACACACACAACCCACAAAGAAGACAAAGAGCGCACATTGCATACACTACACTCTGCAAGCACAACCACGCACAGACACAAAACACGTACATCCTCACGCAGGAGCACAACGCAGAGCACACACACAACACAGAAACACGCGAAACAAGGGTCCCAAGACACAGACCACACACCTCAAGGCACATAACTGCTCACAAAACACACACGGAAAACACTGCACAGACTACGTACTGCACACACCATGAGACATACTGAACAAGCGAAACCGCACAGTCAACACTTCTGATATCACGTGCATAACTCAAACAGCCAAACACACACACACAACCTCTCTAACACAACCACACACAAATCACAAACTCCACACATAAGACGGACACAACACATACTAATAATCCACAGACTACTCCCCTATGACGCACTACACACAACACACACAGCCACAAGCAGGCAGTATAGAGCACACACAGGTGCACGCAGACAGCTCGAAAAATCACACCCAAAATACACACTCACAGAACACATCAGACGCAACGCAAAACTAACATCACACAGAATGCTCAAAATACAGAGACCACCCAACATCTATCCTGTATGTAACACACAGAAAGCATATAGACAGCGCTCACACAACCCAGAACACAGTACACAACAGAAAGCAGAAAGACCAGACGCAGTACACATGAAACACGACGACGGAAGGCAGACAACAGAAACACAACACACACACAAACACCAACGGATAACTCATAAAAAATGACAAGATATACAACACACAAAGAACCACTCAGTGCACAGAACACACAGCTCACGACCACACCCATGACACATTGCACGCCACACAGAGAAAGTATGCAGAACAATGTACTCAACAAGCAGCAAAGAACCCATAACACACATTGTACATTCACAACACACACCACATATACAAGCACCAGTAGAACACTCATAAAAAATGACAAAATGTACAACACACAAGGAACCGCTCAATGCACACAACTCACAACCACGCACGTCACACATTGCACGCCACACGGAGAAAATTACACAGAGCAGTGAACTCGACACGCAGTAAAGATCCCACACCACACGTAGTACCTACTCTACACACACAACATGGACAACACACACAAAATAAACAAGGCCCACAGATCACAGTCAACACAAGCCCAAACACACAAGAACACACAGCACACACAGCACAGCCAAACGGAATACACACAGAATCACAACACAAACACCACAAATCATTCACTACCGCATATCAACCACAAATACAGCACACTACACGAAAGAATTCCAGAAAGCACAACACGCACGGATCAAACACGCACAATACACAGTAATAAACCCATAACACACAACGCACACAGCAAGACATAAAAAAAAGAAGCAGAAACGACACACAGCACACACAACACAACACACACAAAATGTGCATCACAACAGCGCAGACAACACTCACTACATACAACACTCGCAGAACATACAACACACCGGCCACACACAACACACATGGAGAGCACCAACACAACACATACAACGCACACGAAAAACACCCACAACACGCCAAAGTTTACATACAACCTCTCAACACACAAACATCGCCTCACCCTAAACAACAAACCCCACCCACACCGAGCACATGACTGCACACAATACCCATGAACCACGGTTCTCAGAGTAAACACAACACACACAGTGAGGGACACTGACCAAGCATGACCACACACAGTACACACATCACAAATTACACTCAATACTCAAACAGCGAACCCCACACACCACCTGTCAAACACAAACCCACGGTAATCACAACCACATGCAGAACCCGCACCACACACAACACATGCGAAATGACATGGAAGAAATACACAAACCACAAAAGAACACCGAATTTATGAAACACATTTCACAGACTGCACACACCACACAAAACACACATAAAACATACAGCACACAGGGCCTCACAGAACGCACAATGCGAAGCACACAACCTACATACAAAGCACGTCAGACAGAGCACACAATTAATATCCCACTCAACACGTAAAGCACACAGAGGACACAACACAAAGCACAATATGCCAAACAGATTAGGATACACCCAACACACATGCAACTGAGAGCACAATACGTTGCACATCACGGAACACACGTGCGGTCCCATCACACACTAAACATGAAACAGAAAACCATTCACAGACCACATAACATTCCCGACCATGAACACAACACGCTACAAAAAAGACGCCAAACGTACGACACACAAAGACACACTCCAAGCACGCAACACCCAGCGCAGGACCGCCCACAAACACACCAGTCTCACAGCCCTCCACAGAGCAATACACACAGAACATACCCTACAAACAACAAAGTACCCAAACTGCACACCTCACAATCGCAACAGTCACAACACAGAAAGAACACAACAAACGGGAAACACACGCTCAGACACATAAACACTGCTATGCACATTAAGCCAGCAGACCACAGACATCAGAGCTAAAAACACACCATAACGCAGTATGCAAAACGCAACATAACACAGAATACACACCCAATCACACAACAAACACCACAACCCATGCCCTACAGTATAAACAAAAGACGAACGACGCACTTCACACATGACACAAAACCCACAAACACAAAGGACCACACAGAAAGACGCACAACGCAAACATCGCACACAACACACACATTAAAAGAAACACATCAACACATTGCCGCAACACACAAAATAATACACAAATTACAGAGCAATACATCACACAACACACAAACATCACACACAATTTATACATCACACCTCATAACACACACAACAACCTGCAGTAACAACACAACACACAGACCGATGCAACCACTACATACCATACATAAAGCCACACGCTCAAGGAATAACCACAATAAACTTAAGTAAACTCCCACAAACACAAAGACAGAGGACACACACAAACTCAGCACGCTAAAAGCACAACAGATGAAACAACATACAGCACAAACATCACAGGACATAAAGGCACACGATTCTCAGACACCACGGTTAGCCATATACACACCACACACACAATGAGGTACACGACACGAGCAAAACCACATACAGATAACACGTGTCCCCTCACACACTTAATCAATCACACACACAGCCTCTCAAACACAGCCAAACACGTATCAGAATCACATATGCATCACACACAGAAAACATACAAAACCACATGAAAGCAAACAACCAAGAATAAAGGCCGATAGCACACTTTTCTAACACTGAACACCCCACTCACAACCGCACGCAGACACCCCACACGCATGTATACACGGGCACCTTTACGCAATGCGCGCACAAACACACACACACACACAACATAAAGTAAAAACACAACAGTCACAGGGCGCACACCAGACACAACAGAGCACATGTTTCTCCTAAAACACACAAGTCACATTTGCAAGAGTACATGCACCACGCACCGTGAGGAACACCAAACACAACCACACACAGGTGACATATCTCACTTCGCAAACATAACAAGCACCCTCACATCACAACTCAAACACAACCATACGCAAATCACAATCACATACGGAAAACACACACAAAACAAATCCCTAGGCAAAACACACACAACCCACAAAGAAGACAAAGAGCGCACATTGCATACACTACACTCTGCAAGCACAACCACGCACAGACACAAAACACGTACATCCTCACGCAGGAGCACAACGCAGAGCACACACACAACACAGAAACACGCGAAACAAGGGTCCCAAGACACAGACCACACACCTCAAGGCACATAACTGCTCACAAAACACACACGGAAAACACTGCACAGACTACGTACTGCACACACCATGAGACATACTGAACAAGCGAAACCGCACAGTCAACACTTCTGATATCACGTGCATAACTCAAACAGCCAAACACACACACACAACCTCTCTAACACAACCACACACAAATCACAAACTCCACACATAAGACGGACACAACACATACTAATAATCCACAGACTACTCCCCTATGACGCACTACACACAACACACACAGCCACAAGCAGGCAGTATAGAGCACACACAGGTGCACGCAGACAGCTCGAAAAATCACACCCAAAATACACACTCACAGAACACATCAGACGCAACGCAAAACTAACATCACACAGAATGCTCAAAATACAGAGACCACCCAACATCTATCCTGTATGTAACACACAGAAAGCATATAGACAGCGCTCACACAACCCAGAACACAGTACACAACAGAAAGCAGAAAGACCAGACGCAGTACACATGAAACACGACGACGGAAGGCAGACAACAGAAACACAACACACACACAAACACCAACGGATAACTCATAAAAAATGACAAGATATACAACACACAAAGAACCACTCAGTGCACAGAACACACAGCTCACGACCACACCCATGACACATTGCACGCCACACAGAGAAAGTATGCAGAACAATGTACTCAACAAGCAGCAAAGAACCCATAACACACATTGTACATTCACAACACACACCACATATACAAGCACCAGTAGAACACTCATAAAAAATGACAAAATGTACAACACACAAGGAACCGCTCAATGCACACAACTCACAACCACGCACGTCACACATTGCACGCCACACGGAGAAAATTACACAGAGCAGTGAACTCGACACGCAGTAAAGATCCCACACCACACGTAGTACCTACTCTACACACACAACATGGACAACACACACAAAATAAACAAGGCCCACAGATCACAGTCAACACAAGCCCAAACACACAAGAACACACAGCACACACAGCACAGCCAAACGGAATACACACAGAATCACAACACAAACACCACAAATCATTCACTACCGCATATCAACCACAAATACAGCACACTACACGAAAGAATTCCAGAAAGCACAACACGCACGGATCAAACACGCACAATACACAGTAATAAACCCATAACACACAACGCACACAGCAAGACATAAAAAAAAGAAGCAGAAACGACACACAGCACACACAACACAACACACACAAAATGTGCATCACAACAGCGCAGACAACACTCACTACATACAACACTCGCAGAACATACAACACACCGGCCACACACAACACACATGGAGAGCACCAACACAACACATACAACGCACACGAAAAACACCCACAACACGCCAAAGAGTTTACATACAACCTCTCAACACACAAACATCGCCTCACCCTAAACAACAAACCCCACACACACCGAGCACATGACTGCACACAATACCCATGAACCACGGTTCTCAGAGTAAACACAACACACACAGTGAGGGACACTGACCAAGCATGACCACACACAGTACACACATCACAAATTACACTCAATACTCAAACAGCGAACCCCACACACCACCTGTCAAACACAAACCCACGGTAATCACAACCACATGCAGAACCCGCACCACACACAACACATGCGAAATGACATGGAAGAAATACACAAACCACAAAAGAACACCGAATTTATGAAACACATTTCACAGACTGCACACACCACACAAAACACACATAAAACATACAGCACACAGGGCCTCACAGAACGCACAATGCGAAGCACACAACCTACATACAAAGCACGTCAGACAGAGCACACAATTAATATCCCACTCAACACGTAAAGCACACAGAGGACACAACACAAAGCACAATATGCCAAACAGATTAGGATACACCCAACACACATGCAACTGAGAGCACAATACGTTGCACATCACGGAACACACGTGCGGTCCCATCACACACTAAACATGAAACAGAAAACCATTCACAGACCACATAACATTCCCGACCGTGAACACAACATGCTACAAAAAAGTCGCCAAACGTACGACACACAAAGACACACTCCAAGCACGCAACACCCAGCGCAGGACCGCCCACAGACACACCAGTCTCACGGCCATCCACAGAGCAATACACACAGAACATACCCTACAAACAACAAAGTACCCAAACTGCACACCTCACAATCGCAACAGTCACAACACAGAAAGAACACAACACACGGGAAACACACGCTCAGACACATAAACACTGCCATGCACATTAAGCCAGCAGACCACAGACATCAGAGCTAAAAACACACCATAACGCAGTATGCAAAACGCAACACAACACAGAATACACACCCAATCACACAACAAACACCACAACCCATGCCCTACAGTATAAACAAAAGACGAACGACGCACTTCACACATGACACAAAACCCACAAACACAAAGGACCACACAGAAAGACGCACAACGCAAACATCGCACACAACACACACATTAAAAGAAACACATCAACACATTGCCGCAACACACAAAATAATACACAAATTACAGAGCAATACATCACACAACACACAAACATCACACACAATTTATACATCACACCTCATAACACACACAACAACCTGCAGTAACAACACAACACACAGACCGATGCAACCACTACATACCATACATAAAGCCACACGCTCAAGGAATAACCACAATAAACTTAAGTAAACTCCCACAAACACAAAGACAGAGGACACACACAAACTCAGCACGCTAAAAGCACAACAGATGAAACAACATACAGCACAAACATCACAGGACATAAAGGCACACGATTCTCAGACACCACGGTTAGCCATATACACACCACACACACAATGAGGTACACGACACGAGCAAAACCACATACAGATAACACGTGTCCCCTCACACACTTAATCAATCACACACACAGCCTCTCAAACACAGCCAAACACGTATCAGAATCACATATGCATCACACACAGAAAACATACAAAACCACATGAAAGCAAACAACCAAGAATAAAGGCCGATAGCACACTTTTCTAACACTGAACACCCCACTCACAACCGCACGCAGACACCCCACACGCATGTATACACGGGCACCTTTACGCAATGCGCGCACAAACACACACACACACACAACATAAAGTAAAAACACAACAGTCACAGGGCGCACACCAGACACAACAGAGCACATGTTTCTCCTAAAACACACAAGTCACATTTGCAAGAGTACATGCACCACGCACCGTGAGGAACACCAAACACAACCACACACAGGTGACATATCTCACTTCGCAAACATAACAAGCACCCTCACATCACAACTCAAACACAACCATACGCAAATCACAATCACATACGGAAAACACACACAAAACAAATCCCTAGGCAAAACACACACAACCCACAAAGAAGACAAAGAGCGCACATTGCATACACTACACTCTGCAAGCACAACCACGCACAGACACAAAACACGTACATCCTCACGCAGGAGCACAACGCAGAGCACACACACAACACAGAAACACGCGAAACAAGGGTCCCAAGACACAGACCACACACCTCAAGGCACATAACTGCTCACAAAACACACACGGAAAACACTGCACAGACTACGTACTGCACACACCATGAGACATACTGAACAAGCGAAACCGCACAGTCAACACTTCTGATATCACGTGCATAACTCAAACAGCCAAACACACACACACAACCTCTCTAACACAACCACACACAAATCACAAACTCCACACATAAGACGGACACAACACATACTAATAATCCACAGACTACTCCCCTATGACGCACTACACACAACACACACAGCCACAAGCAGGCAGTATAGAGCACACACAGGTGCACGCAGACAGCTCGAAAAATCACACCCAAAATACACACTCACAGAACACATCAGACGCAACGCAAAACTAACATCACACAGAATGCTCAAAATACAGAGACCACCCAACATCTATCCTGTATGTAACACACAGAAAGCATATAGACAGCGCTCACACAACCCAGAACACAGTACACAACAGAAAGCAGAAAGACCAGACGCAGTACACATGAAACACGACGACGGAAGGCAGACAACAGAAACACAACACACACACAAACACCAACGGATAACTCATAAAAAATGACAAGATATACAACACACAAAGAACCACTCAGTGCACAGAACACACAGCTCACGACCACACCCATGACACATTGCACGCCACACAGAGAAAGTATGCAGAACAATGTACTCAACAAGCAGCAAAGAACCCATAACACACATTGTACATTCACAACACACACCACATATACAAGCACCAGTAGAACACTCATAAAAAATGACAAAATGTACAACACACAAGGAACCGCTCAATGCACACAACTCACAACCACGCACGTCACACATTGCACGCCACACGGAGAAAATTACACAGAGCAGTGAACTCGACACGCAGTAAAGATCCCACACCACACGTAGTACCTACTCTACACACACAACATGGACAACACACACAAAATAAACAAGGCCCACAGATCACAGTCAACACAAGCCCAAACACACAAGAACACACAGCACACACAGCACAGCCAAACGGAATACACACAGAATCACAACACAAACACCACAAATCATTCACTACCGCATATCAACCACAAATACAGCACACTACACGAAAGAATTCCAGAAAGCACAACACGCATGGATCAAACACGCACAATACACAGTAATAAACACATAACACACAACGCACACAGCAAGACATAAAAAAAAGAAGCAGAAACGACACACAGCACACACAACACAACACACACAAAATGTGCATCACAACAGCGCAGACAACACTCACTACATACAACACTCGCAGAACATACAACACACCGGCCACACACAACACACATGGAGAGCACCAACACAACACATACAACGCACACGAAAAACACCCACAACACGCCAAAGAGTTTACATACAACCTCTCAACACACAAACATCGCCTCACCCTAAACAACAAACCCCACACACACCGAGCACATGACTGCACACAATACCCATGAACCACGGTTCTCAGAGTAAACACAACACACACAGTGAGGGACACTGACCAAGCATGACCACACACAGTACACACATCACAAATTACACTCAATACTCAAACAGCGAACCCCACACACCACCTGTCAAACACAAACCCACGGTAATCACAACCACATGCAGAACCCGCACCACACACAACACATGCGAAATGACATGGAAGAAATACACAAACCACAAAAGAACACCGAATTTATGAAACACATTTCACAGACTGCACACACCACACAAAACACACATAAAACATACAGCACACAGGGCCTCACAGAACGCACAATGCGAAGCACACAACCTACATACAAAGCACGTCAGACAGAGCACACAATTAATATCCCACTCAACACGTAAAGCACACAGAGGACACAACACAAAGCACAATATGCCAAACAGATTAGGATACACCCAACACACATGCAACTGAGAGCACAATACGTTGCACATCACGGAACACACGTGCGGTCCCATCACACACTAAACATGAAACAGAAAACCATTCACAGACCACATAACATTCCCGACCGTGAACACAACATGCTACAAAAAAGTCGCCAAACGTACGACACACAAAGACACACTCCAAGCACGCAACACCCAGCGCAGGACCGCCCACAGACACACCAGTCTCACGGCCCTCCACAGAGCAATACACACAGAACATACCCTACAAACAACAAAGTACCCAAACTGCACACCTCACAATCGCAACAGTCACAACACAGAAAGAACACAACACACGGGAAACACACGCTCAGACACATAAACACTGCCATGCACATTAAGCCAGCAGACCACAGACATCAGAGCTAAAAACACACCATAACGCAGTATGCAAAACGCAACACAACACAGAATACACACCCAATCACACAACAAACACCACAACCCATGCCCTACAGTATAAACAAAAGACGAACGACGCACTTCACACATGACACAAAACCCACAAACACAAAGGACCACACAGAAAGACGCACAACGCAAACATCGCACACAACACACACATTAAAAGAAACACATCAACACATTGCCGCAACACACAAAATAATACACAAATTACAGAGCAATACATCACACAACACACAAACATCACACACAATTTATACATCACACCTCATAACACACACAACAACCTGCAGTAACAACACAACACACAGACCGATGCAACCACTACATACCATACATAAAGCCACACGCTCAAGGAATAACCACAATAAACTTAAGTAAACTCCCACAAACACAAAGACAGAGGACACACACAAACTCAGCACGCTAAAAGCACAACAGATGAAACAACATACAGCACAAACATCACAGGACATAAAGGCACACGATTCTCAGACACCACGGTTAGCCATATACACACCACACACACAATGAGGTACACGACACGAGCAAAACCACATACAGATAACACGTGTCCCCTCACACACTTAATCAATCACACACACAGCCTCTCAAACACAGCCAAACACGTATCAGAATCACATATGCATCACACACAGAAAACATACAAAACCACATGAAAGCAAACAACCAAGAATAAAGGCCGATAGCACACTTTTCTAACACTGAACACCCCACTCACAACCGCACGCAGACACCCCACACGCATGTATACACGGGCACCTTTACGCAATGCGCGCACAAACACACACACACACACAACATAAAGTAAAAACACAACAGTCACAGGGCGCACACCAGACACAACAGAGCACATGTTTCTCCTAAAACACACAAGTCACATTTGCAAGAGTACATGCACCACGCACCGTGAGGAACACCAAACACAACCACACACAGGTGACATATCTCACTTCGCAAACATAACAAGCACCCTCACATCACAACTCAAACACAACCATACGCAAATCACAATCACATACGGAAAACACACACAAAACAAATCCCTAGGCAAAACACACACAACCCACAAAGAAGACAAAGAGCGCACATTGCATACACTACACTCTGCAAGCACAACCACGCACAGACACAAAACACGTACATCCTCACGCAGGAGCACAACGCAGAGCACACACACAACACAGAAACACGCGAAACAAGGGTCCCAAGACACAGACCACACACCTCAAGGCACATAACTGCTCACAAAACACACACGGAAAACACTGCACAGACTACGTACTGCACACACCATGAGACATACTGAACAAGCGAAACCGCACAGTCAACACTTCTGATATCACGTGCATAACTCAAACAGCCAAACACACACACACAACCTCTCTAACACAACCACACACAAATCACAAACTCCACACATAAGACGGACACAACACATACTAATAATCCACAGACTACTCCCCTATGACGCACTACACACAACACACACAGCCACAAGCAGGCAGTATAGAGCACACACAGGTGCACGCAGACAGCTCGAAAAATCACACCCAAAATACACACTCACAGAACACATCAGACGCAACGCAAAACTAACATCACACAGAATGCTCAAAATACAGAGACCACCCAACATCTATCCTGTATGTAACACACAGAAAGCATATAGACAGCGCTCACACAACCCAGAACACAGTACACAACAGAAAGCAGAAAGACCAGACGCAGTACACATGAAACACGACGACGGAAGGCAGACAACAGAAACACAACACACACACAAACACCAACGGATAACTCATAAAAAATGACAAGATATACAACACACAAAGAACCACTCAGTGCACAGAACACACAGCTCACGACCACACCCATGACACATTGCACGCCACACAGAGAAAGTATGCAGAACAATGTACTCAACAAGCAGCAAAGAACCCATAACACACATTGTACATTCACAACACACACCACATATACAAGCACCAGTAGAACACTCATAAAAAATGACAAAATGTACAACACACAAGGAACCGCTCAATGCACACAACTCACAACCACGCACGTCACACATTGCACGCCACACGGAGAAAATTACACAGAGCAGTGAACTCGACACGCAGTAAAGATCCCACACCACACGTAGTACCTACTCTACACACACAACATGGACAACACACACAAAATAAACAAGGCCCACAGATCACAGTCAACACAAGCCCAAACACACAAGAACACACAGCACACACAGCACAGCCAAACGGAATACACACAGAATCACAACACAAACACCACAAATCATTCACTACCGCATATCAACCACAAATACAGCACACTACACGAAAGAATTCCAGAAAGCACAACACGCACGGATCAAACACGCACAATACACAGTAATAAACCCATAACACACAACGCACACAGCAAGACATAAAAAAAAGAAGCAGAAACGACACACAGCACACACAACACAACACACACAAAATGTGCATCACAACAGCGCAGACAACACTCACTACATACAACACTCGCAGAACATACAACACACCGGCCACACACAACACACATGGAGAGCACCAACACAACACATACAACGCACACGAAAAACACCCACAACACGCCAAAGAGTTTACATACAACCTCTCAACACACAAACATCGCCTCACCCTAAACAACAAACCCCACACACACCGAGCACATGACTGCACACAATACCCATGAACCACGGTTCTCAGAGTAAACACAACACACACAGTGAGGGACACTGACCAAGCATGACCACACACAGTACACACATCACAAATTACACTCAATACTCAAACAGCGAACCCCACACACCACCTGTCAAACACAAACCCACGGTAATCACAACCACATGCAGAACCCGCACCACACACAACACATGCGAAATGACATGGAAGAAATACACAAACCACAAAAGAACACCGAATTTATGAAACACATTTCACAGACTGCACACACCACACAAAACACACATAAAACATACAGCACACAGGGCCTCACAGAACGCACAATGCGAAGCACACAACCTACATACAAAGCACGTCAGACAGAGCACACAATTAATATCCCACTCAACACGTAAAGCACACAGAGGACACAACACAAAGCACAATATGCCAAACAGATTAGGATACACCCAACACACATGCAACTGAGAGCACAATACGTTGCACATCACGGAACACACGTGCGGTCCCATCACACACTAAACATGAAACAGAAAACCATTCACAGACCACATAACATTCCCGACCGTGAACACAACATGCTACAAAAAAGTCACCAAACGTACGACACACAAAGACACACTCCAAGCACGCAACACCCAGCGCAGGACCGCCCACAGACACACCAGTCTCACGGCCCTCCACAGAGCAATACACACAGAACATACCCTACAAACAACAAAGTACCCAAACTGCACACCTCACAATCGCAACAGTCACAACACAGAAAGAACACAACACACGGGAAACACACGCTCAGACACATAAACACTGCCATGCACATTAAGCCAGCAGACCACAGACATCAGAGCTAAAAACACACCATAACGCAGTATGCAAAACGCAACACAACACAGAATACACACCCAATCACACAACAAACACCACAACCCATGCCCTACAGTATAAACAAAAGACGAACGACGCACTTCACACATGACACAAAACCCACAAACACAAAGGACCACACAGAAAGACGCACAACGCAAACATCGCACACAACACACACATTAAAAGAAACACATCAACACATTGCCGCAACACACAAAATAATACACAAATTACAGAGCAATACATCACACAACACACAAACATCACACACAATTTATACATCACACCTCATAACACACACAACAACCTGCAGTAACAACACAACACACAGACCGATGCAACCACTACATACCATACATAAAGCCACACGCTCAAGGAATAACCACAATAAACTTAAGTAAACTCCCACAAACACAAAGACAGAGGACACACACAAACTCAGCACGCTAAAAGCACAACAGATGAAACAACATACAGCACAAACATCACAGGACATAAAGGCACACGATTCTCAGACACCACGGTTAGCCATATACACACCACACACACAATGAGGTACACGACACGAGCAAAACCACATACAGATAACACGTGTCCCCTCACACACTTAATCAATCACACACACAGCCTCTCAAACACAGCCAAACACGTATCAGAATCACATATGCATCACACACAGAAAACATACAAAACCACATGAAAGCAAACAACCAAGAATAAAGGCCGATAGCACACTTTTCTAACACTGAACACCCCACTCACAACCGCACGCAGACACCCCACACGCATGTATACACGGGCACCTTTACGCAATGCGCGCACAAACACACACACACACACAACATAAAGTAAAAACACAACAGTCACAGGGCGCACACCAGACACAACAGAGCACATGTTTCTCCTAAAACACACAAGTCACATTTGCAAGAGTACATGCACCACGCACCGTGAGGAACACCAAACACAACCACACACAGGTGACATATCTCACTTCGCAAACATAACAAGCACCCTCACATCACAACTCAAACACAACCATACGCAAATCACAATCACATACGGAAAACACACACAAAACAAATCCCTAGGCAAAACACACACAACCCACAAAGAAGACAAAGAGCGCACATTGCATACACTACACTCTGCAAGCACAACCACGCACAGACACAAAACACGTACATCCTCACGCAGGAGCACAACGCAGAGCACACACACAACACAGAAACACGCGAAACAAGGGTCCCAAGACACAGACCACACACCTCAAGGCACATAACTGCTCACAAAACACACACGGAAAACACTGCACAGACTACGTACTGCACACACCATGAGACATACTGAACAAGCGAAACCGCACAGTCAACACTTCTGATATCACGTGCATAACTCAAACAGCCAAACACACACACACAACCTCTCTAACACAACCACACACAAATCACAAACTCCACACATAAGACGGACACAACACATACTAATAATCCACAGACTACTCCCCTATGACGCACTACACACAACACACACAGCCACAAGCAGGCAGTATAGAGCACACACAGGTGCACGCAGACAGCTCGAAAAATCACACCCAAAATACACACTCACAGAACACATCAGACGCAACGCAAAACTAACATCACACAGAATGCTCAAAATACAGAGACCACCCAACATCTATCCTGTATGTAACACACAGAAAGCATATAGACAGCGCTCACACAACCCAGAACACAGTACACAACAGAAAGCAGAAAGACCAGACGCAGTACACATGAAACACGACGACGGAAGGCAGACAACAGAAACACAACACACACACAAACACCAACGGATAACTCATAAAAAATGACAAGATATACAACACACAAAGAACCACTCAGTGCACAGAACACACAGCTCACGACCACACCCATGACACATTGCACGCCACACAGAGAAAGTATGCAGAACAATGTACTCAACAAGCAGCAAAGAACCCATAACACACATTGTACATTCACAACACACACCACATATACAAGCACCAGTAGAACACTCATAAAAAATGACAAAATGTACAACACACAAGGAACCGCTCAATGCACACAACTCACAACCACGCACGTCACACATTGCACGCCACACGGAGAAAATTACACAGAGCAGTGAACTCGACACGCAGTAAAGATCCCACACCACACGTAGTACCTACTCTACACACACAACATGGACAACACACACAAAATAAACAAGGCCCACAGATCACAGTCAACACAAGCCCAAACACACAAGAACACACAGCACACACAGCACAGCCAAACGGAATACACACAGAATCACAACACAAACACCACAAATCATTCACTACCGCATATCAACCACAAATACAGCACACTACACGAAAGAATTCCAGAAAGCACAACACGCACGGATCAAACACGCACAATACACAGTAATAAACACATAACACACAACGCACACAGCAAGACATAAAAAAAAGAAGCAGAAACGACACACAGCACACACAACACAACACACACAAAATGTGCATCACAACAGCGCAGACAACACTCACTACATACAACACTCGCAGAACATACAACACACCGGCCACACACAACACACATGGAGAGCACCAACACAACACATACAACGCACACGAAAAACACCCACAACACGCCAAAGAGTTTACATACAACCTCTCAACACACAAACATCGCCTCACCCTAAACAACAAACCCCACACACACCGAGCACATGACTGCACACAATACCCATGAACCACGGTTCTCAGAGTAAACACAACACACACAGTGAGGGACACTGACCAAGCATGACCACACACAGTACACACATCACAAATTACACTCAATACTCAAACAGCGAACCCCACACACCACCTGTCAAACACAAACCCACGGTAATCACAACCACATGCAGAACCCGCACCACACACAACACATGCGAAATGACATGGAAGAAATACACAAACCACAAAAGAACACCGAATTTATGAAACACATTTCACAGACTGCACACACCACACAAAACACACATAAAACATACAGCACACAGGGCCTCACAGAACGCACAATGCGAAGCACACAACCTACATACAAAGCACGTCAGACAGAGCACACAATTAATATCCCACTCAACACGTAAAGCACACAGAGGACACAACACAAAGCACAATATGCCAAACAGATTAGGATACACCCAACACACATGCAACTGAGAGCACAATACGTTGCACATCACGGAACACACGTGCGGTCCCATCACACACTAAACATGAAACAGAAAACCATTCACAGACCACATAACATTCCCGACCGTGAACACAACATGCTACAAAAAAGTCACCAAACGTACGACACACAAAGACACACTCCAAGCACGCAACACCCAGCGCAGGACCGCCCACAGACACACCAGTCTCACGGCCCTCCACAGAGCAATACACACAGAACATACCCTACAAACAACAAAGTACCCAAACTGCACACCTCACAATCGCAACAGTCACAACACAGAAAGAACACAACACACGGGAAACACACGCTCAGACACATAAACACTGCCATGCACATTAAGCCAGCAGACCACAGACATCAGAGCTAAAAACACACCATAACGCAGTATGCAAAACGCAACACAACACAGAATACACACCCAATCACACAACAAACACCACAACCCATGCCCTACAGTATAAACAAAAGACGAACGACGCACTTCACACATGACACAAAACCCACAAACACAAAGGACCACACAGAAAGACGCACAACGCAAACATCGCACACAACACACACATTAAAAGAAACACATCAACACATTGCCGCAACACACAAAATAATACACAAATTACAGAGCAATACATCACACAACACACAAACATCACACACAATTTATACATCACACCTCATAACACACACAACAACCTGCAGTAACAACACAACACACAGACCGATGCAACCACTACATACCATACATAAAGCCACACGCTCAAGGAATAACCACAATAAACTTAAGTAAACTCCCACAAACACAAAGACAGAGGACACACACAAACTCAGCACGCTAAAAGCACAACAGATGAAACAACATACAGCACAAACATCACAGGACATAAAGGCACACGATTCTCAGACACCACGGTTAGCCATATACACACCACACACACAATGAGGTACACGACACGAGCAAAACCACATACAGATAACACGTGTCCCCTCACACACTTAATCAATCACACACACAGCCTCTCAAACACAGCCAAACACGTATCAGAATCACATATGCATCACACACAGAAAACATACAAAACCACATGAAAGCAAACAACCAAGAATAAAGGCCGATAGCACACTTTTCTAACACTGAACACCCCACTCACAACCGCACGCAGACACCCCACACGCATGTATACACGGGCACCTTTACGCAATGCGCGCACAAACACACACACACACACAACATAAAGTAAAAACACAACAGTCACAGGGCGCACACCAGACACAACAGAGCACATGTTTCTCCTAAAACACACAAGTCACATTTGCAAGAGTACATGCACCACGCACCGTGAGGAACACCAAACACAACCACACACAGGTGACATATCTCACTTCGCAAACATAACAAGCACCCTCACATCACAACTCAAACACAACCATACGCAAATCACAATCACATACGGAAAACACACACAAAACAAATCCCTAGGCAAAACACACACAACCCACAAAGAAGACAAAGAGCGCACATTGCATACACTACACTCTGCAAGCACAACCACGCACAGACACAAAACACGTACATCCTCACGCAGGAGCACAACGCAGAGCACACACACAACACAGAAACACGCGAAACAAGGGTCCCAAGACACAGACCACACACCTCAAGGCACATAACTGCTCACAAAACACACACGGAAAACACTGCACAGACTACGTACTGCACACACCATGAGACATACTGAACAAGCGAAACCGCACAGTCAACACTTCTGATATCACGTGCATAACTCAAACAGCCAAACACACACACACAACCTCTCTAACACAACCACACACAAATCACAAACTCCACACATAAGACGGACACAACACATACTAATAATCCACAGACTACTCCCCTATGACGCACTACACACAACACACACAGCCACAAGCAGGCAGTATAGAGCACACACAGGTGCACGCAGACAGCTCGAAAAATCACACCCAAAATACACACTCACAGAACACATCAGACGCAACGCAAAACTTACATCACACAGAATGCTCAAAATACAGAGACCACCCAACATCTATCCTGTATGTAACACACAGAAAGCATATAGACAGCGCTCACACAACCCAGAACACAGTACACAACAGAAAGCAGAAAGACCAGACGCAGTACACATGAAACACGACGACGGAAGGCAGACAACAGAAACACAACACACACACAAACACCAACGGATAACTCATAAAAAATGACAAGATATACAACACACAAAGAACCACTCAGTGCACAGAACACACAGCTCACGACCACACCCATGACACATTGCACGCCACACAGAGAAAGTATGCAGAACAATGTACTCAACAAGCAGCAAAGAACCCATAACACACATTGTACATTCACAACACACACCACATATACAAGCACCAGTAGAACACTCATAAAAAATGACAAAATGTACAACACACAAGGAACCGCTCAATGCACACAACTCACAACCACGCACGTCACACATTGCACGCCACACGGAGAAAATTACACAGAGCAGTGAACTCGACACGCAGTAAAGATCCCACACCACACGTAGTACCTACTCTACACACACAACATGGACAACACACACAAAATAAACAAGGCCCACAGATCACAGTCAACACAAGCCCAAACACACAAGAACACACAGCACACACAGCACAGCCAAACGGAATACACACAGAATCACAACACAAACACCACAAATCATTCACTACCGCATATCAACCACAAATACAGCACACTACACGAAAGAATTCCAGAAAGCACAACACGCACGGATCAAACACGCACAATACACAGTAATAAACACATAACACACAACGCACACAGCAAGACATAAAAAAAAGAAGCAGAAACGACACACAGCACACACAACACAACACACACAAAATGTGCATCACAACAGCGCAGACAACACTCACTACATACAACACTCGCAGAACATACAACACACCGGCCACACACAACACACATGGAGAGCACCAACACAACACATACAACGCACACGAAAAACACCCACAACACGCCAAAGAGTTTACATACAACCTCTCAACACACAAACATCGCCTCACCCTAAACAACAAACCCCACACACACCGAGCACATGACTGCACACAATACCCATGAACCACGGTTCTCAGAGTAAACACAACACACACAGTGAGGGACACTGACCAAGCATGACCACACACAGTACACACATCACAAATTACACTCAATACTCAAACAGCGAACCCCACACACCACCTGTCAAACACAAACCCACGGTAATCACAACCACATGCAGAACCCGCACCACACACAACACATGCGAAATGACATGGAAGAAATACACAAACCACAAAAGAACACCGAATTTATGAAACACATTTCACAGACTGCACACACCACACAAAACACACATAAAACATACAGCACACAGGGCCTCACAGAACGCACAATGCGAAGCACACAACCTACATACAAAGCACGTCAGACAGAGCACACAATTAATATCCCACTCAACACGTAAAGCACACAGAGGACACAACACAAAGCACAATATGCCAAACAGATTAGGATACACCCAACACACATGCAACTGAGAGCACAATACGTTGCACATCACGGAACACACGTGCGGTCCCATCACACACTAAACATGAAACAGAAAACCATTCACAGACCACATAACATTCCCGACCGTGAACACAACATGCTACAAAAAAGTCACCAAACGTACGACACACAAAGACACACTCCAAGCACGCAACACCCAGCGCAGGACCGCCCACAGACACACCAGTCTCACGGCCCTCCACAGAGCAATACACACAGAACATACCCTACAAACAACAAAGTACCCAAACTGCACACCTCACAATCGCAACAGTCACAACACAGAAAGAACACAACACACGGGAAACACACGCTCAGACACATAAACACTGCCATGCACATTAAGCCAGCAGACCACAGACATCAGAGCTAAAAACACACCATAACGCAGTATGCAAAACGCAACACAACACAGAATACACACCCAATCACACAACAAACACCACAACCCATGCCCTACAGTATAAACAAAAGACGAACGACGCACTTCACACATGACACAAAACCCACAAACACAAAGGACCACACAGAAAGACGCACAACGCAAACATCGCACACAACACACACATTAAAAGAAACACATCAACACATTGCCGCAACACACAAAATAATACACAAATTACAGAGCAATACATCACACAACACACAAACATCACACACAATTTATACATCACACCTCATAACACACACAACAACCTGCAGTAACAACACAACACACAGACCGATGCAACCACTACATACCATACGTAAAGCCACACGCTCAAGGAATAACCACAATAAACTTAAGTAAACTCCCACAAACACAAAGACAGAGGACACACACAAACTCAGCACGCTAAAAGCACAACAGATGAAACAACATACAGCACAAACATCACAGGACATAAAGGCACACGATTCTCAGACACCACGGTTAGCCATATACACACCACACACACAATGAGGTACACGACACGAGCAAAACCACATACAGATAACACGTGTCCCCTCACACACTTAATCAATCACACACACAGCCTCTCAAACACAGCCAAACACGTATCAGAATCACATATGCATCACACACAGAAAACATACAAAACCACATGAAAGCAAACAACCAAGAATAAAGGCCGATAGCACACTTTTCTAACACTGAACACCCCACTCACAACCGCACGCAGACACCCCACACGCATGTATACACGGGCACCTTTACGCAATGCGCGCACAAACACACACACACACACAACATAAAGTAAAAACACAACAGTCACAGGGCGCACACCAGACACAACAGAGCACATGTTTCTCCTAAAACACACAAGTCACATTTGCAAGAGTACATGCACCACGCACCGTGAGGAACACCAAACACAACCACACACAGGTGACATATCTCACTTCGCAAACATAACAAGCACCCTCACATCACAACTCAAACACAACCATACGCAAATCACAATCACATACGGAAAACACACACAAAACAAATCCCTAGGCAAAACACACACAACCCACAAAGAAGACAAAGAGCGCACATTGCATACACTACACTCTGCAAGCACAACCACGCACAGACACAAAACACGTACATCCTCACGCAGGAGCACAACGCAGAGCACACACACAACACAGAAACACGCGAAACAAGGGTCCCAAGACACAGACCACACACCTCAAGGCACATAACTGCTCACAAAACACACACGGAAAACACTGCACAGACTACGTACTGCACACACCATGAGACATACTGAACAAGCGAAACCGCACAGTCAACACTTCTGATATCACGTGCATAACTCAAACAGCCAAACACACACACACAACCTCTCTAACACAACCACACACAAATCACAAACTCCACACATAAGACGGACACAACACATACTAATAATCCACAGACTACTCCCCTATGACGCACTACACACAACACACACAGCCACAAGCAGGCAGTATAGAGCACACACAGGTGCACGCAGACAGCTCGAAAAATCACACCCAAAATACACACTCACAGAACACATCAGACGCAACGCAAAACTTACATCACACAGAATGCTCAAAATACAGAGACCACCCAACATCTATCCTGTATGTAACACACAGAAAGCATATAGACAGCGCTCACACAACCCAGAACACAGTGCACAACAGAAAGCAGAAAGACCAGACGCAGTACACATGAAACACGACGACGGAAGGCAGACAACAGAAACACAACACACACACAAACACCAACGGATAACTCATAAAAAATGACAAGATATACAACACACAAAGAACCACTCAGTGCACAGAACACACAGCTCACGACCACACCCATGACACATTGCACGCCACACAGAGAAAGTATGCAGAACAATGTACTCAACAAGCAGCAAAGAACCCATAACACACATTGTACATTCACAACACACACCACATATACAAGCACCAGTAGAACACTCATAAAAAATGACAAAATGTACAACACACAAGGAACCGCTCAATGCACACAACTCACAACCACGCACGTCACACATTGCACGCCACACGGAGAAAATTACACAGAGCAGTGAACTCGACACGCAGTAAAGATCCCACACCACACGTAGTACCTACTCTACACACACAACATGGACAACACACACAAAATAAACAAGGCCCACAGATCACAGTCAACACAAGCCCAAACACACAAGAACACACAGCACACACAGCACAGCCAAACGGAATACACACAGAATCACAACACAAACACCACAAATCATTCACTACCGCATATCAACCACAAATACAGCACACTACACGAAAGAATTCCAGAAAGCACAACACGCACGGATCAAACACGCACAATACACAGTAATAAACACATAACACACAACGCACACAGCAAGACATAAAAAAAAGAAGCAGAAACGACACACAGCACACACAACACAACACACACAAAATGTGCATCACAACAGCGCAGACAACACTCACTACATACAACACTCGCAGAACATACAACACACCGGCCACACACAACACACATGGAGAGCACCAACACAACACATACAACGCACACGAAAAACACCCACAACACGCCAAAGTTTACATACAACCTCTCAACACACAAACATCGCCTCACCCTAAACAACAAACCCCACACACACCGAGCACATGACTGCACACAATACCCATGAACCACGGTTCTCAGAGTAAACACAACACACACAGTGAGGGACACTGACCAAGCATGACCACACACAGTACACACATCACAAATTACACTCAATACTCAAACAGCGAACCCCACACACCACCTGTCAAACACAAACCCACGGTAATCACAACCACATGCAGAACCCGCACCACACACAACACATGCGAAATGACATGGAAGAAATACACAAACCACAAAAGAACACCGAATTTATGAAACACATTTCACAGACTGCACACACCACACAAAACACACATAAAACATACAGCACACAGGGCCTCACAGAACGCACAATGCGAAGCACACAACCTACATACAAAGCACGTCAGACAGAGCACACAATTAATATCCCACTCAACACGTAAAGCACACAGAGGACACAACACAAAGCACAATATGCCAAACAGATTAGGATACACCCAACACACATGCAACTGAGAGCACAATACGTTGCACATCACGGAACACACGTGCGGTCCCATCACACACTAAACATGAAACAGAAAACCATTCACAGACCACATAACATTCCCGACCATGAACACAACACGCTACAAAAAAGACGCCAAACGTACGACACACAAAGACACACTCCAAGCACGCAACACCCAGCGCAGGACCGCCCACAAACACACCAGTCTCACAGCCCTCCACAGAGCAATACACACAGAACATACCCTACAAACAACAAAGTACCCAAACTGCACACCTCACAATCGCAACAGTCACAACACAGAAAGAACACAACACACGGGAAACACACGCTCAGACACATAAACACTGCTATGCACATTAAGCCAGCAGACCACAGACATCAGAGCTAAAAACACACCATAACGCAGTATGCAAAACGCAACATAACACAGAATACACACCCAATCACACAACAAACACCACAACCCATGCCCTACAGTATAAACAAAAGACGAACGACGCACTTCACACATGACACAAAACCCACAAACACAAAGGACCACACAGAAAGACGCACAACGCAAACATCGCACACAACACACACATTAAAAGAAACACATCAACACATTGCCGCAACACACAAAATAATACACAAATTACAGAGCAATACATCACACAACACACAAACATCACACACAATTTATACATCACACCTCATAACACACACAACAACCTGCAGTAACAACACAACACACAGACCGATGCAACCACTACATACCATACATAAAGCCACACGCTCAAGGAATAACCACAATAAACTTAAGTAAACTCCCACAAACACAAAGACAGAGGACACACACAAACTCAGCACGCTAAAAGCACAACAGATGAAACAACATACAGCACAAACATCACAGGACATAAAGGCACACGATTCTCAGACACCACGGTTAGCCATATACACACCACACACACAATGAGGTACACGACACGAGCAAAACCACATACAGATAACACGTGTCCCCTCACACACTTAATCAATCACACACACAGCCTCTCAAACACAGCCAAACACGTATCAGAATCACATATGCATCACACACAGAAAACATACAAAACCACATGAAAGCAAACAACCAAGAATAAAGGCCGATAGCACACTTTTCTAACACTGAACACCCCACTCACAACCGCACGCAGACACCCCACACGCATGTATACACGGGCACCTTTACGCAATGCGCGCACAAACACACACACACACACAACATAAAGTAAAAACACAACAGTCACAGGGCGCACACCAGACACAACAGAGCACATGTTTCTCCTAAAACACACAAGTCACATTTGCAAGAGTACATGCACCACGCACCGTGAGGAACACCAAACACAACCACACACAGGTGACATATCTCACTTCGCAAACATAACAAGCACCCTCACATCACAACTCAAACACAACCATACGCAAATCACAATCACATACGGAAAACACACACAAAACAAATCCCTAGGCAAAACACACACAACCCACAAAGAAGACAAAGAGCGCACATTGCATACACTACACTCTGCAAGCACAACCACGCACAGACACAAAACACGTACATCCTCACGCAGGAGCACAACGCAGAGCACACACACAACACAGAAACACGCGAAACAAGGGTCCCAAGACACAGACCACACACCTCAAGGCACATAACTGCTCACAAAACACACACGGAAAACACTGCACAGACTACGTACTGCACACACCATGAGACATACTGAACAAGCGAAACCGCACAGTCAACACTTCTGATATCACGTGCATAACTCAAACAGCCAAACACACACACACAACCTCTCTAACACAACCACACACAAATCACAAACTCCACACATAAGACGGACACAACACATACTAATAATCCACAGACTACTCCCCTATGACGCACTACACACAACACACACAGACACAAGCAGGCAGTATAGAGCACACACAGGTGCACGCAGACAGCTCGAAAAATCACACCCAAAATACACACTCACAGAACACATCAGACGCAACGCAAAACTTACATCACACAGAATGCTCAAAATACAGAGACCACCCAACATCTATCCTGTATGTAACACACAGAAAGCATATAGACAGCGCTCACACAACCCAGAACACAGTACACAACAGAAAGCAGAAAGACCAGACGCAGTACACATGAAACACGACGACGGAAGGCAGACAACAGAAACACAACACACACACAAACACCAACGGATAACTCATAAAAAATGACAAGATATACAACACACAAAGAACCACTCAGTGCACAGAACACACAGCTCACGACCACACCCATGACACATTGCACGCCACACAGAGAAAGTATGCAGAACAATGTACTCAACAAGCAGCAAAGAACCCATAACACACATTGTACATTCACAACACACACCACATATACAAGCACCAGTAGAACACTCATAAAAAATGACAAAATGTACAACACACAAGGAACCGCTCAATGCACACAACTCACAACCACGCACGTCACACATTGCACGCCACACGGAGAAAATTACACAGAGCAGTGAACTCGACACGCAGTAAAGATCCCACACCACACGTAGTACCTACTCTACACACACAACATGGACAACACACACAAAATAAACAAGGCCCACAGATCACAGTCAACACAAGCCCAAACACACAAGAACACACAGCACACACAGCACAGCCAAACGGAATACACACAGAATCACAACACAAACACCACAAATCATTCACTACCGCATATCAACCACAAATACAGCACACTACACGAAAGAATTCCAGAAAGCACAACACGCACGGATCAAACACGCACAATACACAGTAATAAACACATAACACACAACGCACACAGCAAGACATAAAAAAAAGAAGCAGAAACGACACACAGCACACACAACACAACACACACAAAATGTGCATCACAACAGCGCAGACAACACTCACTACATACAACACTCGCAGAACATACAACACACCGGCCACACACAACACACATGGAGAGCACCAACACAACACATACAACGCACACGAAAAACACCCACAACACGCCAAAGTTTACATACAACCTCTCAACACACAAACATCGCCTCACCCTAAACAACAAACCCCACACACACCGAGCACATGACTGCACACAATACCCATGAACCACGGTTCTCAGAGTAAACACAACACACACAGTGAGGGACACTGACCAAGCATGACCACACACAGTACACACATCACAAATTACACTCAATACTCAAACAGCGAACCCCACACACCACCTGTCAAACACAAACCCACGGTAATCACAACCACATGCAGAACCCGCACCACACACAACACATGCGAAATGACATGGAAGAAATACACAAACCACAAAAGAACACCGAATTTATGAAACACATTTCACAGACTGCACACACCACACAAAACACACATAAAACATACAGCACACAGGGCCTCACAGAACGCACAATGCGAAGCACACAACCTACATACAAAGCACGTCAGACAGAGCACACAATTAATATCCCACTCAACACGTAAAGCACACAGAGGACACAACACAAAGCACAATATGCCAAACAGATTAGGATACACCCAACACACATGCAACTGAGAGCACAATACGTTGCACATCACGGAACACACGTGCGGTCCCATCACACACTAAACATGAAACAGAAAACCATTCACAGACCACATAACATTCCCGACCGTGAACACAACACGCTACAAAAAAGTCACCAAACGTACGACACACAAAGACACACTCCAAGCACGCAACACCCAGCGCAGGACCGCCCACAGACACACCAGTCTCACGGCCCTCCACAGAGCAATACACACAGAACATACCCTACAAACAACAAAGTACCCAAACTGCACACCTCACAATCGCAACAGTCACAACACAGAAAGAACACAACACACGGGAAACACACGCTCAGACACATAAACACTGCCATGCACATTAAGCCAGCAGACCACAGACATCAGAGCTAAAAACACACCATAACGCAGTATGCAAAACGCAACATAACACAGAATACACACCCAATCACACAACAAACACCACAACCCATGCCCTACAGTATAAACAAAAGACGAACGACGCACTTCACACATGACACAAAACCCACAAACACAAAGGACCACACAGAAAGACGCACAACGCAAACATCGCACACAACACACACATTAAAAGAAACACATCAACACATTGCCGCAACACACAAAATAATACACAAATTACAGAGCAATACATCACACAACACACAAACATCACACACAATTTATACATCACACCTCATAACACACACAACAACCTGCAGTAACAACACAACACACAGACCGATGCAACCACTACATACCATACATAAAGCCACACGCTCAAGGAATAACCACAATAAACTTAAGTAAACTCCCACAAACACAAAGACAGAGGACACACACAAACTCAGCACGCTAAAAGCACAACAGATGAAACAACATACAGCACAAACATCACAGGACATAAAGGCACACGATTCTCAGACACCACGGTTAGCCATATACACACCACACACACAATGAGGTACACGACACGAGCAAAACCACATACAGATAACACGTGTCCCCTCACACACTTAATCAATCACACACACAGCCTCTCAAACACAGCCAAACACGTATCAGAATCACATATGCATCACACACAGAAAACATACAAAACCACATGAAAGCAAACAACCAAGAATAAAGGCCGATAGCACACTTTTCTAACACTGAACACCCCACTCACAACCGCACGCAGACACCCCACACGCATGTATACACGGGCACCTTTACGCAATGCGCGCACAAACACACACACACACACAACATAAAGTAAAAACACAACAGTCACAGGGCGCACACCAGACACAACAGAGCACATGTTTCTCCTAAAACACACAAGTCACATTTGCAAGAGTACATGCACCACGCACCGTGAGGAACACCAAACACAACCACACACAGGTGACATATCTCACTTCGCAAACATAACAAGCACCCTCACATCACAACTCAAACACAACCATACGCAAATCACAATCACATACGGAAAACACACACAAAACAAATCCCTAGGCAAAACACACACAACCCACAAAGAAGACAAAGAGCGCACATTGCATACACTACACTCTGCAAGCACAACCACGCACAGACACAAAACACGTACATCCTCACGCAGGAGCACAACGCAGAGCACACACACAACACAGAAACACGCGAAACAAGGGTCCCAAGACACAGACCACACACCTCAAGGCACATAACTGCTCACAAAACACACACGGAAAACACTGCACAGACTACGTACTGCACACACCATGAGACATACTGAACAAGCGAAACCGCACAGTCAACACTTCTGATATCACGTGCATAACTCAAACAGCCAAACACACACACACAACCTCTCTAACACAACCACACACAAATCACAAACTCCACACATAAGACGGACACAACACATACTAATAATCCACAGACTACTCCCCTATGACGCACTACACACAACACACACAGCCACAAGCAGGCAGTATAGAGCACACACAGGTGCACGCAGACAGCTCGAAAAATCACACCCAAAATACACACTCACAGAACACATCAGACGCAACGCAAAACTTACATCACACAGAATGCTCAAAATACAGAGACCACCCAACATCTATCCTGTATGTAACACACAGAAAGCATATAGACAGCGCTCACACAACCCAGAACACAGTGCACAACAGAAAGCAGAAAGACCAGACGCAGTACACATGAAACACGACGACGGAAGGCAGACAACAGAAACACAACACACACACAAACACCAACGGATAACTCATAAAAAATGACAAGATATACAACACACAAAGAACCACTCAGTGCACAGAACACACAGCTCACGACCACACCCATGACACATTGCACGCCACACAGAGAAAGTATGCAGAACAATGTACTCAACAAGCAGCAAAGAACCCATAACACACATTGTACATTCACAACACACACCACATATACAAGCACCAGTAGAACACTCATAAAAAATGACAAAATGTACAACACACAAGGAACCGCTCAATGCACACAACTCACAACCACGCACGTCACACATTGCACGCCACACGGAGAAAATTACACAGAGCAGTGAACTCGACACGCAGTAAAGATCCCACACCACACGTAGTACCTACTCTACACACACAACATGGACAACACACACAAAATAAACAAGGCCCACAGATCACAGTCAACACAAGCCCAAACACACAAGAACACACAGCACACACAGCACAGCCAAACGGAATACACACAGAATCACAACACAAACACCACAAATCATTCACTACCGCATATCAACCACAAATACAGCACACTACACGAAAGAATTCCAGAAAGCACAACACGCACGGATCAAACACGCACAATACACAGTAATAAACACATAACACACAACGCACACAGCAAGACATAAAAAAAAGAAGCAGAAACGACACACAGCACACACAACACAACACACACAAAATGTGCATCACAACAGCGCAGACAACACTCACTACATACAACACTCGCAGAACATACAACACACCGGCCACACACAACACACATGGAGAGCACCAACACAACACATACAACGCACACGAAAAACACCCACAACACGCCAAAGAGTTTACATACAACCTCTCAACACACAAACATCGCCTCACCCTAAACAACAAACCCCACACACACCGAGCACATGACTGCACACAATACCCATGAACCACGGTTCTCAGAGTAAACACAACACACACAGTGAGGGACACTGACCAAGCATGACCACACACAGTACACACATCACAAATTACACTCAATACTCAAACAGCGAACCCCACACACCACCTGTCAAACACAAACCCACGGTAATCACAACCACATGCAGAACCCGCACCACACACAACACATGCGAAATGACATGGAAGAAATACACAAACCACAAAAGAACACCGAATTTATGAAACACATTTCACAGACTGCACACACCACACAAAACACACATAAAACATACAGCACACAGGGCCTCACAGAACGCACAATGCGAAGCACACAACCTACATACAAAGCACGTCAGACAGAGCACACAATTAATATCCCACTCAACACGTAAAGCACACAGAGGACACAACACAAAGCACAATATGCCAAACAGATTAGGATACACCCAACACACATGCAACTGAGAGCACAATACGTTGCACATCACGGAACACACGTGCGGTCCCATCACACACTAAACATGAAACAGAAAACCATTCACAGACCACATAACATTCCCGACCGTGAACACAACATGCTACAAAAAAGTCGCCAAACGTACGACACACAAAGACACACTCCAAGCACGCAACACCCAGCGCAGGACCGCCCACAGACACACCAGTCTCACGGCCCTCCACAGAGCAATACACACAGAACATACCCTACAAACAACAAAGTACCCAAACTGCACACCTCACAATCGCAACAGTCACAACACAGAAAGAACACAACACACGGGAAACACACGCTCAGACACATAAACACTGCTATGCACATTAAGCCAGCAGACCACAGACATCAGAGCTAAAAACACACCATAACGCAGTATGCAAAACGCAACATAACACAGAATACACACCCAATCACACAACAAACACCACAACCCATGCCCTACAGTATAAACAAAAGACGAACGACGCACTTCACACATGACACAAAACCCACAAACACAAAGGACCACACAGAAAGACGCACAACGCAAACATCGCACACAACACACACATTAAAAGAAACACATCAACACATTGCCGCAACACACAAAATAATACACAAATTACAGAGCAATACATCACACAACACACAAACATCACACACAATTTATACATCACACCTCATAACACACACAACAACCTGCAGTAACAACACAACACACAGACCGATGCAACCACTACATACCATACATAAAGCCACACGCTCAAGGAATAACCACAATAAACTTAAGTAAACTCCCACAAACACAAAGACAGAGGACACACACAAACTCAGCACGCTAAAAGCACAACAGATGAAACAACATACAGCACAAACATCACAGGACATAAAGGCACACGATTCTCAGACACCACGGTTAGCCATATACACACCACACACACAATGAGGTACACGACACGAGCAAAACCACATACAGATAACACGTGTCCCCTCACACACTTAATCAATCACACACACAGCCTCTCAAACACAGCCAAACACGTATCAGAATCACATATGCATCACACACAGAAAACATACAAAACCACATGAAAGCAAACAACCAAGAATAAAGGCAGATAGCACACTTTTCTAACACTGAACACCCCACTCACAACCGCACGCAGACACCCCACACGCATGTATACACGGGCACCTTTACGCAATGCGCGCACAAACACACACACACACACAACATAAAGTAAAAACACAACAGTCACAGGGCGCACACCAGACACAACAGAGCACATGTTTCTCCTAAAACACACAAGTCACATTTGCAAGAGTACATGCACCACGCACCGTGAGGAACACCAAACACAACCACACACAGGTGACATATCTCACTTCGCAAACATAACAAGCACCCTCACATCACAACTCAAACACAACCATACGCAAATCACAATCACATACGGAAAACACACACAAAACAAATCCCTAGGCAAAACACACACAACCCACAAAGAAGACAAAGAGCGCACATTGCATACACTACACTCTGCAAGCACAACCACGCACAGACACAAAACACGTACATCCTCACGCAGGAGCACAACGCAGAGCACACACACAACACAGAAACACGCGAAACAAGGGTCCCAAGACACAGACCACACACCTCAAGGCACATAACTGCTCACAAAACACACACGGAAAACACTGCACAGACTACGTACTGCACACACCATGAGACATACTGAACAAGCGAAACCGCACAGTCAACACTTCTGATATCACGTGCATAACTCAAACAGCCAAACACACACACACAACCTCTCTAACACAACCACACACAAATCACAAACTCCACACATAAGACGGACACAACACATACTAATAATCCACAGACTACTCCCCTATGACGCACTACACACAACACACACAGACACAAGCAGGCAGTATAGAGCACACACAGGTGCACGCAGACAGCTCGAAAAATCACACCCAAAATACACACTCACAGAACACATCAGACGCAACGCAAAACTTACATCACACAGAATGCTCAAAATACAGAGACCACCCAACATCTATCCTGTATGTAACACACAGAAAGCATATAGACAGCGCTCACACAACCCAGAACACAGTACACAACAGAAAGCAGAAAGACCAGACGCAGTACACATGAAACACGACGACGGAAGGCAGACAACAGAAACACAACACACACACAAACACCAACGGATAACTCATAAAAAATGACAAGATATACAACACACAAAGAACCACTCAGTGCACAGAACACACAGCTCACGACCACACCCATGACACATTGCACGCCACACAGAGAAAGTATGCAGAACAATGTACTCAACAAGCAGCAAAGAACCCATAACACACATTGTACATTCACAACACACACCACATATACAAGCACCAGTAGAACACTCATAAAAAATGACAAAATGTACAACACACAAGGAACCGCTCAATGCACACAACTCACAACCACGCACGTCACACATTGCACGCCACACGGAGAAAATTACACAGAGCAGTGAACTCGACACGCAGTAAAGATCCCACACCACACGTAGTACCTACTCTACACACACAACATGGACAACACACACAAAATAAACAAGGCCCACAGATCACAGTCAACACAAGCCCAAACACACAAGAACACACAGCACACACAGCACAGCCAAACGGAATACACACAGAATCACAACACAAACACCACAAATCATTCACTACCGCATATCAACCACAAATACAGCACACTACACGAAAGAATTCCAGAAAGCACAACACGCACGGATCAAACACGCACAATACACAGTAATAAACACATAACACACAACGCACACAGCAAGACATAAAAAAAAGAAGCAGAAACGACACACAGCACACACAACACAACACACACAAAATGTGCATCACAACAGCGCAGACAACACTCACTACATACAACACTCGCAGAACATACAACACACCGGCCACACACAACACACATGGAGAGCACCAACACAACACATACAACGCACACGAAAAACACCCACAACACGCCAAAGTTTACATACAACCTCTCAACACACAAACATCGCCTCACCCTAAACAACAAACCCCACACACACCGAGCACATGACTGCACACAATACCCATGAACCACGGTTCTCAGAGTAAACACAACACACACAGTGAGGGACACTGACCAAGCATGACCACACACAGTACACACATCACAAATTACACTCAATACTCAAACAGCGAACCCCACACACCACCTGTCAAACACAAACCCACGGTAATCACAACCACATGCAGAACCCGCACCACACACAACACATGCGAAATGACATGGAAGAAATACACAAACCACAAAAGAACACCGAATTTATGAAACACATTTCACAGACTGCACACACCACACAAAACACACATAAAACATACAGCACACAGGGCCTCACAGAACGCACAATGCGAAGCACACAACCTACATACAAAGCACGTCAGACAGAGCACACAATTAATATCCCACTCAACACGTAAAGCACACAGAGGACACAACACAAAGCACAATATGCCAAACAGATTAGGATACACCCAACACACATGCAACTGAGAGCACAATACGTTGCACATCACGGAACACACGTGCGGTCCCATCACACACTAAACATGAAACAGAAAACCATTCACAGACCACATAACATTCCCGACCGTGAACACAACACGCTACAAAAAAGTCACCAAACGTACGACACACAAAGACACACTCCAAGCACGCAACACCCAGCGCAGGACCGCCCACAGACACACCAGTCTCACGGCCCTCCACAGAGCAATACACACAGAACATACCCTACAAACAACAAAGTACCCAAACTGCACACCTCACAATCGCAACAGTCACAACACAGAAAGAACACAACACACGGGAAACACACGCTCAGACACATAAACACTGCCATGCACATTAAGCCAGCAGACCACAGACATCAGAGCTAAAAACACACCATAACGCAGTATGCAAAACGCAACATAACACAGAATACACACCCAATCACACAACAAACACCACAACCCATGCCCTACAGTATAAACAAAAGACGAACGACGCACTTCACACATGACACAAAACCCACAAACACAAAGGACCACACAGAAAGACGCACAACGCAAACATCGCACACAACACACACATTAAAAGAAACACATCAACACATTGCCGCAACACACAAAATAATACACAAATTACAGAGCAATACATCACACAACACACAAACATCACACACAATTTATACATCACACCTCATAACACACACAACAACCTGCAGTAACAACACAACACACAGACCGATGCAACCACTACATACCATACATAAAGCCACACGCTCAAGGAATAACCACAATAAACTTAAGTAAACTCCCACAAACACAAAGACAGAGGACACACACAAACTCAGCACGCTAAAAGCACAACAGATGAAACAACATACAGCACAAACATCACAGGACATAAAGGCACACGATTCTCAGACACCACGGTTAGCCATATACACACCACACACACAATGAGGTACACGACACGAGCAAAACCACATACAGATAACACGTGTCCCCTCACACACTTAATCAATCACACACACAGCCTCTCAAACACAGCCAAACACGTATCAGAATCACATATGCATCACACACAGAAAACATACAAAACCACATGAAAGCAAACAACCAAGAATAAAGGCCGATAGCACACTTTTCTAACACTGAACACCCCACTCACAACCGCACGCAGACACCCCACACGCATGTATACACGGGCACCTTTACGCAATGCGCGCACAAACACACACACACACACAACATAAAGTAAAAACACAACAGTCACAGGGCGCACACCAGACACAACAGAGCACATGTTTCTCCTAAAACACACAAGTCACATTTGCAAGAGTACATGCACCACGCACCGTGAGGAACACCAAACACAACCACACACAGGTGACATATCTCACTTCGCAAACATAACAAGCACCCTCACATCACAACTCAAACACAACCATACGCAAATCACAATCACATACGGAAAACACACACAAAACAAATCCCTAGGCAAAACACACACAACCCACAAAGAAGACAAAGAGCGCACATTGCATACACTACACTCTGCAAGCACAACCACGCACAGACACAAAACACGTACATCCTCACGCAGGAGCACAACGCAGAGCACACACACAACACAGAAACACGCGAAACAAGGGTCCCAAGACACAGACCACACACCTCAAGGCACATAACTGCTCACAAAACACACACGGAAAACACTGCACAGACTACGTACTGCACACACCATGAGACATACTGAACAAGCGAAACCGCACAGTCAACACTTCTGATATCACGTGCATAACTCAAACAGCCAAACACACACACACAACCTCTCTAACACAACCACACACAAATCACAAACTCCACACATAAGACGGACACAACACATACTAATAATCCACAGACTACTCCCCTATGACGCACTACACACAACACACACAGCCACAAGCAGGCAGTATAGAGCACACACAGGTGCACGCAGACAGCTCGAAAAATCACACCCAAAATACACACTCACAGAACACATCAGACGCAACGCAAAACTAACATCACACAGAATGCTCAAAATACAGAGACCACCCAACATCTATCCTGTATGTAACACACAGAAAGCATATAGACAGCGCTCACACAACCCAGAACACAGTACACAACAGAAAGCAGAAAGACCAGACGCAGTACACATGAAACACGACGACGGAAGGCAGACAACAGAAACACAACACACACACAAACACCAACGGATAACTCATAAAAAATGACAAGATATACAACACACAAAGAACCACTCAGTGCACAGAACACACAGCTCACGACCACACCCATGACACATTGCACGCCACACAGAGAAAGTATGCAGAACAATGTACTCAACAAGCAGCAAAGAACCCATAACACACATTGTACATTCACAACACACACCACATATACAAGCACCAGTAGAACACTCATAAAAAATGACAAAATGTACAACACACAAGGAACCGCTCAATGCACACAACTCACAACCACGCACGTCACACATTGCACGCCACACGGAGAAAATTACACAGAGCAGTGAACTCGACACGCAGTAAAGATCCCACACCACACGTAGTACCTACTCTACACACACAACATGGACAACACACACAAAATAAACAAGGCCCACAGATCACAGTCAACACAAGCCCAAACACACAAGAACACACAGCACACACAGCACAGCCAAACGGAATACACACAGAATCACAACACAAACACCACAAATCATTCACTACCGCATATCAACCACAAATACAGCACACTACACGAAAGAATTCCAGAAAGCACAACACGCACGGATCAAACACGCACAATACACAGTAATAAACACATAACACACAACGCACACAGCAAGACATAAAAAAAAGAAGCAGAAACGACACACAGCACACACAACACAACACACACAAAATGTGCATCACAACAGCGCAGACAACACTCACTACATACAACACTCGCAGAACATACAACACACCGGCCACACACAACACACATGGAGAGCACCAACACAACACATACAACGCACACGAAAAACACCCACAACACGCCAAAGAGTTTACATACAACCTCTCAACACACAAACATCGCCTCACCCTAAACAACAAACCCCACACACACCGAGCACATGACTGCACACAATACCCATGAACCACGGTTCTCAGAGTAAACACAACACACACAGTGAGGGACACTGACCAAGCATGACCACACACAGTACACACATCACAAATTACACTCAATACTCAAACAGCGAACCCCACACACCACCTGTCAAACACAAACCCACGGTAATCACAACCACATGCAGAACCCGCACCACACACAACACATGCGAAATGACATGGAAGAAATACACAAACCACAAAAGAACACCGAATTTATGAAACACATTTCACAGACTGCACACACCACACAAAACACACATAAAACATACAGCACACAGGGCCTCACAGAACGCACAATGCGAAGCACACAACCTACATACAAAGCACGTCAGACAGAGCACACAATTAATATCCCACTCAACACGTAAAGCACACAGAGGACACAACACAAAGCACAATATGCCAAACAGATTAGGATACACCCAACACACATGCAACTGAGAGCACAATACGTTGCACATCACGGAACACACGTGCGGTCCCATCACACACTAAACATGAAACAGAAAACCATTCACAGACCACATAACATTCCCGACCGTGAACACAACACGCTACAAAAAAGTCACCAAACGTACGACACACAAAGACACACTCCAAGCACGCAACACCCAGCGCAGGACCGCCCACAGACACACCAGTCTCACGGCCCTCCACAGAGCAATACACACAGAACATACCCTACAAACAACAAAGTACCCAAACTGCACACCTCACAATCGCAACAGTCACAACACAGAAAGAACACAACACACGGGAAACACACGCTCAGACACATAAACACTGCCATGCACATTAAGCCAGCAGACCACAGACATCAGAGCTAAAAACACACCATAACGCAGTATGCAAAACGCAACACAACACAGAATACACACCCAATCACACAACAAACACCACAACCCATGCCCTACAGTATAAACAAAAGACGAACGACGCACTTCACACATGACACAAAACCCACAAACACAAAGGACCACACAGAAAGACGCACAACGCAAACATCGCACACAACACACACATTAAAAGAAACACATCAACACATTGCCGCAACACACAAAATAATACACAAATTACAGAGCAATACATCACACAACACACAAACATCACACACAATTTATACATCACACCTCATAACACACACAACAACCTGCAGTAACAACACAACACACAGACCGATGCAACCACTACATACCATACGTAAAGCCACACGCTCAAGGAATAACCACAATAAACTTAAGTAAACTCCCACAAACACAAAGACAGAGGACACACACAAACTCAGCACGCTAAAAGCACAACAGATGAAACAACATACAGCACAAACATCACAGGACATAAAGGCACACGATTCTCAGACACCACGGTTAGCCATATACACACCACACACACAATGAGGTACACGACACGAGCAAAACCACATACAGATAACACGTGTCCCCTCACACACTTAATCAATCACACACACAGCCTCTCAAACACAGCCAAACACGTATCAGAATCACATATGCATCACACACAGAAAACATACAAAACCACATGAAAGCAAACAACCAAGAATAAAGGCCGATAGCACACTTTTCTAACACTGAACACCCCACTCACAACCGCACGCAGACACCCCACACGCATGTATACACGGGCACCTTTACGCAATGCGCGCACAAACACACACACACACACAACATAAAGTAAAAACACAACAGTCACAGGGCGCACACCAGACACAACAGAGCACATGTTTCTCCTAAAACACACAAGTCACATTTGCAAGAGTACATGCACCACGCACCGTGAGGAACACCAAACACAACCACACACAGGTGACATATCTCACTTCGCAAACATAACAAGCACCCTCACATCACAACTCAAACACAACCATACGCAAATCACAATCACATACGGAAAACACACACAAAACAAATCCCTAGGCAAAACACACACAACCCACAAAGAAGACAAAGAGCGCACATTGCATACACTACACTCTGCAAGCACAACCACGCACAGACACAAAACACGTACATCCTCACGCAGGAGCACAACGCAGAGCACACACACAACACAGAAACACGCGAAACAAGGGTCCCAAGACACAGACCACACACCTCAAGGCACATAACTGCTCACAAAACACACACGGAAAACACTGCACAGACTACGTACTGCACACACCATGAGACATACTGAACAAGCGAAACCGCACAGTCAACACTTCTGATATCACGTGCATAACTCAAACAGCCAAACACACACACACAACCTCTCTAACACAACCACACACAAATCACAAACTCCACACATAAGACGGACACAACACATACTAATAATCCACAGACTACTCCCCTATGACGCACTACACACAACACACACAGCCACAAGCAGGCAGTATAGAGCACACACAGGTGCACGCAGACAGCTCGAAAAATCACACCCAAAATACACACTCACAGAACACATCAGACGCAACGCAAAACTAACATCACACAGAATGCTCAAAATACAGAGACCACCCAACATCTATCCTGTATGTAACACACAGAAAGCATATAGACAGCGCTCACACAACCCAGAACACAGTACACAACAGAAAGCAGAAAGACCAGACGCAGTACACATGAAACACGACGACGGAAGGCAGACAACAGAAACACAACACACACACAAACACCAACGGATAACTCATAAAAAATGACAAGATATACAACACACAAAGAACCACTCAGTGCACAGAACACACAGCTCACGACCACACCCATGACACATTGCACGCCACACAGAGAAAGTATGCAGAACAATGTACTCAACAAGCAGCAAAGAACCCATAACACACATTGTACATTCACAACACACACCACATATACAAGCACCAGTAGAACACTCATAAAAAATGACAAAATGTACAACACACAAGGAACCGCTCAATGCACACAACTCACAACCACGCACGTCACACATTGCACGCCACACGGAGAAAATTACACAGAGCAGTGAACTCGACACGCAGTAAAGATCCCACACCACACGTAGTACCTACTCTACACACACAACATGGACAACACACACAAAATAAACAAGGCCCACAGATCACAGTCAACACAAGCCCAAACACACAAGAACACACAGCACACACAGCACAGCCAAACGGAATACACACAGAATCACAACACAAACACCACAAATCATTCACTACCGCATATCAACCACAAATACAGCACACTACACGAAAGAATTCCAGAAAGCACAACACGCACGGATCAAACACGCACAATACACAGTAATAAACACATAACACACAACGCACACAGCAAGACATAAAAAAAAGAAGCAGAAACGACACACAGCACACACAACACAACACACACAAAATGTGCATCACAACAGCGCAGACAACACTCACTACATACAACACTCGCAGAACATACAACACACCGGCCACACACAACACACATGGAGAGCACCAACACAACACATACAACGCACACGAAAAACACCCACAACACGCCAAAGAGTTTACATACAACCTCTCAACACACAAACATCGCCTCACCCTAAACAACAAACCCCACACACACCGAGCACATGACTGCACACAATACCCATGAACCACGGTTCTCAGAGTAAACACAACACACACAGTGAGGGACACTGACCAAGCATGACCACACACAGTACACACATCACAAATTACACTCAATACTCAAACAGCGAACCCCACACACCACCTGTCAAACACAAACCCACGGTAATCACAACCACATGCAGAACCCGCACCACACACAACACATGCGAAATGACATGGAAGAAATACACAAACCACAAAAGAACACCGAATTTATGAAACACATTTCACAGACTGCACACACCACACAAAACACACATAAAACATACAGCACACAGGGCCTCACAGAACGCACAATGCGAAGCACACAACCTACATACAAAGCACGTCAGACAGAGCACACAATTAATATCCCACTCAACACGTAAAGCACACAGAGGACACAACACAAAGCACAATATGCCAAACAGATTAGGATACACCCAACACACATGCAACTGAGAGCACAATACGTTGCACATCACGGAACACACGTGCGGTCCCATCACACACTAAACATGAAACAGAAAACCATTCACAGACCGCATAACATTCCCGACCGTGAACACAACATGCTACAAAAAAGTCACCAAACGTACGACACACAAAGACACACTCCAAGCACGCAACACCCAGCGCAGGACCGCCCACAGACACACCAGTCTCACGGCCCTCCACAGAGCAATACACACAGAACATACCCTACAAACAACAAAGTACCCAAACTGCACACCTCACAATCGCAACAGTCACAACACAGAAAGAACACAACACACGGGAAACACACGCTCAGACACATAAACACTGCCATGCACATTAAGCCAGCAGACCACAGACATCAGAGCTAAAAACACACCATAACGCAGTATGCAAAACGCAACACAACACAGAATACACACCCAATCACACAACAAACACCACAACCCATGCCCTACAGTATAAACAAAAGACGAACGACGCACTTCACACATGACACAAAACCCACAAACACAAAGGACCACACAGAAAGACGCACAACGCAAACATCGCACACAACACACACATTAAAAGAAACACATCAACACATTGCCGCAACACACAAAATAATACACAAATTACAGAGCAATACATCACACAACACACAAACATCACACACAATTTATACATCACACCTCATAACACACACAACAACCTGCAGTAACAACACAACACACAGACCGATGCAACCACTACATACCATACGTAAAGCCACACGCTCAAGGAATAACCACAATAAACTTAAGTAAACTCCCACAAACACAAAGACAGAGGACACACACAAACTCAGCACGCTAAAAGCACAACAGATGAAACAACATACAGCACAAACATCACAGGACATAAAGGCACACGATTCTCAGACACCACGGTTAGCCATATACACACCACACACACAATGAGGTACACGACACGAGCAAAACCACATACAGATAACACGTGTCCCCTCACACACTTAATCAATCACACACACAGCCTCTCAAACACAGCCAAACACGTATCAGAATCACATATGCATCACACACAGAAAACATACAAAACCACATGAAAGCAAACAACCAAGAATAAAGGCCGATAGCACACTTTTCTAACACTGAACACCCCACTCACAACCGCACGCAGACACCCCACACGCATGTATACACGGGCACCTTTACGCAATGCGCGCACAAACACACACACACACAACATAAAGTAAAAACACAACAGTCACAGGGCGCACACCAGACACAACAGAGCACATGTTTCTCCTAAAACACACAAGTCACATTTGCAAGAGTACATGCACCACGCACCGTGAGGAACACCAAACACAACCACACACAGGTGACATATCTCACTTCGCAAACATAACAAGCACCCTCACATCACAACTCAAACACAACCATACGCAAATCACAATCACATACGGAAAACACACACAAAACAAATCCCTAGGCAAAACACACACAACCCACAAAGAAGACAAAGAGCGCACATTGCATACACTACACTCTGCAAGCACAACCACGCACAGACACAAAACACGTACATCCTCACGCAGGAGCACAACGCAGAGCACACACACAACACAGAAACACGCGAAACAAGGGTCCCAAGACACAGACCACACACCTCAAGGCACATAACTGCTCACAAAACACACACGGAAAACACTGCACAGACTACGTACTGCACACACCATGAGACATACTGAACAAGCGAAACCGCACAGTCAACACTTCTGATATCACGTGCATAACTCAAACAGCCAAACACACACACACAACCTCTCTAACACAACCACACACAAATCACAAACTCCACACATAAGACGGACACAACACATACTAATAATCCACAGACTACTCCCCTATGACGCACTACACACAACACACACAGCCACAAGCAGGCAGTATAGAGCACACACAGGTGCACGCAGACAGCTCGAAAAATCACACCCAAAATACACACTCACAGAACACATCAGACGCAACGCAAAACTTACATCACACAGAATGCTCAAAATACAGAGACCACCCAACATCTATCCTGTATGTAACACACAGAAAGCATATAGACAGCGCTCACACAACCCAGAACACAGTACACAACAGAAAGCAGAAAGACCAGACGCAGTACACATGAAACACGACGACGGAAGGCAGACAACAGAAACACAACACACACACAAACACCAACGGATAACTCATAAAAAATGACAAGATATACAACACACAAAGAACCACTCAGTGCACAGAACACACAGCTCACGACCACACCCATGACACATTGCACGCCACACAGAGAAAGTATGCAGAACAATGTACTCAACAAGCAGCAAAGAACCCATAACACACATTGTACATTCACAACACACACCACATATACAAGCACCAGTAGAACACTCATAAAAAATGACAAAATGTACAACACACAAGGAACCGCTCAATGCACACAACTCACAACCACGCACGTCACACATTGCACGCCACACGGAGAAAATTACACAGAGCAGTGAACTCGACACGCAGTAAAGATCCCACACCACACGTAGTACCTACTCTACACACACAACATGGACAACACACACAAAATAAACAAGGCCCACAGATCACAGTCAACACAAGCCCAAACACACAAGAACACACAGCACACACAGCACAGCCAAACGGAATACACACAGAATCACAACACAAACACCACAAATCATTCACTACCGCATATCAACCACAAATACAGCACACTACACGAAAGAATTCCAGAAAGCACAACACGCACGGATCAAACACGCACAATACACAGTAATAAACACATAACACACAACGCACACAGCAAGACATAAAAAAAAGAAGCAGAAACGACACACAGCACACACAACACAACACACACAAAATGTGCATCACAACAGCGCAGACAACACTCACTACATACAACACTCGCAGAACATACAACACACCGGCCACACACAACACACATGGAGAGCACCAACACAACACATACAACGCACACGAAAAACACCCACAACACGCCAAAGAGTTTACATACAACCTCTCAACACACAAACATCGCCTCACCCTAAACAACAAACCCCACACACACCGAGCACATGACTGCACACAATACCCATGAACCACGGTTCTCAGAGTAAACACAACACACACAGTGAGGGACACTGACCAAGCATGACCACACACAGTACACACATCACAAATTACACTCAATACTCAAACAGCGAACCCCACACACCACCTGTCAAACACAAACCCACGGTAATCACAACCACATGCAGAACCCGCACCACACACAACACATGCGAAATGACATGGAAGAAATACACAAACCACAAAAGAACACCGAATTTATGAAACACATTTCACAGACTGCACACACCACACAAAACACACATAAAACATACAGCACACAGGGCCTCACAGAACGCACAATGCGAAGCACACAACCTACATACAAAGCACGTCAGACAGAGCACACAATTAATATCCCACTCAACACGTAAAGCACACAGAGGACACAACACAAAGCACAATATGCCAAACAGATTAGGATACACCCAACACACATGCAACTGAGAGCACAATACGTTGCACATCACGGAACACACGTGCGGTCCCATCACACACTAAACATGAAACAGAAAACCATTCACAGACCGCATAACATTCCCGACCGTGAACACAACATGCTACAAAAAAGTCACCAAACGTACGACACACAAAGACACACTCCAAGCACGCAACACCCAGCGCAGGACCGCCCACAGACACACCAGTCTCACGGCCCTCCACAGAGCAATACACACAGAACATACACTACAAACAACAAAGTACCCAAACTGCACACCTCACAATCGCAACAGTCACAACACAGAAAGAACACAACACACGGGAAACACACGCTCAGACACATAAACACTGCCATGCACATTAAGCCAGCAGACCACAGACATCAGAGCTAAAAACACACCATAACGCAGTATGCAAAACGCAACACAACACAGAATACACACCCAATCACACAACAAACACCACAACCCATGCCCTACAGTATAAACAAAAGACGAACGACGCACTTCACACATGACACAAAACCCACAAACACAAAGGACCACACAGAAAGACGCACAACGCAAACATCGCACACAACACACACATTAAAAGAAACACATCAACACATTGCCGCAACACACAAAATAATACACAAATTACAGAGCAATACATCACACAACACACAAACATCACACACAATTTATACATCACACCTCATAACACACACAACAACCTGCAGTAACAACACAACACACAGACCGATGCAACCACTACATACCATACGTAAAGCCACACGCTCAAGGAATAACCACAATAAACTTAAGTAAACTCCCACAAACACAAAGACAGAGGACACACACAAACTCAGCACGCTAAAAGCACAACAGATGAAACAACATACAGCACAAACATCACAGGACATAAAGGCACACGATTCTCAGACACCACGGTTAGCCATATACACACCACACACACAATGAGGTACACGACACGAGCAAAACCACATACAGATAACACGTGTCCCCTCACACACTTAATCAATCACACACACAGCCTCTCAAACACAGCCAAACACGTATCAGAATCACATATGCATCACACACAGAAAACATACAAAACCACATGAAAGCAAACAACCAAGAATAAAGGCCGATAGCACACTTTTCTAACACTGAACACCCCACTCACAACCGCACGCAGACACCCCACACGCATGTATACACGGGCACCTTTACGCAATGCGCGCACAAACACACACACACACACAACATAAAGTAAAAACACAACAGTCACAGGGCGCACACCAGACACAACAGAGCACATGTTTCTCCTAAAACACACAAGTCACATTTGCAAGAGTACATGCACCACGCACCGTGAGGAACACCAAACACAACCACACACAGGTGACATATCTCACTTCGCAAACATAACAAGCACCCTCACATCACAACTCAAACACAACCATACGCAAATCACAATCACATACGGAAAACACACACAAAACAAATCCCTAGGCAAAACACACACAACCCACAAAGAAGACAAAGAGCGCACATTGCATACACTACACTCTGCAAGCACAACCACGCACAGACACAAAACACGTACATCCTCACGCAGGAGCACAACGCAGAGCACACACACAACACAGAAACACGCGAAACAAGGGTCCCAAGACACAGACCACACACCTCAAGGCACATAACTGCTCACAAAACACACACGGAAAACACTGCACAGACTACGTACTGCACACACCATGAGACATACTGAACAAGCGAAACCGCACAGTCAACACTTCTGATATCACGTGCATAACTCAAACAGCCAAACACACACACACAACCTCTCTAACACAACCACACACAAATCACAAACTCCACACATAAGACGGACACAACACATACTAATAATCCACAGACTACTCCCCTATGACGCACTACACACAACACACACAGCCACAAGCAGGCAGTATAGAGCACACACAGGTGCACGCAGACAGCTCGAAAAATCACACCCAAAATACACACTCACAGAACACATCAGACGCAACGCAAAACTTACATCACACAGAATGCTCAAAATACAGAGACCACCCAACATCTATCCTGTATGTAACACACAGAAAGCATATAGACAGCGCTCACACAACCCAGAACACAGTACACAACAGAAAGCAGAAAGACCAGACGCAGTACACATGAAACACGACGACGGAAGGCAGACAACAGAAACACAACACACACACAAACACCAACGGATAACTCATAAAAAATGACAAGATATACAACACACAAAGAACCACTCAGTGCACAGAACACACAGCTCACGACCACACCCATGACACATTGCACGCCACACAGAGAAAGTATGCAGAACAATGTACTCAACAAGCAGCAAAGAACCCATAACACACATTGTACATTCACAACACACACCACATATACAAGCACCAGTAGAACACTCATAAAAAATGACAAAATGTACAACACACAAGGAACCGCTCAATGCACACAACTCACAACCACGCACGTCACACATTGCACGCCACACGGAGAAAATTACACAGAGCAGTGAACTCGACACGCAGTAAAGATCCCACACCACACGTAGTACCTACTCTACACACACAACATGGACAACACACACAAAATAAACAAGGCCCACAGATCACAGTCAACACAAGCCCAAACACACAAGAACACACAGCACACACAGCACAGCCAAACGGAATACACACAGAATCACAACACAAACACCACAAATCATTCACTACCGCATATCAACCACAAATACAGCACACTACACGAAAGAATTCCAGAAAGCACAACACGCACGGATCAAACACGCACAATACACAGTAATAAACACATAACACACAACGCACACAGCAAGACATAAAAAAAAGAAGCAGAAACGACACACAGCACACACAACACAACACACACAAAATGTGCATCACAACAGCGCAGACAACACTCACTACATACAACACTCGCAGAACATACAACACACCGGCCACACACAACACACATGGAGAGCACCAACACAACACATACAACGCACACGAAAAACACCCACAACACGCCAAAGAGTTTACATACAACCTCTCAACACACAAACATCGCCTCACCCTAAACAACAAACCCCACACACACCGAGCACATGACTGCACACAATACCCATGAACCACGGTTCTCAGAGTAAACACAACACACACAGTGAGGGACACTGACCAAGCATGACCACACACAGTACACACATCACAAATTACACTCAATACTCAAACAGCGAACCCCACACACCACCTGTCAAACACAAACCCACGGTAATCACAACCACATGCAGAACCCGCACCACACACAACACATGCGAAATGACATGGAAGAAATACACAAACCACAAAAGAACACCGAATTTATGAAACACATTTCACAGACTGCACACACCACACAAAACACACATAAAACATACAGCACACAGGGCCTCACAGAACGCACAATGCGAAGCACACAACCTACATACAAAGCACGTCAGACAGAGCACACAATTAATATCCCACTCAACACGTAAAGCACACAGAGGACACAACACAAAGCACAATATGCCAAACAGATTAGGATACACCCAACACACATGCAACTGAGAGCACAATACGTTGCACATCACGGAACACACGTGCGGTCCCATCACACACTAAACATGAAACAGAAAACCATTCACAGACCACATAACATTCCCGACCGTGAACACAACATGCTACAAAAAAGTCACCAAACGTACGACACACAAAGACACACTCCAAGCACGCAACACCCAGCGCAGGACCGCCCACAGACACACCAGTCTCACGGCCCTCCACAGAGCAATACACACAGAACATACCCTACAAACAACAAAGTACCCAAACTGCACACCTCACAATCGCAACAGTCACAACACAGAAAGAACACAACACACGGGAAACACACGCTCAGACACATAAACACTGCCATGCACATTAAGCCAGCAGACCACAGACATCAGAGCTAAAAACACACCATAACGCAGTATGCAAAACGCAACACAACACAGAATACACACCCAATCACACAACAAACACCACAACCCATGCCCTACAGTATAAACAAAAGACGAACGACGCACTTCACACATGACACAAAACCCACAAACACAAAGGACCACACAGAAAGACGCACAACGCAAACATCGCACACAACACACACATTAAAAGAAACACATCAACACATTGCCGCAACACACAAAATAATACACAAATTACAGAGCAATACATCACACAACACACAAACATCACACACAATTTATACATCACACCTCATAACACACACAACAACCTGCAGTAACAACACAACACACAGACCGATGCAACCACTACATACCATACATAAAGCCACACGCTCAAGGAATAACCACAATAAACTTAAGTAAACTCCCACAAACACAAAGACAGAGGACACACACAAACTCAGCACGCTAAAAGCACAACAGATGAAACAACATACAGCACAAACATCACAGGACATAAAGGCACACGATTCTCAGACACCACGGTTAGCCATATACACACCACACACACAATGAGGTACACGACACGAGCAAAACCACATACAGATAACACGTGTCCCCTCACACACTTAATCAATCACACACACAGCCTCTCAAACACAGCCAAACACGTATCAGAATCACATATGCATCACACACAGAAAACATACAAAACCACATGAAAGCAAACAACCAAGAATAAAGGCCGATAGCACACTTTTCTAACACTGAACACCCCACTCACAACCGCACGCAGACACCCCACACGCATGTATACACGGGCACCTTTACGCAATGCGCGCACAAACACACACACACACACAACATAAAGTAAAAACACAACAGTCACAGGGCGCACACCAGACACAACAGAGCACATGTTTCTCCTAAAACACACAAGTCACATTTGCAAGAGTACATGCACCACGCACCGTGAGGAACACCAAACACAACCACACACAGGTGACATATCTCACTTCGCAAACATAACAAGCACCCTCACATCACAACTCAAACACAACCATACGCAAATCACAATCACATACGGAAAACACACACAAAACAAATCCCTAGGCAAAACACACACAACCCACAAAGAAGACAAAGAGCGCACATTGCATACACTACACTCTGCAAGCACAACCACGCACAGACACAAAACACGTACATCCTCACGCAGGAGCACAACGCAGAGCACACACACAACACAGAAACACGCGAAACAAGGGTCCCAAGACACAGACCACACACCTCAAGGCACATAACTGCTCACAAAACACACACGGAAAACACTGCACAGACTACGTACTGCACACACCATGAGACATACTGAACAAGCGAAACCGCACAGTCAACACTTCTGATATCACGTGCATAACTCAAACAGCCAAACACACACACACAACCTCTCTAACACAACCACACACAAATCACAAACTCCACACATAAGACGGACACAACACATACTAATAATCCACAGACTACTCCCCTATGACGCACTACACACAACACACACAGCCACAAGCAGGCAGTATAGAGCACACACAGGTGCACGCAGACAGCTCGAAAAATCACACCCAAAATACACACTCACAGAACACATCAGACGCAACGCAAAACTTACATCACACAGAATGCTCAAAATACAGAGACCACCCAACATCTATCCTGTATGTAACACACAGAAAGCATATAGACAGCGCTCACACAACCCAGAACACAGTACACAACAGAAAGCAGAAAGACCAGACGCAGTACACATGAAACACGACGACGGAAGGCAGACAACAGAAACACAACACACACACAAACACCAACGGATAACTCATAAAAAATGACAAGATATACAACACACAAAGAACCACTCAGTGCACAGAACACACAGCTCACGACCACACCCATGACACATTGCACGCCACACAGAGAAAGTATGCAGAACAATGTACTCAACAAGCAGCAAAGAACCCATAACACACATTGTACATTCACAACACACACCACATATACAAGCACCAGTAGAACACTCATAAAAAATGACAAAATGTACAACACACAAGGAACCGCTCAATGCACACAACTCACAACCACGCACGTCACACATTGCACGCCACACGGAGAAAATTACACAGAGCAGTGAACTCGACACGCAGTAAAGATCCCACACCACACGTAGTACCTACTCTACACACACAACATGGACAACACACACAAAATAAACAAGGCCCACAGATCACAGTCAACACAAGCCCAAACACACAAGAACACACAGCACACACAGCACAGCCAAACGGAATACACACAGAATCACAACACAAACACCACAAATCATTCACTACCGCATATCAACCACAAATACAGCACACTACACGAAAGAATTCCAGAAAGCACAACACGCACGGATCAAACACGCACAATACACAGTAATAAACACATAACACACAACGCACACAGCAAGACATAAAAAAAAGAAGCAGAAACGACACACAGCACACACAACACAACACACACAAAATGTGCATCACAACAGCGCAGACAACACTCACTACATACAACACTCGCAGAACATACAACACACCGGCCACACACAACACACATGGAGAGCACCAACACAACACATACAACGCACACGAAAAACACCCACAACACGCCAAAGAGTTTACATACAACCTCTCAACACACAAACATCGCCTCACCCTAAACAACAAACCCCACACACACCGAGCACATGACTGCACACAATACCCATGAACCACGGTTCTCAGAGTAAACACAACACACACAGTGAGGGACACTGACCAAGCATGACCACACACAGTACACACATCACAAATTACACTCAATACTCAAACAGCGAACCCCACACACCACCTGTCAAACACAAACCCACGGTAATCACAACCACATGCAGAACCCGCACCACACACAACACATGCGAAATGACATGGAAGAAATACACAAACCACAAAAGAACACCGAATTTATGAAACACATTTCACAGACTGCACACACCACACAAAACACACATAAAACATACAGCACACAGGGCCTCACAGAACGCACAATGCGAAGCACACAACCTACATACAAAGCACGTCAGACAGAGCACACAATTAATATCCCACTCAACACGTAAAGCACACAGAGGACACAACACAAAGCACAATATGCCAAACAGATTAGGATACACCCAACACACATGCAACTGAGAGCACAATACGTTGCACATCACGGAACACACGTGCGGTCCCATCACACACTAAACATGAAACAGAAAACCATTCACAGACCACATAACATTCCCGACCGTGAACACAACATGCTACAAAAAAGTCACCAAACGTACGACACACAAAGACACACTCCAAGCACGCAACACCCAGCGCAGGACCGCCCACAGACACACCAGTCTCACGGCCCTCCACAGAGCAATACACACAGAACATACCCTACAAACAACAAAGTACCCAAACTGCACACCTCACAATCGCAACAGTCACAACACAGAAAGAACACAACACACGGGAAACACACGCTCAGACACATAAACACTGCCATGCACATTAAGCCAGCAGACCACAGACATCAGAGCTAAAAACACACCATAACGCAGTATGCAAAACGCAACACAACACAGAATACACACCCAATCACACAACAAACACCACAACCCATGCCCTACAGTATAAACAAAAGACGAACGACGCACTTCACACATGACACAAAACCCACAAACACAAAGGACCACACAGAAAGACGCACAACGCAAACATCGCACACAACACACACATTAAAAGAAACACATCAACACATTGCCGCAACACACAAAATAATACACAAATTACAGAGCAATACATCACACAACACACAAACATCACACACAATTTATACATCACACCTCATAACACACACAACAACCTGCAGTAACAACACAACACACAGACCGATGCAACCACTACATACCATACGTAAAGCCACACGCTCAAGGAATAACCACAATAAACTTAAGTAAACTCCCACAAACACAAAGACAGAGGACACACACAAACTCAGCACGCTAAAAGCACAACAGATGAAACAACATACAGCACAAACATCACAGGACATAAAGGCACACGATTCTCAGACACCACGGTTAGCCATATACACACCACACACACAATGAGGTACACGACACGAGCAAAACCACATACAGATAACACGTGTCCCCTCACACACTTAATCAATCACACACACAGCCTCTCAAACACAGCCAAACACGTATCAGAATCACATATGCATCACACACAGAAAACATACAAAACCACATGAAAGCAAACAACCAAGAATAAAGGCCGATAGCACACTTTTCTAACACTGAACACCCCACTCACAACCGCACGCAGACACCCCACACGCATGTATACACGGGCACCTTTACGCAATGCGCGCACAAACACACACACACACACAACATAAAGTAAAAACACAACAGTCACAGGGCGCACACCAGACACAACAGAGCACATGTTTCTCCTAAAACACACAAGTCACATTTGCAAGAGTACATGCACCACGCACCGTGAGGAACACCAAACACAACCACACACAGGTGACATATCTCACTTCGCAAACATAACAAGCACCCTCACATCACAACTCAAACACAACCATACGCAAATCACAATCACATACGGAAAACACACACAAAACAAATCCCTAGGCAAAACACACACAACCCACAAAGAAGACAAAGAGCGCACATTGCATACACTACACTCTGCAAGCACAACCACGCACAGACACAAAACACGTACATCCTCACGCAGGAGCACAACGCAGAGCACACACACAACACAGAAACACGCGAAACAAGGGTCCCAAGACACAGACCACACACCTCAAGGCACATAACTGCTCACAAAACACACACGGAAAACACTGCACAGACTACGTACTGCACACACCATGAGACATACTGAACAAGCGAAACCGCACAGTCAACACTTCTGATATCACGTGCATAACTCAAACAGCCAAACACACACACACAACCTCTCTAACACAACCACACACAAATCACAAACTCCACACATAAGACGGACACAACACATACTAATAATCCACAGACTACTCCCCTATGACGCACTACACACAACACACACAGCCACAAGCAGGCAGTATAGAGCACACACAGGTGCACGCAGACAGCTCGAAAAATCACACCCAAAATACACACTCACAGAACACATCAGACGCAACGCAAAACTTACATCACACAGAATGCTCAAAATACAGAGACCACCCAACATCTATCCTGTATGTAACACACAGAAAGCATATAGACAGCGCTCACACAACCCAGAACACAGTACACAACAGAAAGCAGAAAGACCAGACGCAGTACACATGAAACACGACGACGGAAGGCAGACAACAGAAACACAACACACACACAAACACCAACGGATAACTCATAAAAAATGACAAGATATACAACACACAAAGAACCACTCAGTGCACAGAACACACAGCTCACGACCACACCCATGACACATTGCACGCCACACAGAGAAAGTATGCAGAACAATGTACTCAACAAGCAGCAAAGAACCCATAACACACATTGTACATTCACAACACACACCACATATACAAGCACCAGTAGAACACTCATAAAAAATGACAAAATGTACAACACACAAGGAACCGCTCAATGCACACAACTCACAACCACGCACGTCACACATTGCACGCCACACGGAGAAAATTACACAGAGCAGTGAACTCGACACGCAGTAAAGATCCCACACCACACGTAGTACCTACTCTACACACACAACATGGACAACACACACAAAATAAACAAGGCCCACAGATCACAGTCAACACAAGCCCAAACACACAAGAACACACAGCACACACAGCACAGCCAAACGGAATACACACAGAATCACAACACAAACACCACAAATCATTCACTACCGCATATCAACCACAAATACAGCACACTACACGAAAGAATTCCAGAAAGCACAACACGCACGGATCAAACACGCACAATACACAGTAATAAACACATAACACACAACGCACACAGCAAGACATAAAAAAAAGAAGCAGAAACGACACACAGCACACACAACACAACACACACAAAATGTGCATCACAACAGCGCAGACAACACTCACTACATACAACACTCGCAGAACATACAACACACCGGCCACACACAACACACATGGAGAGCACCAACACAACACATACAACGCACACGAAAAACACCCACAACACGCCAAAGAGTTTACATACAACCTCTCAACACACAAACATCGCCTCACCCTAAACAACAAACCCCACACACACCGAGCACATGACTGCACACAATACCCATGAACCACGGTTCTCAGAGTAAACACAACACACACAGTGAGGGACACTGACCAAGCATGACCACACACAGTACACACATCACAAATTACACTCAATACTCAAACAGCGAACCCCACACACCACCTGTCAAACACAAACCCACGGTAATCACAACCACATGCAGAACCCGCACCACACACAACACATGCGAAATGACATGGAAGAAATACACAAACCACAAAAGAACACCGAATTTATGAAACACATTTCACAGACTGCACACACCACACAAAACACACATAAAACATACAGCACACAGGGCCTCACAGAACGCACAATGCGAAGCACACAACCTACATACAAAGCACGTCAGACAGAGCACACAATTAATATCCCACTCAACACGTAAAGCACACAGAGGACACAACACAAAGCACAATATGCCAAACAGATTAGGATACACCCAACACACATGCAACTGAGAGCACAATACGTTGCACATCACGGAACACACGTGCGGTCCCATCACACACTAAACATGAAACAGAAAACCATTCACAGACCACATAACATTCCCGACCGTGAACACAACATGCTACAAAAAAGTCACCAAACGTACGACACACAAAGACACACTCCAAGCACGCAACACCCAGCGCAGGACCGCCCACAGACACACCAGTCTCACGGCCCTCCACAGAGCAATACACACAGAACATACCCTACAAACAACAAAGTACCCAAACTGCACACCTCACAATCGCAACAGTCACAACACAGAAAGAACACAACACACGGGAAACACACGCTCAGACACATAAACACTGCCATGCACATTAAGCCAGCAGACCACAGACATCAGAGCTAAAAACACACCATAACGCAGTATGCAAAACGCAACACAACACAGAATACACACCCAATCACACAACAAACACCACAACCCATGCCCTACAGTATAAACAAAAGACGAACGACGCACTTCACACATGACACAAAACCCACAAACACAAAGGACCACACAGAAAGACGCACAACGCAAACATCGCACACAACACACACATTAAAAGAAACACATCAACACATTGCCGCAACACACAAAATAATACACAAATTACAGAGCAATACATCACACAACACACAAACATCACACACAATTTATACATCACACCTCATAACACACACAACAACCTGCAGTAACAACACAACACACAGACCGATGCAACCACTACATACCATACGTAAAGCCACACGCTCAAGGAATAACCACAATAAACTTAAGTAAACTCCCACAAACACAAAGACAGAGGACACACACAAACTCAGCACGCTAAAAGCACAACAGATGAAACAACATACAGCACAAACATCACAGGACATAAAGGCACACGATTCTCAGACACCACGGTTAGCCATATACACACCACACACACAATGAGGTACACGACACGAGCAAAACCACATACAGATAACACGTGTCCCCTCACACACTTAATCAATCACACACACAGCCTCTCAAACACAGCCAAACACGTATCAGAATCACATATGCATCACACACAGAAAACATACAAAACCACATGAAAGCAAACAACCAAGAATAAAGGCCGATAGCACACTTTTCTAACACTGAACACCCCACTCACAACCGCACGCAGACACCCCACACGCATGTATACACGGGCACCTTTACGCAATGCGCGCACAAACACACACACACACACAACATAAAGTAAAAACACAACAGTCACAGGGCGCACACCAGACACAACAGAGCACATGTTTCTCCTAAAACACACAAGTCACATTTGCAAGAGTACATGCACCACGCACCGTGAGGAACACCAAACACAACCACACACAGGTGACATATCTCACTTCGCAAACATAACAAGCACCCTCACATCACAACTCAAACACAACCATACGCAAATCACAATCACATACGGAAAACACACACAAAACAAATCCCTAGGCAAAACACACACAACCCACAAAGAAGACAAAGAGCGCACATTGCATACACTACACTCTGCAAGCACAACCACGCACAGACACAAAACACGTACATCCTCACGCAGGAGCACAACGCAGAGCACACACACAACACAGAAACACGCGAAACAAGGGTCCCAAGACACAGACCACACACCTCAAGGCACATAACTGCTCACAAAACACACACGGAAAACACTGCACAGACTACGTACTGCACACACCATGAGACATACTGAACAAGCGAAACCGCACAGTCAACACTTCTGATATCACGTGCATAACTCAAACAGCCAAACACACACACACAACCTCTCTAACACAACCACACACAAATCACAAACTCCACACATAAGACGGACACAACACATACTAATAATCCACAGACTACTCCCCTATGACGCACTACACACAACACACACAGCCACAAGCAGGCAGTATAGAGCACACACAGGTGCACGCAGACAGCTCGAAAAATCACACCCAAAATACACACTCACAGAACACATCAGACGCAACGCAAAACTTACATCACACAGAATGCTCAAAATACAGAGACCACCCAACATCTATCCTGTATGTAACACACAGAAAGCATATAGACAGCGCTCACACAACCCAGAACACAGTACACAACAGAAAGCAGAAAGACCAGACGCAGTACACATGAAACACGACGACGGAAGGCAGACAACAGAAACACAACACACACACAAACACCAACGGATAACTCATAAAAAATGACAAGATATACAACACACAAAGAACCACTCAGTGCACAGAACACACAGCTCACGACCACACCCATGACACATTGCACGCCACACAGAGAAAGTATGCAGAACAATGTACTCAACAAGCAGCAAAGAACCCATAACACACATTGTACATTCACAACACACACCACATATACAAGCACCAGTAGAACACTCATAAAAAATGACAAAATGTACAACACACAAGGAACCGCTCAATGCACACAACTCACAACCACGCACGTCACACATTGCACGCCACACGGAGAAAATTACACAGAGCAGTGAACTCGACACGCAGTAAAGATCCCACACCACACGTAGTACCTACTCTACACACACAACATGGACAACACACACAAAATAAACAAGGCCCACAGATCACAGTCAACACAAGCCCAAACACACAAGAACACACAGCACACACAGCACAGCCAAACGGAATACACACAGAATCACAACACAAACACCACAAATCATTCACTACCGCATATCAACCACAAATACAGCACACTACACGAAAGAATTCCAGAAAGCACAACACGCACGGATCAAACACGCACAATACACAGTAATAAACACATAACACACAACGCACACAGCAAGACATAAAAAAAAGAAGCAGAAACGACACACAGCACACACAACACAACACACACAAAATGTGCATCACAACAGCGCAGACAACACTCACTACATACAACACTCGCAGAACATACAACACACCGGCCACACACAACACACATGGAGAGCACCAACACAACACATACAACGCACACGAAAAACACCCACAACACGCCAAAGAGTTTACATACAACCTCTCAACACACAAACATCGCCTCACCCTAAACAACAAACCCCACACACACCGAGCACATGACTGCACACAATACCCATGAACCACGGTTCTCAGAGTAAACACAACACACACAGTGAGGGACACTGACCAAGCATGACCACACACAGTACACACATCACAAATTACACTCAATACTCAAACAGCGAACCCCACACACCACCTGTCAAACACAAACCCACGGTAATCACAACCACATGCAGAACCCGCACCACACACAACACATGCGAAATGACATGGAAGAAATACACAAACCACAAAAGAACACCGAATTTATGAAACACATTTCACAGACTGCACACACCACACAAAACACACATAAAACATACAGCACACAGGGCCTCACAGAACGCACAATGCGAAGCACACAACCTACATACAAAGCACGTCAGACAGAGCACACAATTAATATCCCACTCAACACGTAAAGCACACAGAGGACACAACACAAAGCACAATATGCCAAACAGATTAGGATACACCCAACACACATGCAACTGAGAGCACAATACGTTGCACATCACGGAACACACGTGCGGTCCCATCACACACTAAACATGAAACAGAAAACCATTCACAGACCACATAACATTCCCGACCGTGAACACAACATGCTACAAAAAAGTCACCAAACGTACGACACACAAAGACACACTCCAAGCACGCAACACCCAGCGCAGGACCGCCCACAGACACACCAGTCTCACGGCCCTCCACAGAGCAATACACACAGAACATACCCTACAAACAACAAAGTACCCAAACTGCACACCTCACAATCGCAACAGTCACAACACAGAAAGAACACAACACACGGGAAACACACGCTCAGACACATAAACACTGCCATGCACATTAAGCCAGCAGACCACAGACATCAGAGCTAAAAACACACCATAACGCAGTATGCAAAACGCAACACAACACAGAATACACACCCAATCACACAACAAACACCACAACCCATGCCCTACAGTATAAACAAAAGACGAACGACGCACTTCACACATGACACAAAACCCACAAACACAAAGGACCACACAGAAAGACGCACAACGCAAACATCGCACACAACACACACATTAAAAGAAACACATCAACACATTGCCGCAACACACAAAATAATACACAAATTACAGAGCAATACATCACACAACACACAAACATCACACACAATTTATACATCACACCTCATAACACACACAACAACCTGCAGTAACAACACAACACACAGACCGATGCAACCACTACATACCATACGTAAAGCCACACGCTCAAGGAATAACCACAATAAACTTAAGTAAACTCCCACAAACACAAAGACAGAGGACACACACAAACTCAGCACGCTAAAAGCACAACAGATGAAACAACATACAGCACAAACATCACAGGACATAAAGGCACACGATTCTCAGACACCACGGTTAGCCATATACACACCACACACACAATGAGGTACACGACACGAGCAAAACCACATACAGATAACACGTGTCCCCTCACACACTTAATCAATCACACACACAGCCTCTCAAACACAGCCAAACACGTATCAGAATCACATATGCATCACACACAGAAAACATACAAAACCACATGAAAGCAAACAACCAAGAATAAAGGCCGATAGCACACTTTTCTAACACTGAACACCCCACTCACAACCGCACGCAGACACCCCACACGCATGTATACACGGGCACCTTTACGCAATGCGCGCACAAACACACACACACACACAACATAAAGTAAAAACACAACAGTCACAGGGCGCACACCAGACACAACAGAGCACATGTTTCTCCTAAAACACACAAGTCACATTTGCAAGAGTACATGCACCACGCACCGTGAGGAACACCAAACACAACCACACACAGGTGACATATCTCACTTCGCAAACATAACAAGCACCCTCACATCACAACTCAAACACAACCATACGCAAATCACAATCACATACGGAAAACACACACAAAACAAATCCCTAGGCAAAACACACACAACCCACAAAGAAGACAAAGAGCGCACATTGCATACACTACACTCTGCAAGCACAACCACGCACAGACACAAAACACGTACATCCTCACGCAGGAGCACAACGCAGAGCACACACACAACACAGAAACACGCGAAACAAGGGTCCCAAGACACAGACCACACACCTCAAGGCACATAACTGCTCACAAAACACACACGGAAAACACTGCACAGACTACGTACTGCACACACCATGAGACATACTGAACAAGCAAAACCGCACAGTCAACACTTCTGATATCACGTGCATAACTCAAACAGCCAAACACACACACACAACCTCTCTAACACAACCACACACAAATCACAAACTCCACACATAAGACGGACACAACACATACTAATAATCCACAGACTACTCCCCTATGACGCACTACACACAACACACACAGCCACAAGCAGGCAGTATAGAGCACACACAGGTGCACGCAGACAGCTCGAAAAATCACACCCAAAATACACACTCACAGAACACATCAGACGCAACGCAAAACTTACATCACACAGAATGCTCAAAATACAGAGACCACCCAACATCTATCCTGTATGTAACACACAGAAAGCATATAGACAGCGCTCACACAACCCAGAACACAGTACACAACAGAAAGCAGAAAGACCAGACGCAGTACACATGAAACACGACGACGGAAGGCAGACAACAGAAACACAACACACACACAAACACCAACGGATAACTCATAAAAAATGACAAGATATACAACACACAAAGAACCACTCAGTGCACAGAACACACAGCTCACGACCACACCCATGACACATTGCACGCCACACAGAGAAAGTATGCAGAACAATGTACTCAACAAGCAGCAAAGAACCCATAACACACATTGTACATTCACAACACACACCACATATACAAGCACCAGTAGAACACTCATAAAAAATGACAAAATGTACAACACACAAGGAACCGCTCAATGCACACAACTCACAACCACGCACGTCACACATTGCACGCCACACGGAGAAAATTACACAGAGCAGTGAACTCGACACGCAGTAAAGATCCCACACCACACGTAGTACCTACTCTACACACACAACATGGACAACACACACAAAATAAACAAGGCCCACAGATCACAGTCAACACAAGCCCAAACACACAAGAACACACAGCACACACAGCACAGCCAAACGGAATACACACAGAATCACAACACAAACACCACAAATCATTCACTACCGCATATCAACCACAAATACAGCACACTACACGAAAGAATTCCAGAAAGCACAACACGCACGGATCAAACACGCACAATACACAGTAATAAACACATAACACACAACGCACACAGCAAGACATAAAAAAAAGAAGCAGAAACGACACACAGCACACACAACACAACACACACAAAATGTGCATCACAACAGCGCAGACAACACTCACTACATACAACACTCGCAGAACATACAACACACCGGCCACACACAACACACATGGAGAGCACCAACACAACACATACAACGCACACGAAAAACACCCACAACACGCCAAAGAGTTTACATACAACCTCTCAACACACAAACATCGCCTCACCCTAAACAACAAACCCCACACACACCGAGCACATGACTGCACACAATACCCATGAACCACGGTTCTCAGAGTAAACACAACACACACAGTGAGGGACACTGACCAAGCATGACCACACACAGTACACACATCACAAATTACACTCAATACTCAAACAGCGAACCCCACACACCACCTGTCAAACACAAACCCACGGTAATCACAACCACATGCAGAACCCGCACCACACACAACACATGCGAAATGACATGGAAGAAATACACAAACCACAAAAGAACACCGAATTTATGAAACACATTTCACAGACTGCACACACCACACAAAACACACATAAAACATACAGCACACAGGGCCTCACAGAACGCACAATGCGAAGCACACAACCTACATACAAAGCACGTCAGACAGAGCACACAATTAATATCCCACTCAACACGTAAAGCACACAGAGGACACAACACAAAGCACAATATGCCAAACAGATTAGGATACACCCAACACACATGCAACTGAGAGCACAATACGTTGCACATCACGGAACACACGTGCGGTCCCATCACACACTAAACATGAAACAGAAAACCATTCACAGACCACATAACATTCCCGACCGTGAACACAACATGCTACAAAAAAGTCACCAAACGTACGACACACAAAGACACACTCCAAGCACGCAACACCCAGCGCAGGACCGCCCACAGACACACCAGTCTCACGGCCCTCCACAGAGCAATACACACAGAACATACCCTACAAACAACAAAGTACCCAAACTGCACACCTCACAATCGCAACAGTCACAACACAGAAAGAACACAACACACGGGAAACACACGCTCAGACACATAAACACTGCCATGCACATTAAGCCAGCAGACCACAGACATCAGAGCTAAAAACACACCATAACGCAGTATGCAAAACGCAACACAACACAGAATACACACCCAATCACACAACAAACACCACAACCCATGCCCTACAGTATAAACAAAAGACGAACGACGCACTTCACACATGACACAAAACCCACAAACACAAAGGACCACACAGAAAGACGCACAACGCAAACATCGCACACAACACACACATTAAAAGAAACACATCAACACATTGCCGCAACACACAAAATAATACACAAATTACAGAGCAATACATCACACAACACACAAACATCACACACAATTTATACATCACACCTCATAACACACACAACAACCTGCAGTAACAACACAACACACAGACCGATGCAACCACTACATACCATACGTAAAGCCACACGCTCAAGGAATAACCACAATAAACTTAAGTAAACTCCCACAAACACAAAGACAGAGGACACACACAAACTCAGCACGCTAAAAGCACAACAGATGAAACAACATACAGCACAAACATCACAGGACATAAAGGCACACGATTCTCAGACACCACGGTTAGCCATATACACACCACACACACAATGAGGTACACGACACGAGCAAAACCACATACAGATAACACGTGTCCCCTCACACACTTAATCAATCACACACACAGCCTCTCAAACACAGCCAAACACGTATCAGAATCACATATGCATCACACACAGAAAACATACAAAACCACATGAAAGCAAACAACCAAGAATAAAGGCCGATAGCACACTTTTCTAACACTGAACACCCCACTCACAACCGCACGCAGACACCCCACACGCATGTATACACGGGCACCTTTACGCAATGCGCGCACAAACACACACACACACACAACATAAAGTAAAAACACAACAGTCACAGGGCGCACACCAGACACAACAGAGCACATGTTTCTCCTAAAACACACAAGTCACATTTGCAAGAGTACATGCACCACGCACCGTGAGGAACACCAAACACAACCACACACAGGTGACATATCTCACTTCGCAAACATAACAAGCACCCTCACATCACAACTCAAACACAACCATACGCAAATCACAATCACATACGGAAAACACACACAAAACAAATCCCTAGGCAAAACACACACAACCCACAAAGAAGACAAAGAGCGCACATTGCATACACTACACTCTGCAAGCACAACCACGCACAGACACAAAACACGTACATCCTCACGCAGGAGCACAACGCAGAGCACACACACAACACAGAAACACGCGAAACAAGGGTCCCAAGACACAGACCACACACCTCAAGGCACATAACTGCTCACAAAACACACACGGAAAACACTGCACAGACTACGTACTGCACACACCATGAGACATACTGAACAAGCGAAACCGCACAGTCAACACTTCTGATATCACGTGCATAACTCAAACAGCCAAACACACACACACAACCTCTCTAACACAACCACACACAAATCACAAACTCCACACATAAGACGGACACAACACATACTAATAATCCACAGACTACTCCCCTATGACGCACTACACACAACACACACAGCCACAAGCAGGCAGTATAGAGCACACACAGGTGCACGCAGACAGCTCGAAAAATCACACCCAAAATACACACTCACAGAACACATCAGACGCAACGCAAAACTAACATCACACAGAATGCTCAAAATACAGAGACCACCCAACATCTATCCTGTATGTAACACACAGAAAGCATATAGACAGCGCTCACACAACCCAGAACACAGTACACAACAGAAAGCAGAAAGACCAGACGCAGTACACATGAAACACGACGACGGAAGGCAGACAACAGAAACACAACACACACACAAACACCAACGGATAACTCATAAAAAATGACAAGATATACAACACACAAAGAACCACTCAGTGCACAGAACACACAGCTCACGACCACACCATGACACATTGCACGCCACACAGAGAAAGTATGCAGAACAATGTACTCAACAAGCAGCAAAGAACCCATAACACACATTGTACATTCACAACACACACCACATATACAAGCACCAGTAGAACACTCATAAAAAATGACAAAATGTACAACACACAAGGAACCGCTCAATGCACACAACTCACAACCACGCACGTCACACATTGCACGCCACACGGAGAAAATTACACAGAGCAGTGAACTCGACACGCAGTAAAGATCCCACACCACACGTAGTACCTACTCTACACACACAACATGGACAACACACACAAAATAAACAAGGCCCACAGATCACAGTCAACACAAGCCCAAACACACAAGAACACACAGCACACACAGCACAGCCAAACGGAATACACACAGAATCACAACACAAACACCACAAATCATTCACTACCGCATATCAACCACAAATACAGCACACTACACGAAAGAATTCCAGAAAGCACAACACGCACGGATCAAACACGCACAATACACAGTAATAAACACATAACACACAACGCACACAGCAAGACATAAAAAAAAGAAGCAGAAACGACACACAGCACACACAACACAACACACACAAAATGTGCATCACAACAGCGCAGACAACACTCACTACATACAACACTCGCAGAACATACAACACACCGGCCACACACAACACACATGGAGAGCACCAACACAACACATACAACGCACACGAAAAACACCCACAACACGCCAAAGAGTTTACATACAACCTCTCAACACACAAACATCGCCTCACCCTAAACAACAAACCCCACACACACCGAGCACATGACTGCACACAATACCCATGAACCACGGTTCTCAGAGTAAACACAACACACACAGTGAGGGACACTGACCAAGCATGACCACACACAGTACACACATCACAAATTACACTCAATACTCAAACAGCGAACCCCACACACCACCTGTCAAACACAAACCCACGGTAATCACAACCACATGCAGAACCCGCACCACACACAACACATGCGAAATGACATGGAAGAAATACACAAACCACAAAAGAACACCGAATTTATGAAACACATTTCACAGACTGCACACACCACACAAAACACACATAAAACATACAGCACACAGGGCCTCACAGAACGCACAATGCGAAGCACACAACCTACATACAAAGCACGTCAGACAGAGCACACAATTAATATCCCACTCAACACGTAAAGCACACAGAGGACACAACACAAAGCACAATATGCCAAACAGATTAGGATACACCCAACACACATGCAACTGAGAGCACAATACGTTGCACATCACGGAACACACGTGCGGTCCCATCACACACTAAACATGAAACAGAAAACCATTCACAGACCACATAACATTCCCGACCGTGAACACAACATGCTACAAAAAAGTCACCAAACGTACGACACACAAAGACACACTCCAAGCACGCAACACCCAGCGCAGGACCGCCCACAGACACACCAGTCTCACGGCCCTCCACAGAGCAATACACACAGAACATACCCTACAAACAACAAAGTACCCAAACTGCACACCTCACAATCGCAACAGTCACAACACAGAAAGAACACAACACACGGGAAACACACGCTCAGACACATAAACACTGCCATGCACATTAAGCCAGCAGACCACAGACATCAGAGCTAAAAACACACCATAACGCAGTATGCAAAACGCAACACAACACAGAATACACACCCAATCACACAACAAACACCACAACCCATGCCCTACAGTATAAACAAAAGACGAACGACGCACTTCACACATGACACAAAACCCACAAACACAAAGGACCACACAGAAAGACGCACAACGCAAACATCGCACACAACACACACATTAAAAGAAACACATCAACACATTGCCGCAACACACAAAATAATACACAAATTACAGAGCAATACATCACACAACACACAAACATCACACACAATTTATACATCACACCTCATAACACACACAACAACCTGCAGTAACAACACAACACACAGACCGATGCAACCACTACATACCATACGTAAAGCCACACGCTCAAGGAATAACCACAATAAACTTAAGTAAACTCCCACAAACACAAAGACAGAGGACACACACAAACTCAGCACGCTAAAAGCACAACAGATGAAACAACATACAGCACAAACATCACAGGACATAAAGGCACACGATTCTCAGACACCACGGTTAGCCATATACACACCACACACACAATGAGGTACACGACACGAGCAAAACCACATACAGATAACACGTGTCCCCTCACACACTTAATCAATCACACACACAGCCTCTCAAACACAGCCAAACACGTATCAGAATCACATATGCATCACACACAGAAAACATACAAAACCACATGAAAGCAAACAACCAAGAATAAAGGCCGATAGCACACTTTTCTAACACTGAACACCCCACTCACAACCGCACGCAGACACCCCACACGCATGTATACACGGGCACCTTTACGCAATGCGCGCACAAACACACACACACACACAACATAAAGTAAAAACACAACAGTCACAGGGCGCACACCAGACACAACAGAGCACATGTTTCTCCTAAAACACACAAGTCACATTTGCAAGAGTACATGCACCACGCACCGTGAGGAACACCAAACACAACCACACACAGGTGACATATCTCACTTCGCAAACATAACAAGCACCCTCACATCACAACTCAAACACAACCATACGCAAATCACAATCACATACGGAAAACACACACAAAACAAATCCCTAGGCAAAACACACACAACCCACAAAGAAGACAAAGAGCGCACATTGCATACACTACACTCTGCAAGCACAACCACGCACAGACACAAAACACGTACATCCTCACGCAGGAGCACAACGCAGAGCACACACACAACACAGAAACACGCGAAACAAGGGTCCCAAGACACAGACCACACACCTCAAGGCACATAACTGCTCACAAAACACACACGGAAAACACTGCACAGACTACGTACTGCACACACCATGAGACATACTGAACAAGCGAAACCGCACAGTCAACACTTCTGATATCACGTGCATAACTCAAACAGCCAAACACACACACACAACCTCTCTAACACAACCACACACAAATCACAAACTCCACACATAAGACGGACACAACACATACTAATAATCCACAGACTACTCCCCTATGACGCACTACACACAACACACACAGCCACAAGCAGGCAGTATAGAGCACACACAGGTGCACGCAGACAGCTCGAAAAATCACACCCAAAATACACACTCACAGAACACATCAGACGCAACGCAAAACTTACATCACACAGAATGCTCAAAATACAGAGACCACCCAACATCTATCCTGTATGTAACACACAGAAAGCATATAGACAGCGCTCACACAACCCAGAACACAGTACACAACAGAAAGCAGAAAGACCAGACGCAGTACACATGAAACACGACGACGGAAGGCAGACAACAGAAACACAACACACACACAAACACCAACGGATAACTCATAAAAAATGACAAGATATACAACACACAAAGAACCACTCAGTGCACAGAACACACAGCTCACGACCACACCCATGACACATTGCACGCCACACAGAGAAAGTATGCAGAACAATGTACTCAACAAGCAGCAAAGAACCCATAACACACATTGTACATTCACAACACACACCACATATACAAGCACCAGTAGAACACTCATAAAAAATGACAAAATGTACAACACACAAGGAACCGCTCAATGCACACAACTCACAACCACGCACGTCACACATTGCACGCCACACGGAGAAAATTACACAGAGCAGTGAACTCGACACGCAGTAAAGATCCCACACCACACGTAGTACCTACTCTACACACACAACATGGACAACACACACAAAATAAACAAGGCCCACAGATCACAGTCAACACAAGCCCAAACACACAAGAACACACAGCACACACAGCACAGCCAAACGGAATACACACAGAATCACAACACAAACACCACAAATCATTCACTACCGCATATCAACCACAAATACAGCACACTACACGAAAGAATTCCAGAAAGCACAACACGCACGGATCAAACACGCACAATACACAGTAATAAACACATAACACACAACGCACACAGCAAGACATAAAAAAAAGAAGCAGAAACGACACACAGCACACACAACACAACACACACAAAATGTGCATCACAACAGCGCAGACAACACTCACTACATACAACACTCGCAGAACATACAACACACCGGCCACACACAACACACATGGAGAGCACCAACACAACACATACAACGCACACGAAAAACACCCACAACACGCCAAAGAGTTTACATACAACCTCTCAACACACAAACATCGCCTCACCCTAAACAACAAACCCCACACACACCGAGCACATGACTGCACACAATACCCATGAACCACGGTTCTCAGAGTAAACACAACACACACAGTGAGGGACACTGACCAAGCATGACCACACACAGTACACACATCACAAATTACACTCAATACTCAAACAGCGAACCCCACACACCACCTGTCAAACACAAACCCACGGTAATCACAACCACATGCAGAACCCGCACCACACACAACACATGCGAAATGACATGGAAGAAATACACAAACCACAAAAGAACACCGAATTTATGAAACACATTTCACAGACTGCACACACCACACAAAACACACATAAAACATACAGCACACAGGGCCTCACAGAACGCACAATGCGAAGCACACAACCTACATACAAAGCACGTCAGACAGAGCACACAATTAATATCCCACTCAACACGTAAAGCACACAGAGGACACAACACAAAGCACAATATGCCAAACAGATTAGGATACACCCAACACACATGCAACTGAGAGCACAATACGTTGCACATCACGGAACACACGTGCGGTCCCATCACACACTAAACATGAAACAGAAAACCATTCACAGACCACATAACATTCCCGACCGTGAACACAACATGCTACAAAAAAGTCACCAAACGTACGACACACAAAGACACACTCCAAGCACGCAACACCCAGCGCAGGACCGCCCACAGACACACCAGTCTCACGGCCCTCCACAGAGCAATACACACAGAACATACCCTACAAACAACAAAGTACCCAAACTGCACACCTCACAATCGCAACAGTCACAACACAGAAAGAACACAACACACGGGAAACACACGCTCAGACACATAAACACTGCCATGCACATTAAGCCAGCAGACCACAGACATCAGAGCTAAAAACACACCATAACGCAGTATGCAAAACGCAACACAACACAGAATACACACCCAATCACACAACAAACACCACAACCCATGCCCTACAGTATAAACAAAAGACGAACGACGCACTTCACACATGACACAAAACCCACAAACACAAAGGACCACACAGAAAGACGCACAACGCAAACATCGCACACAACACACACATTAAAAGAAACACATCAACACATTGCCGCAACACACAAAATAATACACAAATTACAGAGCAATACATCACACAACACACAAACATCACACACAATTTATACATCACACCTCATAACACACACAACAACCTGCAGTAACAACACAACACACAGACCGATGCAACCACTACATACCATACGTAAAGCCACACGCTCAAGGAATAACCACAATAAACTTAAGTAAACTCCCACAAACACAAAGACAGAGGACACACACAAACTCAGCACGCTAAAAGCACAACAGATGAAACAACATACAGCACAAACATCACAGGACATAAAGGCACACGATTCTCAGACACCACGGTTAGCCATATACACACCACACACACAATGAGGTACACGACACGAGCAAAACCACATACAGATAACACGTGTCCCCTCACACACTTAATCAATCACACACACAGCCTCTCAAACACAGCCAAACACGTATCAGAATCACATATGCATCACACACAGAAAACATACAAAACCACATGAAAGCAAACAACCAAGAATAAAGGCCGATAGCACACTTTTCTAACACTGAACACCCCACTCACAACCGCACGCAGACACCCCACACGCATGTATACACGGGCACCTTTACGCAATGCGCGCACAAACACACACACACACACAACATAAAGTAAAAACACAACAGTCACAGGGCGCACACCAGACACAACAGAGCACATGTTTCTCCTAAAACACACAAGTCACATTTGCAAGAGTACATGCACCACGCACCGTGAGGAACACCAAACACAACCACACACAGGTGACATATCTCACTTCGCAAACATAACAAGCACCCTCACATCACAACTCAAACACAACCATACGCAAATCACAATCACATACGGAAAACACACACAAAACAAATCCCTAGGCAAAACACACACAACCCACAAAGAAGACAAAGAGCGCACATTGCATACACTACACTCTGCAAGCACAACCACGCACAGACACAAAACACGTACATCCTCACGCAGGAGCACAACGCAGAGCACACACACAACACAGAAACACGCGAAACAAGGGTCCCAAGACACAGACCACACACCTCAAGGCACATAACTGCTCACAAAACACACACGGAAAACACTGCACAGACTACGTACTGCACACACCATGAGACATACTGAACAAGCGAAACCGCACAGTCAACACTTCTGATATCACGTGCATAACTCAAACAGCCAAACACACACACACAACCTCTCTAACACAACCACACACAAATCACAAACTCCACACATAAGACGGACACAACACATACTAATAATCCACAGACTACTCCCCTATGACGCACTACACACAACACACACAGCCACAAGCAGGCAGTATAGAGCACACACAGGTGCACGCAGACAGCTCGAAAAATCACACCCAAAATACACACTCACAGAACACATCAGACGCAACGCAAAACTTACATCACACAGAATGCTCAAAATACAGAGACCACCCAACATCTATCCTGTATGTAACACACAGAAAGCATATAGACAGCGCTCACACAACCCAGAACACAGTACACAACAGAAAGCAGAAAGACCAGACGCAGTACACATGAAACACGACGACGGAAGGCAGACAACAGAAACACAACACACACACAAACACCAACGGATAACTCATAAAAAATGACAAGATATACAACACACAAAGAACCACTCAGTGCACAGAACACACAGCTCACGACCACACCCATGACACATTGCACGCCACACAGAGAAAGTATGCAGAACAATGTACTCAACAAGCAGCAAAGAACCCATAACACACATTGTACATTCACAACACACACCACATATACAAGCACCAGTAGAACACTCATAAAAAATGACAAAATGTACAACACACAAGGAACCGCTCAATGCACACAACTCACAACCACGCACGTCACACATTGCACGCCACACGGAGAAAATTACACAGAGCAGTGAACTCGACACGCAGTAAAGATCCCACACCACACGTAGTACCTACTCTACACACACAACATGGACAACACACACAAAATAAACAAGGCCCACAGATCACAGTCAACACAAGCCCAAACACACAAGAACACACAGCACACACAGCACAGCCAAACGGAATACACACAGAATCACAACACAAACACCACAAATCATTCACTACCGCATATCAACCACAAATACAGCACACTACACGAAAGAATTCCAGAAAGCACAACACGCACGGATCAAACACGCACAATACACAGTAATAAACACATAACACACAACGCACACAGCAAGACATAAAAAAAAGAAGCAGAAACGACACACAGCACACACAACACAACACACACAAAATGTGCATCACAACAGCGCAGACAACACTCACTACATACAACACTCGCAGAACATACAACACACCGGCCACACACAACACACATGGAGAGCACCAACACAACACATACAACGCACACGAAAAACACCCACAACACGCCAAAGAGTTTACATACAACCTCTCAACACACAAACATCGCCTCACCCTAAACAACAAACCCCACACACACCGAGCACATGACTGCACACAATACCCATGAACCACGGTTCTCAGAGTAAACACAACACACACAGTGAGGGACACTGACCAAGCATGACCACACACAGTACACACATCACAAATTACACTCAATACTCAAACAGCGAACCCCACACACCACCTGTCAAACACAAACCCACGGTAATCACAACCACATGCAGAACCCGCACCACACACAACACATGCGAAATGACATGGAAGAAATACACAAACCACAAAAGAACACCGAATTTATGAAACACATTTCACAGACTGCACACACCACACAAAACACACATAAAACATACAGCACACAGGGCCTCACAGAACGCACAATGCGAAGCACACAACCTACATACAAAGCACGTCAGACAGAGCACACAATTAATATCCCACTCAACACGTAAAGCACACAGAGGACACAACACAAAGCACAATATGCCAAACAGATTAGGATACACCCAACACACATGCAACTGAGAGCACAATACGTTGCACATCACGGAACACACGTGCGGTCCCATCACACACTAAACATGAAACAGAAAACCATTCACAGACCACATAACATTCCCGACCGTGAACACAACATGCTACAAAAAAGTCACCAAACGTACGACACACAAAGACACACTCCAAGCACGCAACACCCAGCGCAGGACCGCCCACAGACACACCAGTCTCACGGCCCTCCACAGAGCAATACACACAGAACATACCCTACAAACAACAAAGTACCCAAACTGCACACCTCACAATCGCAACAGTCACAACACAGAAAGAACACAACACACGGGAAACACACGCTCAGACACATAAACACTGCCATGCACATTAAGCCAGCAGACCACAGACATCAGAGCTAAAAACACACCATAACGCAGTATGCAAAACGCAACACAACACAGAATACACACCCAATCACACAACAAACACCACAACCCATGCCCTACAGTATAAACAAAAGACGAACGACGCACTTCACACATGACACAAAACCCACAAACACAAAGGACCACACAGAAAGACGCACAACGCAAACATCGCACACAACACACACATTAAAAGAAACACATCAACACATTGCCGCAACACACAAAATAATACACAAATTACAGAGCAATACATCACACAACACACAAACATCACACACAATTTATACATCACACCTCATAACACACACAACAACCTGCAGTAACAACACAACACACAGACCGATGCAACCACTACATACCATACGTAAAGCCACACGCTCAAGGAATAACCACAATAAACTTAAGTAAACTCCCACAAACACAAAGACAGAGGACACACACAAACTCAGCACGCTAAAAGCACAACAGATGAAACAACATACAGCACAAACATCACAGGACATAAAGGCACACGATTCTCAGACACCACGGTTAGCCATATACACACCACACACACAATGAGGTACACGACACGAGCAAAACCACATACAGATAACACGTGTCCCCTCACACACTTAATCAATCACACACACAGCCTCTCAAACACAGCCAAACACGTATCAGAATCACATATGCATCACACACAGAAAACATACAAAACCACATGAAAGCAAACAACCAAGAATAAAGGCCGATAGCACACTTTTCTAACACTGAACACCCCACTCACAACCGCACGCAGACACCCCACACGCATGTATACACGGGCACCTTTACGCAATGCGCGCACAAACACACACACACACACAACATAAAGTAAAATCACAACAGTCACAGGGCGCACACCAGACACAACAGAGCACATGTTTCTCCTAAAACACACAAGTCACATTTGCAAGAGTACATGCACCACGCACCGTGAGGAACACCAAACACAACCACACACAGGTGACATATCTCACTTCGCAAACATAACAAGCACCCTCACATCACAACTCAAACACAACCATACGCAAATCACAATCACATACGGAAAACACACACAAAACAAATCCCTAGGCAAAACACACACAACCCACAAAGAAGACAAAGAGCGCACATTGCATACACTACACTCTGCAAGCACAACCACGCACAGACACAAAACACGTACATCCTCACGCAGGAGCACAACGCAGAGCACACACACAACACAGAAACACGCGAAACAAGGGTCCCAAGACACAGACCACACACCTCAAGGCACATAACTGCTCACAAAACACACACGGAAAACACTGCACAGACTACGTACTGCAAACACCATGAGACATACTGAACAAGCGAAACCGCACAGTCAACACTTCTGATATCACGTGCATAACTCAAACAGCCAAACACACACACACAACCTCTCTAACACAACCACACACAAATCACAAACTCCACACATAAGACGGACACAACACATACTAATAATCCACAGACTACTCCCCTATGACGCACTACACACAACACACACAGCCACAAGCAGGCAGTATAGAGCACACACAGGTGCACGCAGACAGCTCGAAAAATCACACCCAAAATACACACTCACAGAACACATCAGACGCAACGCAAAACTTACATCACACAGAATGCTCAAAATACAGAGACCACCCAACATCTATCCTGTATGTAACACACAGAAAGCATATAGACAGCGCTCACACAACCCAGAACACAGTACACAACAGAAAGCAGAAAGACCAGACGCAGTACACATGAAACACGACGACGGAAGGCAGACAACAGAAACACAACACACACACAAACACCAACGGATAACTCATAAAAAATGACAAGATATACAACACACAAAGAACCACTCAGTGCACAGAACACACAGCTCACGACCACACCCATGACACATTGCACGCCACACAGAGAAAGTATGCAGAACAATGTACTCAACAAGCAGCAAAGAACCCATAACACACATTGTACATTCACAACACACACCACATATACAAGCACCAGTAGAACACTCATAAAAAATGACAAAATGTACAACACACAAGGAACCGCTCAATGCACACAACTCACAACCACGCACGTCACACATTGCACGCCACACGGAGAAAATTACACAGAGCCGTGAACTCGACACGCAGTAAAGATCCCACACCACACGTAGTACCTACTCTACACACACAACATGGACAACACACACAAAATTAACAAGGCCCACAGATCACAGTCAACACAAGCCCAAACACACAAGAACACACAGCACACACAGCACAGCCAAACGGAATACACACAGAATCACAACACAAACACCACAAATCATTCACTACCGCATATCAACCACAAATACAGCACACTACACGAAAGAATTCCAGAAAGCACAACACGCACGGATCAAACACGCACAATACACAGTAATAAACACATAACACACAACGCACACAGCAAGACATAAAAAAAAGAAGCAGAAACGACACACAGCACACACAACACAACACACACAAAATGTGCATCACAACAGCGCAGACAACACTCACTACATACAACACTCGCAGAACATACAACACACCGGCCACACACAACACACATGGAGAGCACCAACACAACACATACAACGCACACGAAAAACACCCACAACACGCCAAAGAGTTTACATACAACCTCTCAACACACAAACATCGCCTCACCCTAAACAACAAACCCCACACACACCGAGCACATGACTGCACACAATACCCATGAACCACGGTTCTCAGAGTAAACACAACACACACAGTGAGGGACACTGACCAAGCATGACCACACACAGTACACACATCACAAATTACACTCAATACTCAAACAGCGAACCCCACGCACCACCTGTCAAACACAAACCCACGGTAATCACAACCACATGCAGAACCCGCACCACACACAACACATGCGAAATGACATGGAAGAAATACACAAACCACAAAAGAACACCGAATTTATGAAACACATTTCACAGACTGCACACACCACACAAAACACACATAAAACATACAGCACACAGGGCCTCACAGAACGCACAATGCGAAGCACACAACCTACATACAAAGCACGTCAGACAGAGCACACAATTAATATCCCACTCAACACGTAAAGCACACAGAGGACACAACACAAAGCACAATATGCCAAACAGATTAGGATACACCCAACACACATGCAACTGAGAGCACAATACGTTGCACATCACGGAACACACGTGCGGTCCCATCACACACTAAACATGAAACAGAAAACCATTCACAGACCACATAACATTCCCGACCGTGAACACAACATGCTACAAAAAAGTCACCAAACGTACGACACACAAAGACACACTCCAAGCACGCAACACCCAGCGCAGGACCGCCCACAGACACACCAGTCTCACGGCCCTCCACAGAGCAATACACACAGAACATACCCTACAAACAACAAAGTACCCAAACTGCACACCTCACAATCGCAACAGTCACAACACAGAAAGAACACAACACACGGGAAACACACGCTCAGACACATAAACACTGCCATGCACATTAAGCCAGCAGACCACAGACATCAGAGCTAAAAACACACCATAACGCAGTATGCAAAACGCAACACAACACAGAATACACACCCAATCACACAACAAACACCACAACCCATGCCCTACAGTATAAACAAAAGACGAACGACGCACTTCACACATGACACAAAACCCACAAACACAAAGGACCACACAGAAAGACGCACAACGCAAACATCGCACACAACACACACATTAAAAGAAACACATCAACACATTGCCGCAACACACAAAATAATACACAAATTACAGAGCAATACATCACACAACACACAAACATCACACACAATTTATACATCACACCTCATAACACACACAACAACCTGCAGTAACAACACAACACACAGACCGATGCAACCACTACATACCATACGTAAAGCCACACGCTCAAGGAATAACCACAATAAACTTAAGTAAACTCCCACAAACACAAAGACAGAGGACACACACAAACTCAGCACGCTAAAAGCACAACAGATGAAACAACATACAGCACAAACATCACAGGACATAAAGGCACACGATTCTCAGACACCACGGTTAGCCATATACACACCACACACACAATGAGGTACACGACACGAGCAAAACCACATACAGATAACACGTGTCCCCTCACACACTTAATCAATCACACACACAGCCTCTCAAACACAGCCAAACACGTATCAGAATCACATATGCATCACACACAGAAAACATACAAAACCACATGAAAGCAAACAACCAAGAATAAAGGCCGATAGCACACTTTTCTAACACTGAACACCCCACTCACAACCGCACGCAGACACCCCACACGCATGTATACACGGGCACCTTTACGCAATGCGCGCACAAACACACACACACACACAACATAAAGTAAAAACACAACAGTCACAGGGCGCACACCAGACACAACAGAGCACATGTTTCTCCTAAAACACACAAGTCACATTTGCAAGAGTACATGCACCACGCACCGTGAGGAACACCAAACACAACCACACACAGGTGACATATCTCACTTCGCAAACATAACAAGCACCCTCACATCACAACTCAAACACAACCATACGCAAATCACAATCACATACGGAAAACACACACAAAACAAATCCCTAGGCAAAACACACACAACCCACAAAGAAGACAAAGAGCGCACATTGCATACACTACACTCTGCAAGCACAACCACGCACAGACACAAAACACGTACATCCTCACGCAGGAGCACAACGCAGAGCACACACACAACACAGAAACACGCGAAACAAGGGTCCCAAGACACAGACCACACACCTCAAGGCACATAACTGCTCACAAAACACACACGGAAAACACTGCACAGACTACGTACTGCACACACCATGAGACATACTGAACAAGCGAAACCGCACAGTCAACACTTCTGATATCACGTGCATAACTCAAACAGCCAAACACACACACACAACCTCTCTAACACAACCACACACAAATCACAAACTCCACACATAAGACGGACACAACACATACTAATAATCCACAGACTACTCCCCTATGACGCACTACACACAACACACACAGCCACAAGCAGGCAGTATAGAGCACACACAGGTGCACGCAGACAGCTCGAAAAATCACACCCAAAATACACACTCACAGAACACATCAGACGCAACGCAAAACTTACATCACACAGAATGCTCAAAATACAGAGACCACCCAACATCTATCCTGTATGTAACACACAGAAAGCATATAGACAGCGCTCACACAACCCAGAACACAGTACACAACAGAAAGCAGAAAGACCAGACGCAGTACACATGAAACACGACGACGGAAGGCAGACAACAGAAACACAACACACACACAAACACCAACGGATAACTCATAAAAAATGACAAGATATACAACACACAAAGAACCACTCAGTGCACAGAACACACAGCTCATGACCACACCCATGACACATTGCACGCCACACAGAGAAAGTATGCAGAACAATGTACTCAACAAGCAGCAAAGAACCCATAACACACATTGTACATTCACAACACACACCACATATACAAGCACCAGTAGAACACTCATAAAAAATGACAAAATGTACAACACACAAGGAACCGCTCAATGCACACAACTCACAACCACGCACGTCACACATTGCACGCCACACGGAGAAAATTACACAGAGCAGTGAACTCGACACGCAGTAAAGATCCCACACCACACGTAGTACCTACTCTACACACACAACATGGACAACACACACAAAATAAACAAGGCCCACAGATCACAGTCAACACAAGCCCAAACACACAAGAACACACAGCACACACAGCACAGCCAAACGGAATACACACAGAATCACAACACAAACACCACAAATCATTCACTACCGCATATCAACCACAAATACAGCACACTACACGAAAGAATTCCAGAAAGCACAACACGCACGGATCAAACACGCACAATACACAGTAATAAACACATAACACACAACGCACACAGCAAGACATAAAAAAAAGAAGCAGAAACGACACACAGCACACACAACACAACACACACAAAATGTGCATCACAACAGCGCAGACAACACTCACTACATACAACACTCGCAGAACATACAACACACCGGCCACACACAACACACATGGAGAGCACCAACACAACACATACAACGCACACGAAAAACACCCACAACACGCCAAAGAGTTTACATACAACCTCTCAACACACAAACATCGCCTCACCCTAAACAACAAACCCCACACACACCGAGCACATGACTGCACACAATACCCATGAACCACGGTTCTCAGAGTAAACACAACACACACAGTGAGGGACACTGACCAAGCATGACCACACACAGTACACACATCACAAATTACACTCAATACTCAAACAGCGAACCCCACACACCACCTGTCAAACACAAACCCACGGTAATCACAACCACATGCAGAACCCGCACCACACACAACACATGCGAAATGACATGGAAGAAATACACAAACCACAAAAGAACACCGAATTTATGAAACACATTTCACAGACTGCACACACCACACAAAACACACATAAAACATACAGCACACAGGGCCTCACAGAACGCACAATGCGAAGCACACAACCTACATACAAAGCACGTCAGACAGAGCACACAATTAATATCCCACTCAACACGTAAAGCACACAGAGGACACAACACAAAGCACAATATGCCAAACAGATTAGGATACACCCAACACACATGCAACTGAGAGCACAATACGTTGCACATCACGGAACACACGTGCGGTCCCATCACACACTAAACATGAAACAGAAAACCATTCACAGACCACATAACATTCCCGACCGTGAACACAACATGCTACAAAAAAGTCACCAAACGTACGACACACAAAGACACACTCCAAGCACGCAACACCCAGCGCAGGACCGCCCACAGACACACCAGTCTCACGGCCCTCCACAGAGCAATACACACAGAACATACCCTACAAACAACAAAGTACCCAAACTGCACACCTCACAATCGCAACAGTCACAACACAGAAAGAACACAACACACGGGAAACACACGCTCAGACACATAAACACTGCCATGCACATTAAGCCAGCAGACCACAGACATCAGAGCTAAAAACACACCATAACGCAGTATGCAAAACGCAACACAACACAGAATACACACCCAATCACACAACAAACACCACAACCCATGCCCTACAGTATAAACAAAAGACGAACGACGCACTTCACACATGACACAAAACCCACAAACACAAAGGACCACACAGAAAGACGCACAACGCAAACATCGCACACAACACACACATTAAAAGAAACACATCAACACATTGCCGCAACACACAAAATAATACACAAATTACAGAGCAATACATCACACAACACACAAACATCACACACAATTTATACATCACACCTCATAACACACACAACAACCTGCAGTAACAACACAACACACAGACCGATGCAACCACTACATACCATACGTAAAGCCACACGCTCAAGGAATAACCACAATAAACTTAAGTAAACTCCCACAAACACAAAGACAGAGGACACACACAAACTCAGCACGCTAAAAGCACAACAGATGAAACAACATACAGCACAAACATCACAGGACATAAAGGCACACGATTCTCAGACACCACGGTTAGCCATATACACACCACACACACAATGAGGTACACGACACGAGCAAAACCACATACAGATAACACGTGTCCCCTCACACACTTAATCAATCACACACACAGCCTCTCAAACACAGCCAAACACGTATCAGAATCACATATGCATCACACACAGAAAACATACAAAACCACATGAAAGCAAACAACCAAGAATAAAGGCCGATAGCACACTTTTCTAACACTGAACACCCCACTCACAACCGCACGCAGACACCCCACACGCATGTATACACGGGCACCTTTACGCAATGCGCGCACAAACACACACACACACACAACATAAAGTAAAAACACAACAGTCACAGGGCGCACACCAGACACAACAGAGCACATGTTTCTCCTAAAACACACAAGTCACATTTGCAAGAGTACATGCACCACGCACCGTGAGGAACACCAAACACAACCACACACAGGTGACATATCTCACTTCGCAAACATAACAAGCACCCTCACATCACAACTCAAACACAACCATACGCAAATCACAATCACATACGGAAAACACACACAAAACAAATCCCTAGGCAAAACACACACAACCCACAAAGAAGACAAAGAGCGCACATTGCATACACTACACTCTGCAAGCACAACCACGCACAGACACAAAACACGTACATCCTCACGCAGGAGCACAACGCAGAGCACACACACAACACAGAAACACGCGAAACAAGGGTCCCAAGACACAGACCACACACCTCAAGGCACATAACTGCTCACAAAACACACACGGAAAACACTGCACAGACTACGTACTGCACACACCATGAGACATACTGAACAAGCGAAACCGCACAGTCAACACTTCTGATATCACGTGCATAACTCAAACAGCCAAACACACACACACAACCTCTCTAACACAACCACACACAAATCACAAACTCCACACATAAGACGGACACAACACATACTAATAATCCACAGACTACTCCCCTATGACGCACTACACACAACACACAGCCACAAGCAGGCAGTATAGAGCACACACAGGTGCACGCAGACAGCTCGAAAAATCACACCCAAAATACACACTCACAGAACACATCAGACGCAACGCAAAACTTACATCACACAGAATGCTCAAAATACAGAGACCACCCAACATCTATCCTGTATGTAACACACAGAAAGCATATAGACAGCGCTCACACAACCCAGAACACAGTACACAACAGAAAGCAGAAAGACCAGACGCAGTACACATGAAACACGACGACGGAAGGCAGACAACAGAAACACAACACACACACAAACACCAACGGATAACTCATAAAAAATGACAAGATATACAACACACAAAGAACCACTCAGTGCACAGAACACACAGCTCACGACCACACCCATGACACATTGCACGCCACACAGAGAAAGTATGCAGAACAATGTACTCAACAAGCAGCAAAGAACCCATAACACACATTGTACATTCACAACACACACCACATATACAAGCACCAGTAGAACACTCATAAAAAATGACAAAATGTACAACACACAAGGAACCGCTCAATGCACACAACTCACAACCACGCACGTCACACATTGCACGCCACACGGAGAAAATTACACAGAGCAGTGAACTCGACACGCAGTAAAGATCCCACACCACACGTAGTACCTACTCTACACACACAACATGGACAACACACACAAAATAAACAAGGCCCACAGATCACAGTCAACACAAGCCCAAACACACAAGAACACACAGCACACACAGCACAGCCAAACGGAATACACACAGAATCACAACACAAACACCACAAATCATTCACTACCGCATATCAACCACAAATACAGCACACTACACGAAAGAATTCCAGAAAGCACAACACGCATGGATCAAACACGCACAATACACAGTAATAAACACATAACACACAACGCACACAGCAAGACATAAAAAAAAGAAGCAGAAACGACACACAGCACACACAACACAACACACACAAAATGTGCATCACAACAGCGCAGACAACACTCACTACATACAACACTCGCAGAACATACAACACACCGGCCACACACAACACACATGGAGAGCACCAACACAACACATACAACGCACACGAAAAACACCCACAACACGCCAAAGAGTTTACATACAACCTCTCAACACACAAACATCGCCTCACCCTAAACAACAAACCCCACACACACCGAGCACATGACTGCACACAATACCCATGAACCACGGTTCTCAGAGTAAACACAACACACACAGTGAGGGACACTGACCAAGCATGACCACACACAGTACACACATCACAAATTACACTCAATACTCAAACAGCGAACCCCACACACCACCTGTCAAACACAAACCCACGGTAATCACAACCACATGCAGAACCCGCACCACACACAACACATGCGAAATGACATGGAAGAAATACACAAACCACAAAAGAACACCGAATTTATGAAACACATTTCACAGACTGCACACACCACACAAAACACACATAAAACATACAGCACACAGGGCCTCACAGAACGCACAATGCGAAGCACACAACCTACATACAAAGCACGTCAGACAGAGCACACAATTAATATCCCACTCAACACGTAAAGCACACAGAGGACACAACACAAAGCACAATATGCCAAACAGATTAGGATACACCCAACACACATGCAACTGAGAGCACAATACGTTGCACATCACGGAACACACGTGCGGTCCCATCACACACTAAACATGAAACAGAAAACCATTCACAGACCACATAACATTCCCGACCGTGAACACAACATGCTACAAAAAAGTCACCAAACGTACGACACACAAAGACACACTCCAAGCACGCAACACCCAGCGCAGGACCGCCCACAGACACACCAGTCTCACGGCCCTCCACAGAGCAATACACACAGAACATACCCTACAAACAACAAAGTACCCAAACTGCACACCTCACAATCGCAACAGTCACAACACAGAAAGAACACAACACACGGGAAACACACGCTCAGACACATAAACACTGCCATGCACATTAAGCCAGCAGACCACAGACATCAGAGCTAAAAACACACCATAACGCAGTATGCAAAACGCAACACAACACAGAATACACACCCAATCACACAACAAACACCACAACCCATGCCCTACAGTATAAACAAAAGACGAACGACGCACTTCACACATGACACAAAACCCACAAACACAAAGGACCACACAGAAAGACGCACAACGCAAACATCGCACACAACACACACATTAAAAGAAACACATCAACACATTGCCGCAACACACAAAATAATACACAAATTACAGAGCAATACATCACACAACACACAAACATCACACACAATTTATACATCACACCTCATAACACACACAACAACCTGCAGTAACAACACAACACACAGACCGATGCAACCACTACATACCATACGTAAAGCCACACGCTCAAGGAATAACCACAATAAACTTAAGTAAACTCCCACAAACACAAAGACAGAGGACACACACAAACTCAGCACGCTAAAAGCACAACAGATGAAACAACATACAGCACAAACATCACAGGACATAAAGGCACACGATTCTCAGACACCACGGTTAGCCATATACACACCACACACACAATGAGGTACACGACACGAGCAAAACCACATACAGATAACACGTGTCCCCTCACACACTTAATCAATCACACACACAGCCTCTCAAACACAGCCAAACACGTATCAGAATCACATATGCATCACACACAGAAAACATACAAAACCACATGAAAGCAAACAACCAAGAATAAAGGCCGATAGCACACTTTTCTAACACTGAACACCCCACTCACAACCGCACGCAGACACCCCACACGCATGTATACACGGGCACCTTTACGCAATGCGCGCACAAACACACACACACACACAACATAAAGTAAAAACACAACAGTCACAGGGCGCACACCAGACACAACAGAGCACATGTTTCTCCTAAAACACACAAGTCACATTTGCAAGAGTACATGCACCACGCACCGTGAGGAACACCAAACACAACCACACACAGGTGACATATCTCACTTCGCAAACATAACAAGCACCCTCACATCACAACTCAAACACAACCATACGCAAATCACAATCACATACGGAAAACACACACAAAACAAATCCCTAGGCAAAACACACACAACCCACAAAGAAGACAAAGAGCGCACATTGCATACACTACACTCTGCAAGCACAACCACGCACAGACACAAAACACGTACATCCTCACGCAGGAGCACAACGCAGAGCACACACACAACACAGAAACACGCGAAACAAGGGTCCCAAGACACAGACCACACACCTCAAGGCACATAACTGCTCACAAAACACACACGGAAAACACTGCACAGACTACGTACTGCACACACCATGAGACATACTGAACAAGCGAAACCGCACAGTCAACACTTCTGATATCACGTGCATAACTCAAACAGCCAAACACACACACACAACCTCTCTAACACAACCACACACAAATCACAAACTCCACACATAAGACGGACACAACACATACTAATAATCCACAGACTACTCCCCTATGACGCACTACACACAACACACACAGCCACAAGCAGGCAGTATAGAGCACACACAGGTGCACGCAGACAGCTCGAAAAATCACACCCAAAATACACACTCACAGAACACATCAGACGCAACGCAAAACTTACATCACACAGAATGCTCAAAATACAGAGACCACCCAACATCTATCCTGTATGTAACACACAGAAAGCATATAGACAGCGCTCACACAACCCAGAACACAGTACACAACAGAAAGCAGAAAGACCAGACGCAGTACACATGAAACACGACGACGGAAGGCAGACAACAGAAACACAACACACACACAAACACCAACGGATAACTCATAAAAAATGACAAGATATACAACACACAAAGAACCACTCAGTGCACAGAACACACAGCTCACGACCACACCCATGACACATTGCACGCCACACAGAGAAAGTATGCAGAACAATGTACTCAACAAGCAGCAAAGAACCCATAACACACATTGTACATTCACAACACACACCACATATACAAGCACCAGTAGAACACTCATAAAAAATGACAAAATGTACAACACACAAGGAACCGCTCAATGCACACAACTCACAACCACGCACGTCACACATTGCACGCCACACGGAGAAAATTACACAGAGCAGTGAACTCGACACGCAGTAAAGATCCCACACCACACGTAGTACCTACTCTACACACACAACATGGACAACACACACAAAATAAACAAGGCCCACATATCACAGTCAACACAAGCCCAAACACACAAGAACACACAGCACACACAGCACAGCCAAACGGAATACACACAGAATCACAACACAAACACCACAAATCATTCACTACCGCATATCAACCACAAATACAGCACACTACACGAAAGAATTCCAGAAAGCACAACACGCACGGATCAAACACGCACAATACACAGTAATAAACACATAACACACAACGCACACAGCAAGACATAAAAAAAAGAAGCAGAAACGACACACAGCACACACAACACAACACACACAAAATGTGCATCACAACAGCGCAGACAACACTCACTACATACAACACTCGCAGAACATACAACACACCGGCCACACACAACACACATGGAGAGCACCAACACAACACATACAACGCACACGAAAAACACCCACAACACGCCAAAGAGTTTACATACAACCTCTCAACACACAAACATCGCCTCACCCTAAACAACAAACCCCACACACACCGAGCACATGACTGCACACAATACCCATGAACCACGGTTCTCAGAGTAAACACAACACACACAGTGAGGGACACTGACCAAGCATGACCACACACAGTACACACATCACAAATTACACTCAATACTCAAACAGCGAACCCCACACACCACCTGTCAAACACAAACCCACGGTAATCACAACCACATGCAGAACCCGCACCACACACAACACATGCGAAATGACATGGAAGAAATACACAAACCACAAAAGAACACCGAATTTATGAAACACATTTCACAGACTGCACACACCACACAAAACACACATAAAACATACAGCACACAGGGCCTCACAGAACGCACAATGCGAAGCACACAACCTACATACAAAGCACGTCAGACAGAGCACACAATTAATATCCCACTCAACACGTAAAGCACACAGAGGACACAACACAAAGCACAATATGCCAAACAGATTAGGATACACCCAACACACATGCAACTGAGAGCACAATACGTTGCACATCACGGAACACACGTGCGGTCCCATCACACACTAAACATGAAACAGAAAACCATTCACAGACCACATAACATTCCCGACCGTGAACACAACATGCTACAAAAAAGTCACCAAACGTACGACACACAAAGACACACTCCAAGCACGCAACACCCAGCGCAGGACCGCCCACAGACACACCAGTCTCACGGCCCTCCACAGAGCAATACACACAGAACATACCCTACAAACAACAAAGTACCCAAACTGCACACCTCACAATCGCAACAGTCACAACACAGAAAGAACACAACACACGGGAAACACACGCTCAGACACATAAACACTGCCATGCACATTAAGCCAGCAGACCACAGACATCAGAGCTAAAAACACACCATAACGCAGTATGCAAAACGCAACACAACACAGAATACACACCCAATCACACAACAAACACCACAACCCATGCCCTACAGTATAAACAAAAGACGAACGACGCACTTCACACATGACACAAAACCCACAAACACAAAGGACCACACAGAAAGACGCACAACGCAAACATCGCACACAACACACACATTAAAAGAAACACATCAACACATTGCCGCAACACACAAAATAATACACAAATTACAGAGCAATACATCACACAACACACAAACATCACACACAATTTATACATCACACCTCATAACACACACAACAACCTGCAGTAACAACACAACACACAGACCGATGCAACCACTACATACCATACGTAAAGCCACACGCTCAAGGAATAACCACAATAAACTTAAGTAAACTCCCACAAACACAAAGACAGAGGACACACACAAACTCAGCACGCTAAAAGCACAACAGATGAAACAACATACAGCACAAACATCACAGGACATAAAGGCACACGATTCTCAGACACCACGGTTAGCCATATACACACCACACACACAATGAGGTACACGACACGAGCAAAACCACATACAGATAACACGTGTCCCCTCACACACTTAATCAATCACACACACAGCCTCTCAAACACAGCCAAACACGTATCAGAATCACATATGCATCACACACAGAAAACATACAAAACCACATGAAAGCAAACAACCAAGAATAAAGGCCGATAGCACACTTTTCTAACACTGAACACCCCACTCACAACCGCACGCAGACACCCCACACGCATGTATACACGGGCACCTTTACGCAATGCGCGCACAAACACACACACACACACAACATAAAGTAAAAACACAACAGTCACAGGGCGCACACCAGACACAACAGAGCACATGTTTCTCCTAAAACACACAAGTCACATTTGCAAGAGTACATGCACCACGCACCGTGAGGAACACCAAACACAACCACACACAGGTGACATATCTCACTTCGCAAACATAACAAGCACCCTCACATCACAACTCAAACACAACCATACGCAAATCACAATCACATACGGAAAACACACACAAAACAAATCCCTAGGCAAAACACACACAACCCACAAAGAAGACAAAGAGCGCACATTGCATACACTACACTCTGCAAGCACAACCACGCACAGACACAAAACACGTACATCCTCACGCAGGAGCACAACGCAGAGCACACACACAACACAGAAACACGCGAAACAAGGGTCCCAAGACACAGACCACACACCTCAAGGCACATAACTGCTCACAAAACACACACGGAAAACACTGCACAGACTACGTACTGCACACACCATGAGACATACTGAACAAGCGAAACCGCACAGTCAACACTTCTGATATCACGTGCATAACTCAAACAGCCAAACACACACACACAACCTCTCTAACACAACCACACACAAATCACAAACTCCACACATAAGACGGACACAACACATACTAATAATCCACAGACTACTCCCCTATGACGCACTACACACAACACACAGCCACAAGCAGGCAGTATAGAGCACACACAGGTGCACGCAGACAGCTCGAAAAATCACACCCAAAATACACACTCACAGAACACATCAGACGCAACGCAAAACTTACATCACACAGAATGCTCAAAATACAGAGACCACCCAACATCTATCCTGTATGTAACACACAGAAAGCATATAGACAGCGCTCACACAACCCAGAACACAGTACACAACAGAAAGCAGAAAGACCAGACGCAGTACACATGAAACACGACGACGGAAGGCAGACAACAGAAACACAACACACACACAAACACCAACGGATAACTCATAAAAAATGACAAGATATACAACACACAAAGAACCACTCAGTGCACAGAACACACAGCTCACGACCACACCCATGACACATTGCACGCCACACAGAGAAAGTATGCAGAACAATGTACTCAACAAGCAGCAAAGAACCCATAACACACATTGTACATTCACAACACACACCACATATACAAGCACCAGTAGAACACTCATAAAAAATGACAAAATGTACAACACACAAGGAACCGCTCAATGCACACAACTCACAACCACGCACGTCACACATTGCACGCCACACGGAGAAAATTACACAGAGCAGTGAACTCGACACGCAGTAAAGATCCCACACCACACGTAGTACCTACTCTACACACACAACATGGACAACACACACAAAATAAACAAGGCCCACATATCACAGTCAACACAAGCCCAAACACACAAGAACACACAGCACACACAGCACAGCCAAACGGAATACACACAGAATCACAACACAAACACCACAAATCATTCACTACCGCATATCAACCACAAATACAGCACACTACACGAAAGAATTCCAGAAAGCACAACACGCACGGATCAAACACGCACAATACACAGTAATAAACACATAACACACAACGCACACAGCAAGACATAAAAAAAAGAAGCAGAAACGACACACAGCACACACAACACAACACACACAAAATGTGCATCACAACAGCGCAGACAACACTCACTACATACAACACTCGCAGAACATACAACACACCGGCCACACACAACACACATGGAGAGCACCAACACAACACATACAACGCACACGAAAAACACCCACAACACGCCAAAGAGTTTACATACAACCTCTCAACACACAAACATCGCCTCACCCTAAACAACAAACCCCACACACACCGAGCACATGACTGCACACAATACCCATGAACCACGGTTCTCAGAGTAAACACAACACACACAGTGAGGGACACTGACCAAGCATGACCACACACAGTACACACATCACAAATTACACTCAATACTCAAACAGCGAACCCCACACACCACCTGTCAAACACAAACCCACGGTAATCACAACCACATGCAGAACCCGCACCACACACAACACATGCGAAATGACATGGAAGAAATACACAAACCACAAAAGAACACCGAATTTATGAAACACATTTCACAGACTGCACACACCACACAAAACACACATAAAACATACAGCACACAGGGCCTCACAGAACGCACAATGCGAAGCACACAACCTACATACAAAGCACGTCAGACAGAGCACACAATTAATATCCCACTCAACACGTAAAGCACACAGAGGACACAACACAAAGCACAATATGCCAAACAGATTAGGATACACCCAACACACATGCAACTGAGAGCACAATACGTTGCACATCACGGAACACACGTGCGGTCCCATCACACACTAAACATGAAACAGAAAACCATTCACAGACCACATAACATTCCCGACCGTGAACACAACATGCTACAAAAAAGTCACCAAACGTACGACACACAAAGACACACTCCAAGCACGCAACACCCAGCGCAGGACCGCCCACAGACACACCAGTCTCACGGCCCTCCACAGAGCAATACACACAGAACATACCCTACAAACAACAAAGTACCCAAACTGCACACCTCACAATCGCAACAGTCACAACACAGAAAGAACACAACACACGGGAAACACACGCTCAGACACATAAACACTGCCATGCACATTAAGCCAGCAGACCACAGACATCAGAGCTAAAAACACACCATAACGCAGTATGCAAAACGCAACACAACACAGAATACACACCCAATCACACAACAAACACCACAACCCATGCCCTACAGTATAAACAAAAGACGAACGACGCACTTCACACATGACACAAAACCCACAAACACAAAGGACCACACAGAAAGACGCACAACGCAAACATCGCACACAACACACACATTAAAAGAAACACATCAACACATTGCCGCAACACACAAAATAATACACAAATTACAGAGCAATACATCACACAACACACAAACATCACACACAATTTATACATCACACCTCATAACACACACAACAACCTGCAGTAACAACACAACACACAGACCGATGCAACCACTACATACCATACGTAAAGCCACACGCTCAAGGAATAACCACAATAAACTTAAGTAAACTCCCACAAACACAAAGACAGAGGACACACACAAACTCAGCACGCTAAAAGCACAACAGATGAAACAACATACAGCACAAACATCACAGGACATAAAGGCACACGATTCTCAGACACCACGGTTAGCCATATACACACCACACACACAATGAGGTACACGACACGAGCAAAACCACATACAGATAACACGTGTCCCCTCACACACTTAATCAATCACACACACAGCCTCTCAAACACAGCCAAACACGTATCAGAATCACATATGCATCACACACAGAAAACATACAAAACCACATGAAAGCAAACAACCAAGAATAAAGGCCGATAGCACACTTTTCTAACACTGAACACCCCACTCACAACCGCACGCAGACACCCCACACGCATGTATACACGGGCACCTTTACGCAATGCGCGCACAAACACACACACACACACAACATAAAGTAAAAACACAACAGTCACAGGGCGCACACCAGACACAACAGAGCACATGTTTCTCCTAAAACACACAAGTCACATTTGCAAGAGTACATGCACCACGCACCGTGAGGAACACCAAACACAACCACACACAGGTGACATATCTCACTTCGCAAACATAACAAGCACCCTCACATCACAACTCAAACACAACCATACGCAAATCACAATCACATACGGAAAACACACACAAAACAAATCCCTAGGCAAAACACACACAACCCACAAAGAAGACAAAGAGCGCACATTGCATACACTACACTCTGCAAGCACAACCACGCACAGACACAAAACACGTACATCCTCACGCAGGAGCACAACGCAGAGCACACACACAACACAGAAACACGCGAAACAAGGGTCCCAAGACACAGACCACACACCTCAAGGCACATAACTGCTCACAAAACACACACGGAAAACACTGCACAGACTACGTACTGCACACACCATGAGACATACTGAACAAGCGAAACCGCACAGTCAACACTTCTGATATCACGTGCATAACTCAAACAGCCAAACACACACACACAACCTCTCTAACACAACCACACACAAATCACAAACTCCACACATAAGACGGACACAACACATACTAATAATCCACAGACTACTCCCCTATGACGCACTACACACAACACACAGCCACAAGCAGGCAGTATAGAGCACACACAGGTGCACGCAGACAGCTCGAAAAATCACACCCAAAATACACACTCACAGAACACATCAGACGCAACGCAAAACTTACATCACACAGAATGCTCAAAATACAGAGACCACCCAACATCTATCCTGTATGTAACACACAGAAAGCATATAGACAGCGCTCACACAACCCAGAACACAGTACACAACAGAAAGCAGAAAGACCAGACGCAGTACACATGAAACACGACGACGGAAGGCAGACAACAGAAACACAACACACACACAAACACCAACGGATAACTCATAAAAAATGACAAGATATACAACACACAAAGAACCACTCAGTGCACAGAACACACAGCTCACGACCACACCCATGACACATTGCACGCCACACAGAGAAAGTATGCAGAACAATGTACTCAACAAGCAGCAAAGAACCCATAACACACATTGTACATTCACAACACACACCACATATACAAGCACCAGTAGAACACTCATAAAAAATGACAAAATGTACAACACACAAGGAACCGCTCAATGCACACAACTCACAACCACGCACGTCACACATTGCACGCCACACGGAGAAAATTACACAGAGCAGTGAACTCGACACGCAGTAAAGATCCCACACCACACGTAGTACCTACTCTACACACACAACATGGACAACACACACAAAATAAACAAGGCCCACAGATCACAGTCAACACAAGCCCAAACACACAAGAACACACAGCACACACAGCACAGCCAAACGGAATACACACAGAATCACAACACAAACACCACAAATCATTCACTACCGCATATCAACCACAAATACAGCACACTACACGAAAGAATTCCAGAAAGCACAACACGCACGGATCAAACACGCACAATACACAGTAATAAACACATAACACACAACGCACACAGCAAGACATAAAAAAAAGAAGCAGAAACGACACACAGCACACACAACACAACACACACAAAATGTGCATCACAACAGCGCAGACAACACTCACTACATACAACACTCGCAGAACATACAACACACCGGCCACACACAACACACATGGAGAGCACCAACACAACACATACAACGCACACGAAAAACACCCACAACACGCCAAAGAGTTTACATACAACCTCTCAACACACAAACATCGCCTCACCCTAAACAACAAACCCCACACACACCGAGCACATGACTGCACACAATACCCATGAACCACGGTTCTCAGAGTAAACACAACACACACAGTGAGGGACACTGACCAAGCATGACCACACACAGTACACACATCACAAATTACACTCAATACTCAAACAGCGAACCCCACACACCACCTGTCAAACACAAACCCACGGTAATCACAACCACATGCAGAACCCGCACCACACACAACACATGCGAAATGACATTGAAGAAATACACAAACCACAAAAGAACACCGAATTTATGAAACACATTTCACAGACTGCACACACCACACAAAACACACATAAAACATACAGCACACAGGGCCTCACAGAACGCACAATGCGAAGCACACAACCTACATACAAAGCACGTCAGACAGAGCACACAATTAATATCCCACTCAACACGTAAAGCACACAGAGGACACAACACAAAGCACAATATGCCAAACAGATTAGGATACACCCAACACACATGCAACTGAGAGCACAATACGTTGCACATCACGGAACACACGTGCGGTCCCATCACACACTAAACATGAAACAGAAAACCATTCACAGACCACATAACATTCCCGACCGTGAACACAACATGCTACAAAAAAGTCACCAAACGTACGACACACAAAGACACACTCCAAGCACGCAACACCCAGCGCAGGACCGCCCACAGACACACCAGTCTCACGGCCCTCCACAGAGCAATACACACAGAACATACCCTACAAACAACAAAGTACCCAAACTGCACACCTCACAATCGCAACAGTCACAACACAGAAAGAACACAACACACGGGAAACACACGCTCAGACACATAAACACTGCCATGCACATTAAGCCAGCAGACCACAGACATCAGAGCTAAAAACACACCATAACGCAGTATGCAAAACGCAACACAACACAGAATACACACCCAATCACACAACAAACACCACAACCCATGCCCTACAGTATAAACAAAAGACGAACGACGCACTTCACACATGACACAAAACCCACAAACACAAAGGACCACACAGAAAGACGCACAACGCAAACATCGCACACAACACACACATTAAAAGAAACACATCAACACATTGCCGCAACACACAAAATAATACACAAATTACAGAGCAATACATCACACAACACACAAACATCACACACAATTTATACATCACACCTCATAACACACACAACAACCTGCAGTAACAACACAACACACAGACCGATGCAACCACTACATACCATACGTAAAGCCACACGCTCAAGGAATAACCACAATAAACTTAAGTAAACTCCCACAAACACAAAGACAGAGGACACACACAAACTCAGCACGCTAAAAGCACAACAGATGAAACAACATACAGCACAAACATCACAGGACATAAAGGCACACGATTCTCAGACACCACGGTTAGCCATATACACACCACACACACAATGAGGTACACGACACGAGCAAAACCACATACAGATAACACGTGTCCCCTCACACACTTAATCAATCACACACACAGCCTCTCAAACACAGCCAAACACGTATCAGAATCACATATGCATCACACACAGAAAACATACAAAACCACATGAAAGCAAACAACCAAGAATAAAGGCCGATAGCACACTTTTCTAACACTGAACACCCCACTCACAACCGCACGCAGACACCCCACACGCATGTATACACGGGCACCTTTACGCAATGCGCGCACAAACACACACACACACACAACATAAAGTAAAAACACAACAGTCACAGGGCGCACACCAGACACAACAGAGTACATGTTTCTCCTAAAACACACAAGTCACATTTGCAAGAGTACATGCACCACGCACCGTGAGGAACACCAAACACAACCACACACAGGTGACATATCTCACTTCGCAAACATAACAAGCACCCTCACATCACAACTCAAACACAACCATACGCAAATCACAATCACATACGGAAAACACACACAAAACAAATCCCTAGGCAAAACACACACAACCCACAAAGAAGACAAAGAGCGCACATTGCATACACTACACTCTGCAAGCACAACCACGCACAGACACAAAACACGTACATCCTCACGCAGGAGCACAACGCAGAGCACACACACAACACAGAAACACGCGAAACAAGGGTCCCAAGACACAGACCACACACCTCAAGGCACATAACTGCTCACAAAACACACACGGAAAACACTGCACAGACTACGTACTGCACACACCATGAGACATACTGAACAAGCGAAACCGCACAGTCAACACTTCTGATATCACGTGCATAACTCAAACAGCCAAACACACACACACAACCTCTCTAACACAACCACACACAAATCACAAACTCCACACATAAGACGGACACAACACATACTAATAATCCACAGACTACTCCCCTATGACGCACTACACACAACACACACAGCCACAAGCAGGCAGTATAGAGCACACACAGGTGCACGCAGACAGCTCGAAAAATCACACCCAAAATACACACTCACAGAACACATCAGACGCAACGCAAAACTTACATCACACAGAATGCTCAAAATACAGAGACCACCCAACATCTATCCTGTATGTAACACACAGAAAGCATATAGACAGCGCTCACACAACCCAGAACACAGTACACAACAGAAAGCAGAAAGACCAGACGCAGTACACATGAAACACGACGACGGAAGGCAGACAACAGAAACACAACACACACACAAACACCAACGGATAACTCATAAAAAATGACAAGATATACAACACACAAAGAACCACTCAGTGCACAGAACACACAGCTCACGACCACACCCATGACACATTGCACGCCACACAGAGAAAGTATGCAGAACAATGTACTCAACAAGCAGCAAAGAACCCATAACACACATTGTACATTCACAACACACACCACATATACAAGCACCAGTAGAACACTCATAAAAAATGACAAAATGTACAACACACAAGGAACCGCTCAATGCACACAACTCACAACCACGCACGTCACACATTGCACGCCACACGGAGAAAATTACACAGAGCAGTGAACTCGACACGCAGTAAAGATCCCACACCACACGTAGTACCTACTCTACACACACAACATGGACAACACACACAAAATAAACAAGGCCCACAGATCACAGTCAACACAAGCCCAAACACACAAGAACACACAGCACACACAGCACAGCCAAACGGAATACACACAGAATCACAACACAAACACCACAAATCATTCACTACCGCATATCAACCACAAATACAGCACACTACACGAAAGAATTCCAGAAAGCACAACACGCACGGATCAAACACGCACAATACACAGTAATAAACCCATAACACACAACGCACACAGCAAGACATAAAAAAAAGAAGCAGAAACGACACACAGCACACACAACACAACACACACAAAATGTGCATCACAACAGCGCAGACAACACTCACTACATACAACACTCGCAGAACATACAACACACCGGCCACACACAACACACATGGAGAGCACCAACACAACACATACAACGCACACGAAAAACACCCACAACACGCCAAAGAGTTTACATACAACCTCTCAACACACAAACATCGCCTCACCCTAAACAACAAACCCCACACACACCGAGCACATGACTGCACACAATACCCATGAACCACGGTTCTCAGAGTAAACACAACACACACAGTGAGGGACACTGACCAAGCATGACCACACACAGTACACACATCACAAATTACACTCAATACTCAAACAGCGAACCCCACACACCACCTGTCAAACACAAACCCACGGTAATCACAACCACATGCAGAACCCGCACCACACACAACACATGCGAAATGACATGGAAGAAATACACAAACCACAAAAGAACACCGAATTTATGAAACACATTTCACAGACTGCACACACCACACAAAACACACATAAAACATACAGCACACAGGGCCTCACAGAACGCACAATGCGAAGCACACAACCTACATACAAAGCACGTCAGACAGAGCACACAATTAATATCCCACTCAACACGTAAAGCACACAGAGGACACAACACAAAGCACAATATGCCAAACAGATTAGGATACACCCAACACACATGCAACTGAGAGCACAATACGTTGCACATCACGGAACACACGTGCGGTCCCATCACACACTAAACATGAAACAGAAAACCATTCACAGACCACATAACATTCCCGACCATGAACACAACATGCTACAAAAAAGTCACCAAACGTACGACACACAAAGACACACTCCAAGCACGCAACACCCAGCGCAGGACCGCCCACAGACACACCAGTCTCACGGCCCTCCACAGAGCAATACACACAGAACATACCCTACAAACAACAAAGTACCCAAACTGCACACCTCACAATCGCAACAGTCACAACACAGAAAGAACACAACACACGGGAAACACACGCTCAGACACATAAACACTGCCATGCACATTAAGCCAGCAGACCACAGACATCAGAGCTAAAAACACACCATAACGCAGTATGCAAAACGCAACACAACACAGAATACACACCCAATCACACAACAAACACCACAACCCATGCCCTACAGTATAAACAAAAGACGAACGACGCACTTCACACATGACACAAAACCCACAAACACAAAGGACCACACAGAAAGACGCACAACGCAAACATCGCACACAACACACACATTAAAAGAAACACATCAACACATTGCCGCAACACACAAAATAATACACAAATTACAGAGCAATACATCACACAACACACAAACATCACACACAATTTATACATCACACCTCATAACACACACAACAACCTGCAGTAACAACACAACACACAGACCGATGCAACCACTACATACCATACGTAAAGCCACACGCTCAAGGAATAACCACAATAAACTTAAGTAAACTCCCACAAACACAAAGACAGAGGACACACACAAACTCAGCACGCTAAAAGCACAACAGATGAAACAACATACAGCACAAACATCACAGGACATAAAGGCACACGATTCTCAGACACCACGGTTAGCCATATACACACCACACACACAATGAGGTACACGACACGAGCAAAACCACATACAGATAACACGTGTCCCCTCACACACTTAATCAATCACACACACAGCCTCTCAAACACAGCCAAACACGTATCAGAATCACATATGCATCACACACAGAAAACATACAAAACCACATGAAAGCAAACAACCAAGAATAAAGGCCGATAGCACACTTTTCTAACACTGAACACCCCACTCACAACCGCACGCAGACACCCCACACGCATGTATACACGGGCACCTTTACGCAATGCGCGCACAAACACACACACACACACAACATAAAGTAAAAACACAACAGTCACAGGGCGCACACCAGACACAACAGAGCACATGTTTCTCCTAAAACACACAAGTCACATTTGCAAGAGTACATGCACCACGCACCGTGAGGAACACCAAACACAACCACACACAGGTGACATATCTCACTTCGCAAACATAACAAGCACCCTCACATCACAACTCAAACACAACCATACGCAAATCACAATCACATACGGAAAACACACACAAAACAAATCCCTAGGCAAAACACACACAACCCACAAAGAAGACAAAGAGCGCACATTGCATACACTACACTCTGCAAGCACAACCACGCACAGACACAAAACACGTACATCCTCACGCAGGAGCACAACGCAGAGCACACACACAACACAGAAACACGCGAAACAAGGGTCCCAAGACACAGACCACACACCTCAAGGCACATAACTGCTCACAAAACACACACGGAAAACACTGCACAGACTACGTACTGCACACACCATGAGACATACTGAACAAGCGAAACCGCACAGTCAACACTTCTGATATCACGTGCATAACTCAAACAGCCAAACACACACACACAACCTCTCTAACACAACCACACACAAATCACAAACTCCACACATAAGACGGACACAACACATACTAATAATCCACAGACTACTCCCCTATGACGCACTACACACAACACACACAGCCACAAGCAGGCAGTATAGAGCACACACAGGTGCACGCAGACAGCTCGAAAAATCACACCCAAAATACACACTCACAGAACACATCAGACGCAACGCAAAACTTACATCACACAGAATGCTCAAAATACAGAGACCACCCAACATCTATCCTGTATGTAACACACAGAAAGCATATAGACAGCGCTCACACAACCCAGAACACAGTACACAACAGAAAGCAGAAAGACCAGACGCAGTACACATGAAACACGACGACGGAAGGCAGACAACAGAAACACAACACACACACAAACACCAACGGATAACTCATAAAAAATGACAAGATATACAACACACAAAGAACCACTCAGTGCACAGAACACACAGCTCACGACCACACCCATGACACATTGCACGCCACACAGAGAAAGTATGCAGAACAATGTACTCAACAAGCAGCAAAGAACCCATAACACACATTGTACATTCACAACACACACCACATATACAAGCACCAGTAGAACACTCATAAAAAATGACAAAATGTACAACACACAAGGAACCGCTCAATGCACACAACTCACAACCACGCACGTCACACATTGCACGCCACACGGAGAAAATTACACAGAGCAGTGAACTCGACACGCAGTAAAGATCCCACACCACACGTAGTACCTACTCTACACACACAACATGGACAACACACACAAAATAAACAAGGCCCACAGATCACAGTCAACACAAGCCCAAACACACAAGAACACACAGCACACACAGCACAGCCAAACGGAATACACACAGAATCACAACACAAACACCACAAATCATTCACTACCGCATATCAACCACAAATACAGCACACTACACGAAAGAATTCCAGAAAGCACAACACGCACGGATCAAACACGCACAATACACAGTAATAAACACATAACACACAACGCACACAGCAAGACATAAAAAAAAGAAGCAGAAACGACACACAGCACACACAACACAACACACACAAAATGTGCATCACAACAGCGCAGACAACACTCACTACATACAACACTCGCAGAACATACAACACACCGGCCACACACAACACACATGGAGAGCACCAACACAACACATACAACGCACACGAAAAACACCCACAACACGCCAAAGAGTTTACATACAACCTCTCAACACACAAACATCGCCTCACCCTAAACAACAAACCCCACACACACCGAGCACATGACTGCACACAATACCCATGAACCACGGTTCTCAGAGTAAACACAACACACACAGTGAGGGACACTGACCAAGCATGACCACACACAGTACACACATCACAAATTACACTCAATACTCAAACAGCGAACCCCACACACCACCTGTCAAACACAAACCCACGGTAATCACAACCACATGCAGAACCCGCACCACACACAACACATGCGAAATGACATGGAAGAAATACACAAACCACAAAAGAACACCGAATTTATGAAACACATTTCACAGACTGCACACACCACACAAAACACACATAAAACATACAGCACACAGGGCCTCACAGAACGCACAATGCGAAGCACACAACCTACATACAAAGCACGTCAGACAGAGCACACAATTAATATCCCACTCAACACGTAAAGCACACAGAGGACACAACACAAAGCACAATATGCCAAACAGATTAGGATACACCCAACACACATGCAACTGAGAGCACAATACGTTGCACATCACGGAACACACGTGCGGTCCCATCACACACTAAACATGAAACAGAAAACCATTCACAGACCACATAACATTCCCGACCGTGAACACAACATGCTACAAAAAAGTCACCAAACGTACGACACACAAAGACACACTCCAAGCACGCAACACCCAGCGCAGGACCGCCCACAGACACACCAGTCTCACGGCCCTCCACAGAGCAATACACACAGAACATACCCTACAAACAACAAAGTACCCAAACTGCACACCTCACAATCGCAACAGTCACAACACAGAAAGAACACAACACACGGGAAACACACGCTCAGACACATAAACACTGCCATGCACATTAAGCCAGCAGACCACAGACATCAGAGCTAAAAACACACCATAACGCAGTATGCAAAACGCAACACAACACAGAATACACACCCAATCACACAACAAACACCACAACCCATGCCCTACAGTATAAACAAAAGACGAACGACGCACTTCACACATGACACAAAACCCACAAACACAAAGGACCACACAGAAAGACGCACAACGCAAACATCGCACACAACACACACATTAAAAGAAACACATCAACACATTGCCGCAACACACAAAATAATACACAAATTACAGAGCAATACATCACACAACACACAAACATCACACACAATTTATACATCACACCTCATAACACACACAACAACCTGCAGTAACAACACAACACACAGACCGATGCAACCACTACATACCATACGTAAAGCCACACGCTCAAGGAATAACCACAATAAACTTAAGTAAACTCCCACAAACACAAAGACAGAGGACACACACAAACTCAGCACGCTAAAAGCACAACAGATGAAACAACATACAGCACAAACATCACAGGACATAAAGGCACACGATTCTCAGACACCACGGTTAGCCATATACACACCACACACACAATGAGGTACACGACACGAGCAAAACCACATACAGATAACACGTGTCCCCTCACACACTTAATCAATCACACACACAGCCTCTCAAACACAGCCAAACACGTATCAGAATCACATATGCATCACACACAGAAAACATACAAAACCACATGAAAGCAAACAACCAAGAATAAAGGCCGATAGCACACTTTTCTAACACTGAACACCCCACTCACAACCGCACGCAGACACCCCACACGCATGTATACACGGGCACCTTTACGCAATGCGCGCACAAACACACACACACACACAACATAAAGTAAAAACACAACAGTCACAGGGCGCACACCAGACACAACAGAGCACATGTTTCTCCTAAAACACACAAGTCACATTTGCAAGAGTACATGCACCACGCACCGTGAGGAACACCAAACACAACCACACACAGGTGACATATCTCACTTCGCAAACATAACAAGCACCCTCACATCACAACTCAAACACAACCATACGCAAATCACAATCACATACGGAAAACACACACAAAACAAATCCCTAGGCAAAACACACACAACCCACAAAGAAGACAAAGAGCGCACATTGCATACACTACACTCTGCAAGCACAACCACGCACAGACACAAAACACGTACATCCTCACGCAGGAGCACAACGCAGAGCACACACACAACACAGAAACACGCGAAACAAGGGTCCCAAGACACAGACCACACACCTCAAGGCACATAACTGCTCACAAAACACACACGGAAAACACTGCACAGACTACGTACTGCACACACCATGAGACATACTGAACAAGCGAAACCGCACAGTCAACACTTCTGATATCACGTGCATAACTCAAACAGCCAAACACACACACACAACCTCTCTAACACAACCACACACAAATCACAAACTCCACACATAAGACGGACACAACACATACTAATAATCCACAGACTACTCCCCTATGACGCACTACACACAACACACACAGCCACAAGCAGGCAGTATAGAGCACACACAGGTGCACGCAGACAGCTCGAAAAATCACACCCAAAATACACACTCACAGAACACATCAGACGCAACGCAAAACTTACATCACACAGAATGCTCAAAATACAGAGACCACCCAACATCTATCCTGTATGTAACACACAGAAAGCATATAGACAGCGCTCACACAACCCAGAACACAGTACACAACAGAAAGCAGAAAGACCAGACGCAGTACACATGAAACACGACGACGGAAGGCAGACAACAGAAACACAACACACACACAAACACCAACGGATAACTCATAAAAAATGACAAGATATACAACACACAAAGAACCACTCAGTGCACAGAACACACAGCTCACGACCACACCCATGACACATTGCACGCCACACAGAGAAAGTATGCAGAACAATGTACTCAACAAGCAGCAAAGAACCCATAACACACATTGTACATTCACAACACACACCACATATACAAGCACCAGTAGAACACTCATAAAAAATGACAAAATGTACAACACACAAGGAACCGCTCAATGCACACAACTCACAACCACGCACGTCACACATTGCACGCCACACGGAGAAAATTACACAGAGCAGTGAACTCGACACGCAGTAAAGATCCCACACCACACGTAGTACCTACTCTACACACACAACATGGACAACACACACAAAATAAACAAGGCCCACAGATCACAGTCAACACAAGCCCAAACACACAAGAACACACAGCACACACAGCACAGCCAAACGGAATACACACAGAATCACAACACAAACACCACAAATCATTCACTACCGCATATCAACCACAAATACAGCACACTACACGAAAGAATTCCAGAAAGCACAACACGCACGGATCAAACACGCACAATACACAGTAATAAACACATAACACACAACGCACACAGCAAGACATAAAAAAAAGAAGCAGAAACGACACACAGCACACACAACACAACACACACAAAATGTGCATCACAACAGCGCAGACAACACTCACTACATACAACACTCGCAGAACATACAACACACCGGCCACACACAACACACATGGAGAGCACCAACACAACACATACAACGCACACGAAAAACACCCACAACACGCCAAAGAGTTTACATACAACCTCTCAACACACAAACATCGCCTCACCCTAAACAACAAACCCCACACACACCGAGCACATGACTGCACACAATACCCATGAACCACGGTTCTCAGAGTAAACACAACACACACAGTGAGGGACACTGACCAAGCATGACCACACACAGTACACACATCACAAATTACACTCAATACTCAAACAGCGAACCCCACACACCACCTGTCAAACACAAACCCACGGTAATCACAACCACATGCAGAACCCGCACCACACACAACACATGCGAAATGACATGGAAGAAATACACAAACCACAAAAGAACACCGAATTTATGAAACACATTTCACAGACTGCACACACCACACAAAACACACATAAAACATACAGCACACAGGGCCTCACAGAACGCACAATGCGAAGCACACAACCTACATACAAAGCACGTCAGACAGAGCACACAATTAATATCCCACTCAACACGTAAAGCACACAGAGGACACAACACAAAGCACAATATGCCAAACAGATTAGGATACACCCAACACACATGCAACTGAGAGCACAATACGTTGCACATCACGGAACACACGTGCGGTCCCATCACACACTAAACATGAAACAGAAAACCATTCACAGACCACATAACATTCCCGACCGTGAACACAACATGCTACAAAAAAGTCACCAAACGTACGACACACAAAGACACACTCCAAGCACGCAACACCCAGCGCAGGACCGCCCACAGACACACCAGTCTCACGGCCCTCCACAGAGCAATACACACAGAACATACCCTACAAACAACAAAGTACCCAAACTGCACACCTCACAATCGCAACAGTCACAACACAGAAAGAACACAACACACGGGAAACACACGCTCAGACACATAAACACTGCCATGCACATTAAGCCAGCAGACCACAGACATCAGAGCTAAAAACACACCATAACGCAGTATGCAAAACGCAACACAACACAGAATACACACCCAATCACACAACAAACACCACAACCCATGCCCTACAGTATAAACAAAAGACGAACGACGCACTTCACACATGACACAAAACCCACAAACACAAAGGACCACACAGAAAGACGCACAACGCAAACATCGCACACAACACACACATTAAAAGAAACACATCAACACATTGCCGCAACACACAAAATAATACACAAATTACAGAGCAATACATCACACAACACACAAACATCACACACAATTTATACATCACACCTCATAACACACACAACAACCTGCAGTAACAACACAACACACAGACCGATGCAACCACTACATACCATACGTAAAGCCACACGCTCAAGGAATAACCACAATAAACTTAAGTAAACTCCCACAAACACAAAGACAGAGGACACACACAAACTCAGCACGCTAAAAGCACAACAGATGAAACAACATACAGCACAAACATCACAGGACATAAAGGCACACGATTCTCAGACACCACGGTTAGCCATATACACACCACACACACAATGAGGTACACGACACGAGCAAAACCACATACAGATAACACGTGTCCCCTCACACACTTAATCAATCACACACACAGCCTCTCAAACACAGCCAAACACGTATCAGAATCACATATGCATCACACACAGAAAACATACAAAACCACATGAAAGCAAACAACCAAGAATAAAGGCCGATAGCACACTTTTCTAACACTGAACACCCCACTCACAACCGCACGCAGACACCCCACACGCATGTATACACGGGCACCTTTACGCAATGCGCGCACAAACACACACACACACACAACATAAAGTAAAAACACAACAGTCACAGGGCGCACACCAGACACAACAGAGCACATGTTTCTCCTAAAACACACAAGTCACATTTGCAAGAGTACATGCACCACGCACCGTGAGGAACACCAAACACAACCACACACAGGTGACATATCTCACTTCGCAAACATAACAAGCACCCTCACATCACAACTCAAACACAACCATACGCAAATCACAATCACATACGGAAAACACACACAAAACAAATCCCTAGGCAAAACACACACAACCCACAAAGAAGACAAAGAGCGCACATTGCATACACTACACTCTGCAAGCACAACCACGCACAGACACAAAACACGTACATCCTCACGCAGGAGCACAACGCAGAGCACACACACAACACAGAAACACGCGAAACAAGGGTCCCAAGACACAGACCACACACCTCAAGGCACATAACTGCTCACAAAACACACACGGAAAACACTGCACAGACTACGTACTGCACACACCATGAGACATACTGAACAAGCGAAACCGCACAGTCAACACTTCTGATATCACGTGCATAACTCAAACAGCCAAACACACACACACAACCTCTCTAACACAACCACACACAAATCACAAACTCCACACATAAGACGGACACAACACATACTAATAATCCACAGACTACTCCCCTATGACGCACTACACACAACACACAGCCACAAGCAGGCAGTATAGAGCACACACAGGTGCACGCAGACAGCTCGAAAAATCACACCCAAAATACACACTCACAGAACACATCAGACGCAACGCAAAACTTACATCACACAGAATGCTCAAAATACAGAGACCACCCAACATCTATCCTGTATGTAACACACAGAAAGCATATAGACAGCGCTCACACAACCCAGAACACAGTACACAACAGAAAGCAGAAAGACCAGACGCAGTACACATGAAACACGACGACGGAAGGCAGACAACAGAAACACAACACACACACAAACACCAACGGATAACTCATAAAAAATGACAAGATATACAACACACAAAGAACCACTCAGTGCACAGAACACACAGCTCACGACCACACCCATGACACATTGCACGCCACACAGAGAAAGTATGCAGAACAATGTACTCAACAAGCAGCAAAGAACCCATAACACACATTGTACATTCACAACACACACCACATATACAAGCACCAGTAGAACACTCATAAAAAATGACAAAATGTACAACACACAAGGAACCGCTCAATGCACACAACTCACAACCACGCACGTCACACATTGCACGCCACACGGAGAAAATTACACAGAGCAGTGAACTCGACACGCAGTAAAGATCCCACACCACACGTAGTACCTACTCTACACACACAACATGGACAACACACACAAAATAAACAAGGCCCACATATCACAGTCAACACAAGCCCAAACACACAAGAACACACAGCACACACAGCACAGCCAAACGGAATACACACAGAATCACAACACAAACACCACAAATCATTCACTACCGCATATCAACCACAAATACAGCACACTACACGAAAGAATTCCAGAAAGCACAACACGCACGGATCAAACACGCACAATACACAGTAATAAACACATAACACACAACGCACACAGCAAGACATAAAAAAAAGAAGCAGAAACGACACACAGCACACACAACACAACACACACAAAATGTGCATCACAACAGCGCAGACAACACTCACTACATACAACACTCGCAGAACATACAACACACCGGCCACACACAACACACATGGAGAGCACCAACACAACACATACAACGCACACGAAAAACACCCACAACACGCCAAAGAGTTTACATACAACCTCTCAACACACAAACATCGCCTCACCCTAAACAACAAACCCCACACACACCGAGCACATGACTGCACACAATACCCATGAACCACGGTTCTCAGAGTAAACACAACACACACAGTGAGGGACACTGACCAAGCATGACCACACACAGTACACACATCACAAATTACACTCAATACTCAAACAGCGAACCCCACACACCACCTGTCAAACACAAACCCACGGTAATCACAACCACATGCAGAACCCGCACCACACACAACACATGCGAAATGACATGGAAGAAATACACAAACCACAAAAGAACACCGAATTTATGAAACACATTTCACAGACTGCACACACCACACAAAACACACATAAAACATACAGCACACAGGGCCTCACAGAACGCACAATGCGAAGCACACAACCTACATACAAAGCACGTCAGACAGAGCACACAATTAATATCCCACTCAACACGTAAAGCACACAGAGGACACAACACAAAGCACAATATGCCAAACAGATTAGGATACACCCAACACACATGCAACTGAGAGCACAATACGTTGCACATCACGGAACACACGTGCGGTCCCATCACACACTAAACATGAAACAGAAAACCATTCACAGACCACATAACATTCCCGACCGTGAACACAACATGCTACAAAAAAGTCACCAAACGTACGACACACAAAGACACACTCCAAGCACGCAACACCCAGCGCAGGACCGCCCACAGACACACCAGTCTCACGGCCCTCCACAGAGCAATACACACAGAACATACCCTACAAACAACAAAGTACCCAAACTGCACACCTCACAATCGCAACAGTCACAACACAGAAAGAACACAACACACGGGAAACACACGCTCAGACACATAAACACTGCCATGCACATTAAGCCAGCAGACCACAGACATCAGAGCTAAAAACACACCATAACGCAGTATGCAAAACGCAACACAACACAGAATACACACCCAATCACACAACAAACACCACAACCCATGCCCTACAGTATAAACAAAAGACGAACGACGCACTTCACACATGACACAAAACCCACAAACACAAAGGACCACACAGAAAGACGCACAACGCAAACATCGCACACAACACACACATTAAAAGAAACACATCAACACATTGCCGCAACACACAAAATAATACACAAATTACAGAGCAATACATCACACAACACACAAACATCACACACAATTTATACATCACACCTCATAACACACACAACAACCTGCAGTAACAACACAACACACAGACCGATGCAACCACTACATACCATACGTAAAGCCACACGCTCAAGGAATAACCACAATAAACTTAAGTAAACTCCCACAAACACAAAGACAGAGGACACACACAAACTCAGCACGCTAAAAGCACAACAGATGAAACAACATACAGCACAAACATCACAGGACATAAAGGCACACGATTCTCAGACACCACGGTTAGCCATATACACACCACACACACAATGAGGTACACGACACGAGCAAAACCACATACAGATAACACGTGTCCCCTCACACACTTAATCAATCACACACACAGCCTCTCAAACACAGCCAAACACGTATCAGAATCACATATGCATCACACACAGAAAACATACAAAACCACATGAAAGCAAACAACCAAGAATAAAGGCCGATAGCACACTTTTCTAACACTGAACACCCCACTCACAACCGCACGCAGACACCCCACACGCATGTATACACGGGCACCTTTACGCAATGCGCGCACAAACACACACACACACACAACATAAAGTAAAAACACAACAGTCACAGGGCGCACACCAGACACAACAGAGCACATGTTTCTCCTAAAACACACAAGTCACATTTGCAAGAGTACATGCACCACGCACCGTGAGGAACACCAAACACAACCACACACAGGTGACATATCTCACTTCGCAAACATAACAAGCACCCTCACATCACAACTCAAACACAACCATACGCAAATCACAATCACATACGGAAAACACACACAAAACAAATCCCTAGGCAAAACACACACAACCCACAAAGAAGACAAAGAGCGCACATTGCATACACTACACTCTGCAAGCACAACCACGCACAGACACAAAACACGTACATCCTCACGCAGGAGCACAACGCAGAGCACACACACAACACAGAAACACGCGAAACAAGGGTCCCAAGACACAGACCACACACCTCAAGGCACATAACTGCTCACAAAACACACACGGAAAACACTGCACAGACTACGTACTGCACACACCATGAGACATACTGAACAAGCGAAACCGCACAGTCAACACTTCTGATATCACGTGCATAACTCAAACAGCCAAACACACACACACAACCTCTCTAACACAACCACACACAAATCACAAACTCCACACATAAGACGGACACAACACATACTAATAATCCACAGACTACTCCCCTATGACGCACTACACACAACACACAGCCACAAGCAGGCAGTATAGAGCACACACAGGTGCACGCAGACAGCTCGAAAAATCACACCCAAAATACACACTCACAGAACACATCAGACGCAACGCAAAACTTACATCACACAGAATGCTCAAAATACAGAGACCACCCAACATCTATCCTGTATGTAACACACAGAAAGCATATAGACAGCGCTCACACAACCCAGAACACAGTACACAACAGAAAGCAGAAAGACCAGACGCAGTACACATGAAACACGACGACGGAAGGCAGACAACAGAAACACAACACACACACAAACACCAACGGATAACTCATAAAAAATGACAAGATATACAACACACAAAGAACCACTCAGTGCACAGAACACACAGCTCACGACCACACCCATGACACATTGCACGCCACACAGAGAAAGTATGCAGAACAATGTACTCAACAAGCAGCAAAGAACCCATAACACACATTGTACATTCACAACACACACCACATATACAAGCACCAGTAGAACACTCATAAAAAATGACAAAATGTACAACACACAAGGAACCGCTCAATGCACACAACTCACAACCACGCACGTCACACATTGCACGCCACACGGAGAAAATTACACAGAGCAGTGAACTCGACACGCAGTAAAGATCCCACACCACACGTAGTACCTACTCTACACACACAACATGGACAACACACACAAAATAAACAAGGCCCACAGATCACAGTCAACACAAGCCCAAACACACAAGAACACACAGCACACACAGCACAGCCAAACGGAATACACACAGAATCACAACACAAACACCACAAATCATTCACTACCGCATATCAACCACAAATACAGCACACTACACGAAAGAATTCCAGAAAGCACAACACGCACGGATCAAACACGCACAATACACAGTAATAAACACATAACACACAACGCACACAGCAGACATAAAAAAAAGAAGCAGAAACGACACACAGCACACACAACACAACACACACAAAATGTGCATCACAACAGCGCAGACAACACTCACTACATACAACACTCGCAGAACATACAACACACCGGCCACACACAACACACATGGAGAGCACCAACACAACACATACAACGCACACGAAAAACACCCACAACACGCAAAGAGTTTACATACAACCTCTCAACACACAAACATCGCCTCACCCTAAACAACAAACCCCACACACACCGAGCACATGACTGCACACAATACCCATGAACCACGGTTCTCAGAGTAAACACAACACACACAGTGAGGGACACTGACCAAGCATGACCACACACAGTACACACATCACAAATTACACTCAATACTCAAACAGCGAACCCCTCACACCACCTGTCAAACACAAACCCACGGTAATCACAACCACATGCAGAACCCGCCACCACACACAACACATGCGAAATGACATTGAAGAAATACACAAACCACAAAAGAACACCGAATTTATGAAACACATTTCACAGACTGCACACACCACACAAAACACACATAAAACATACAGCACACAGGGCCTCACAGAACGCACAATGCGAAGCACACAACCTACATACAAAGCACGTCAGACAGAGCACACAATTAATATCCCACTCAACACGTAAAGCACACAGAGGACACAACACAAAGCACAATATGCCAAACAGATTAGGATACACCCAACACACATGCAACTGAGAGCACAATACGTTGCACATCACGGAACACACGTGCGGTCCCATCACACACTAAACATGAAACAGAAAACCATTCACAGACCACATAACATTCCCGACCGTGAACACAACATGCTACAAAAAAGTCACCAAACGTACGACACACAAAGACACACTCCAAGCACGCAACACCCAGCGCAGGACCGCCCACAGACACACCAGTCTCACGGCCCTCCACAGAGCAATACACACAGAACATACCCTACAAACAACAAAGTACCCAAACTGCACACCTCACAATCGCAACAGTCACAACACAGAAAGAACACAACACACGGGAAACACACGCTCAGACACATAAACACTGCCATGCACATTAAGCCAGGCAGACCACAGACATCAGAGCTAAAAACACACCATAACGCAGTATGACAAAACGCAACACAACACAGAATACACACCCAATCACACAACAAACACCACAACCCATGCCCTACAGTATAAACAAAAGACGAACGACGCACTTCACACATGACACAAACCCACAAACACAAAGGACCACACAGAAAGACGCACAACGCAAACATCGCACACAACACACACATTAAAAGAAACACATCAACACATGCCGCAACACACAAAATATACACAAATTACAGAGCAATACATCACACAACACACAAACATCACACACAATTTATACATCACACCTCATAACACACACAACAACCTGCAGTAACAACACAACACACAGACCGATGCAACCACTACATACCATACGTAAAGCCACACGCTCAAGGAATAACCACAATAAACTTAAGTAAACTCCCACAAACACAAAGACAGAGGACACACACAAACTCAGCACGCTAAAAGCACACAGATGAAACAACATACAGCACAAACATCACAGGACATAAAGGCACACGATTCTCAGACACCACGGTTAGCCATATACACACCACACACACAATGAGGTACACGACACGAGCAAAACCACATACAGATAACACGTGTCCCCTCACACACTTAATCAATCACACACACAGCCTCTCAAACACAGCCAAACACGTATCAGAATCACATATGCATCACACACAGAAAACATACAAAACCACATGAAAGCAAACAACCAAGAATAAAGGCCGATAGCACACTTTTCTAACACTGAACACCCCACTCACAACCGCACGCAGACACCCCACACGCATGTATACACGGGCACCTTTACGCAATGCGCGCACAACACACACACACACACAACATAAAGTAAAAACACAACAGTCACAGGGCGCACACCAGACACAACAGAGTACATGTTTCTCCTAAAACACACAAGTCACATTTGCAAGAGTACATGCACCACGCACCGTGAGGACACAAACACAACACAACACAGCACAGGTGACATATCTCACTTCGCAAACATAACAAGCACCCTCACATCACAACTCAAACACAACCATACGCAAATCACAATCACATACGGAAAACACACACAAAACAAATCCCTAGGCAAAACACACACAACCCACAAAGAAGACAAAGAGCGCACATTGCATACACTACACTCTGCAAGCACAACCACGCACAGACACAAAACACGTACATCCTCACGCAGGAGCACAACGCAGAGCACACACACAACACAGAAACACGCGAAACAAGGGTCCCAAGACACAGACCACACACCTCAAGGCACATAACTGCTCACAAAACACACACGGAAAACACTGCACAGACTACGTACTGCACACACCATGAGACATACTGAACAAGCGAAACCGCACAGTCAACACTTCTGATATCACGTGCATAACTCAAACAGCCAAACACACACACACAACCTCTCTAACACAACCACACAGAATCTACAACACAAACTCCACACATAAGACGGACACAACACATACTAATAATCCACAGACTACTCCCCCTATGACGCACTACACACAACACACACAGCCACAAGCAGGCAGTATAGAGCACACACAGGTGCACGCAGACAGCTCGAAAAATCACACCAAAAATACACACTCACAGAACACATCAGACGCAACGCAAAACTTACATCACACAGAATGCTCAAAATTACAGAGACCACCCAACATCTATCCTGTATGTAACACACAGAAAGCATATAGACAGCGCTCACACAACCCAGAACACAGTACACAACAGAAAGCAGAAAGACCAGACGCGAGTACACATGAAACACGACGACGGAAGGCAGACAACAGAAACACAACACACACACAAACACCAACGATAACTCATAAAAAATGACAAGATATACAACACACAAAGAGCACAGAACACACAGCTCACGACCACACCCATGACACATTGCACGCCACACAGAGAAAGTATGCAGAACAATGTACTCAACAAGCAGCAAAGAACCCATAACACACATTGTACATTCACAACACACACCACATATACAAGCACCAGTAGAACACTCATAAAAAATGACAAAATGTACAACACACAAGGAACCGCTCAATGCACACAACTCACAACCACGCACGTCACACATTGCACGCCACACGGAGAAAATTACACAGAGCAGTGAACTCGACACGCAGTAAAGATCCCACACCACACGTAGTACCTACTCTACACACACAACATGGACAACACACACAAAATAAACAAGGCCCACAGATCACAGTCAACACAAGCCCAAACACACAAGAACACACAGCACACACAGCACAGCCAAACGGAATACACACAGAATCACAACACAAACACCACAAATCATTCACTACCGCATATCAACCACAAATACAGCACACTACACGAAAGAATTCCAGAAAGCACAACACGCACGGATCAAACACGCACAATACACAGTAATAAACCCATAACACACAACGCACACAGCAAGACATAAAAAAAAGAAGCAGAAACGACACACAGCACACACAACACAACACACACAAAATGTGCATCACAACAGCGCAGACAACACTCACTACATACAACACTCGCAGAACATACAACACACCGGCCACACACAACACACATGGAGAGCACCAACACAACACATACAACGCACACGAAAAACACCCACAACACGCCAAAGAGTTTACATACAACCTCTCAACACACAAACATCGCCTCACCCTAAACAACAAACCCCACACACACCGAGCACATGACTGCACACAATACCCATGAACCACGGTTCTCAGAGTAAACACAACACACACAGTGAGGGACACTGACCAAGCATGACCACACACAGTACACACATCACAAATTACACTCAATACTCAAACAGCGAACCCCACACACCACCTGTCAAACACAAACCCACGGTAATCACAACCACATGCAGAACCCGCACCACACACAACACATGCGAAATGACATGGAAGAAATACACAAACCACAAAAGAACACCGAATTTATGAAACACATTTCACAGACTGCACACACCACACAAAACACACATAAAACATACAGCACACAGGGCCTCACAGAACGCACAATGCGAAGCACACAACCTACATACAAAGCACGTCAGACAGAGCACACAATTAATATCCCACTCAACACGTAAAGCACACAGAGGACACAACACAAAGCACAATATGCCAAACAGATTAGGATACACCCAACACACATGCAACTGAGAGCACAATACGTTGCACATCACGGAACACACGTGCGGTCCCATCACACACTAAACATGAAACAGAAAACCATTCACAGACCACATAACATTCCCGACCATGAACACAACATGCTACAAAAAAGTCACCAAACGTACGACACACAAAGACACACTCCAAGCACGCAACACCCAGCGCAGGACCGCCCACAGACACACCAGTCTCACGGCCCTCCACAGAGCAATACACACAGAACATACCCTACAAACAACAAAGTACCCAAACTGCACACCTCACAATCGCAACAGTCACAACACAGAAAGAACACAACACACGGGAAACACACGCTCAGACACATAAACACTGCCATGCACATTAAGCCAGCAGACCACAGACATCAGAGCTAAAAACACACCATAACGCAGTATGCAAAACGCAACACAACACAGAATACACACCCAATCACACAACAAACACCACAACCCATGCCCTACAGTATAAACAAAAGACGAACGACGCACTTCACACATGACACAAAACCCACAAACACAAAGGACCACACAGAAAGACGCACAACGCAAACATCGCACACAACACACACATTAAAAGAAACACATCAACACATTGCCGCAACACACAAAATAATACACAAATTACAGAGCAATACATCACACAACACACAAACATCACACACAATTTATACATCACACCTCATAACACACACAACAACCTGCAGTAACAACACAACACACAGACCGATGCAACCACTACATACCATACGTAAAGCCACACGCTCAAGGAATAACCACAATAAACTTAAGTAAACTCCCACAAACACAAAGACAGAGGACACACACAAACTCAGCACGCTAAAAGCACAACAGATGAAACAACATACAGCACAAACATCACAGGACATAAAGGCACACGATTCTCAGACACCACGGTTAGCCATATACACACCACACACACAATGAGGTACACGACACGAGCAAAACCACATACAGATAACACGTGTCCCCTCACACACTTAATCAATCACACACACAGCCTCTCAAACACAGCCAAACACGTATCAGAATCACATATGCATCACACACAGAAAACATACAAAACCACATGAAAGCAAACAACCAAGAATAAAGGCCGATAGCACACTTTTCTAACACTGAACACCCCACTCACAACCGCACGCAGACACCCCACACGCATGTATACACGGGCACCTTTACGCAATGCGCGCACAAACACACACACACACACAACATAAAGTAAAAACACAACAGTCACAGGGCGCACACCAGACACAACAGAGCACATGTTTCTCCTAAAACACACAAGTCACATTTGCAAGAGTACATGCACCACGCACCGTGAGGAACACCAAACACAACCACACACAGGTGACATATCTCACTTCGCAAACATAACAAGCACCCTCACATCACAACTCAAACACAACCATACGCAAATCACAATCACATACGGAAAACACACACAAAACAAATCCCTAGGCAAAACACACACAACCCACAAAGAAGACAAAGAGCGCACATTGCATACACTACACTCTGCAAGCACAACCACGCACAGACACAAAACACGTACATCCTCACGCAGGAGCACAACGCAGAGCACACACACAACACAGAAACACGCGAAACAAGGGTCCCAAGACACAGACCACACACCTCAAGGCACATAACTGCTCACAAAACACACACGGAAAACACTGCACAGACTACGTACTGCACACACCATGAGACATACTGAACAAGCGAAACCGCACAGTCAACACTTCTGATATCACGTGCATAACTCAAACAGCCAAACACACACACACAACCTCTCTAACACAACCACACACAAATCACAAACTCCACACATAAGACGGACACAACACATACTAATAATCCACAGACTACTCCCCTATGACGCACTACACACAACACACACAGCCACAAGCAGGCAGTATAGAGCACACACAGGTGCACGCAGACAGCTCGAAAAATCACACCCAAAATACACACTCACAGAACACATCAGACGCAACGCAAAACTTACATCACACAGAATGCTCAAAATACAGAGACCACCCAACATCTATCCTGTATGTAACACACAGAAAGCATATAGACAGCGCTCACACAACCCAGAACACAGTACACAACAGAAAGCAGAAAGACCAGACGCAGTACACATGAAACACGACGACGGAAGGCAGACAACAGAAACACAACACACACACAAACACCAACGGATAACTCATAAAAAATGACAAGATATACAACACACAAAGAACCACTCAGTGCACAGAACACACAGCTCACGACCACACCCATGACACATTGCACGCCACACAGAGAAAGTATGCAGAACAATGTACTCAACAAGCAGCAAAGAACCCATAACACACATTGTACATTCACAACACACACCACATATACAAGCACCAGTAGAACACTCATAAAAAATGACAAAATGTACAACACACAAGGAACCGCTCAATGCACACAACTCACAACCACGCACGTCACACATTGCACGCCACACGGAGAAAATTACACAGAGCAGTGAACTCGACACGCAGTAAAGATCCCACACCACACGTAGTACCTACTCTACACACACAACATGGACAACACACACAAAATAAACAAGGCCCACAGATCACAGTCAACACAAGCCCAAACACACAAGAACACACAGCACACACAGCACAGCCAAACGGAATACACACAGAATCACAACACAAACACCACAAATCATTCACTACCGCATATCAACCACAAATACAGCACACTACACGAAAGAATTCCAGAAAGCACAACACGCACGGATCAAACACGCACAATACACAGTAATAAACACATAACACACAACGCACACAGCAAGACATAAAAAAAAGAAGCAGAAACGACACACAGCACACACAACACAACACACACAAAATGTGCATCACAACAGCGCAGACAACACTCACTACATACAACACTCGCAGAACATACAACACACCGGCCACACACAACACACATGGAGAGCACCAACACAACACATACAACGCACACGAAAAACACCCACAACACGCCAAAGAGTTTACATACAACCTCTCAACACACAAACATCGCCTCACCCTAAACAACAAACCCCACACACACCGAGCACATGACTGCACACAATACCCATGAACCACGGTTCTCAGAGTAAACACAACACACACAGTGAGGGACACTGACCAAGCATGACCACACACAGTACACACATCACAAATTACACTCAATACTCAAACAGCGAACCCCACACACCACCTGTCAAACACAAACCCACGGTAATCACAACCACATGCAGAACCCGCACCACACACAACACATGCGAAATGACATGGAAGAAATACACAAACCACAAAAGAACACCGAATTTATGAAACACATTTCACAGACTGCACACACCACACAAAACACACATAAAACATACAGCACACAGGGCCTCACAGAACGCACAATGCGAAGCACACAACCTACATACAAAGCACGTCAGACAGAGCACACAATTAATATCCCACTCAACACGTAAAGCACACAGAGGACACAACACAAAGCACAATATGCCAAACAGATTAGGATACACCCAACACACATGCAACTGAGAGCACAATACGTTGCACATCACGGAACACACGTGCGGTCCCATCACACACTAAACATGAAACAGAAAACCATTCACAGACCACATAACATTCCCGACCGTGAACACAACATGCTACAAAAAAGTCACCAAACGTACGACACACAAAGACACACTCCAAGCACGCAACACCCAGCGCAGGACCGCCCACAGACACACCAGTCTCACGGCCCTCCACAGAGCAATACACACAGAACATACCCTACAAACAACAAAGTACCCAAACTGCACACCTCACAATCGCAACAGTCACAACACAGAAAGAACACAACACACGGGAAACACACGCTCAGACACATAAACACTGCCATGCACATTAAGCCAGCAGACCACAGACATCAGAGCTAAAAACACACCATAACGCAGTATGCAAAACGCAACACAACACAGAATACACACCCAATCACACAACAAACACCACAACCCATGCCCTACAGTATAAACAAAAGACGAACGACGCACTTCACACATGACACAAAACCCACAAACACAAAGGACCACACAGAAAGACGCACAACGCAAACATCGCACACAACACACACATTAAAAGAAACACATCAACACATTGCCGCAACACACAAAATAATACACAAATTACAGAGCAATACATCACACAACACACAAACATCACACACAATTTATACATCACACCTCATAACACACACAACAACCTGCAGTAACAACACAACACACAGACCGATGCAACCACTACATACCATACGTAAAGCCACACGCTCAAGGAATAACCACAATAAACTTAAGTAAACTCCCACAAACACAAAGACAGAGGACACACACAAACTCAGCACGCTAAAAGCACAACAGATGAAACAACATACAGCACAAACATCACAGGACATAAAGGCACACGATTCTCAGACACCACGGTTAGCCATATACACACCACACACACAATGAGGTACACGACACGAGCAAAACCACATACAGATAACACGTGTCCCCTCACACACTTAATCAATCACACACACAGCCTCTCAAACACAGCCAAACACGTATCAGAATCACATATGCATCACACACAGAAAACATACAAAACCACATGAAAGCAAACAACCAAGAATAAAGGCCGATAGCACACTTTTCTAACACTGAACACCCCACTCACAACCGCACGCAGACACCCCACACGCATGTATACACGGGCACCTTTACGCAATGCGCGCACAAACACACACACACACACAACATAAAGTAAAAACACAACAGTCACAGGGCGCACACCAGACACAACAGAGCACATGTTTCTCCTAAAACACACAAGTCACATTTGCAAGAGTACATGCACCACGCACCGTGAGGAACACCAAACACAACCACACACAGGTGACATATCTCACTTCGCAAACATAACAAGCACCCTCACATCACAACTCAAACACAACCATACGCAAATCACAATCACATACGGAAAACACACACAAAACAAATCCCTAGGCAAAACACACACAACCCACAAAGAAGACAAAGAGCGCACATTGCATACACTACACTCTGCAAGCACAACCACGCACAGACACAAAACACGTACATCCTCACGCAGGAGCACAACGCAGAGCACACACACAACACAGAAACACGCGAAACAAGGGTCCCAAGACACAGACCACACACCTCAAGGCACATAACTGCTCACAAAACACACACGGAAAACACTGCACAGACTACGTACTGCACACACCATGAGACATACTGAACAAGCGAAACCGCACAGTCAACACTTCTGATATCACGTGCATAACTCAAACAGCCAAACACACACACACAACCTCTCTAACACAACCACACACAAATCACAAACTCCACACATAAGACGGACACAACACATACTAATAATCCACAGACTACTCCCCTATGACGCACTACACACAACACACACAGCCACAAGCAGGCAGTATAGAGCACACACAGGTGCACGCAGACAGCTCGAAAAATCACACCCAAAATACACACTCACAGAACACATCAGACGCAACGCAAAACTTACATCACACAGAATGCTCAAAATACAGAGACCACCCAACATCTATCCTGTATGTAACACACAGAAAGCATATAGACAGCGCTCACACAACCCAGAACACAGTACACAACAGAAAGCAGAAAGACCAGACGCAGTACACATGAAACACGACGACGGAAGGCAGACAACAGAAACACAACACACACACAAACACCAACGGATAACTCATAAAAAATGACAAGATATACAACACACAAAGAACCACTCAGTGCACAGAACACACAGCTCACGACCACACCCATGACACATTGCACGCCACACAGAGAAAGTATGCAGAACAATGTACTCAACAAGCAGCAAAGAACCCATAACACACATTGTACATTCACAACACACACCACATATACAAGCACCAGTAGAACACTCATAAAAAATGACAAAATGTACAACACACAAGGAACCGCTCAATGCACACAACTCACAACCACGCACGTCACACATTGCACGCCACACGGAGAAAATTACACAGAGCAGTGAACTCGACACGCAGTAAAGATCCCACACCACACGTAGTACCTACTCTACACACACAACATGGACAACACACACAAAATAAACAAGGCCCACAGATCACAGTCAACACAAGCCCAAACACACAAGAACACACAGCACACACAGCACAGCCAAACGGAATACACACAGAATCACAACACAAACACCACAAATCATTCACTACCGCATATCAACCACAAATACAGCACACTACACGAAAGAATTCCAGAAAGCACAACACGCACGGATCAAACACGCACAATACACAGTAATAAACACATAACACACAACGCACACAGCAAGACATAAAAAAAAGAAGCAGAAACGACACACAGCACACACAACACAACACACACAAAATGTGCATCACAACAGCGCAGACAACACTCACTACATACAACACTCGCAGAACATACAACACACCGGCCACACACAACACACATGGAGAGCACCAACACAACACATACAACGCACACGAAAAACACCCACAACACGCCAAAGAGTTTACATACAACCTCTCAACACACAAACATCGCCTCACCCTAAACAACAAACCCCACACACACCGAGCACATGACTGCACACAATACCCATGAACCACGGTTCTCAGAGTAAACACAACACACACAGTGAGGGACACTGACCAAGCATGACCACACACAGTACACACATCACAAATTACACTCAATACTCAAACAGCGAACCCCACACACCACCTGTCAAACACAAACCCACGGTAATCACAACCACATGCAGAACCCGCACCACACACAACACATGCGAAATGACATGGAAGAAATACACAAACCACAAAAGAACACCGAATTTATGAAACACATTTCACAGACTGCACACACCACACAAAACACACATAAAACATACAGCACACAGGGCCTCACAGAACGCACAATGCGAAGCACACAACCTACATACAAAGCACGTCAGACAGAGCACACAATTAATATCCCACTCAACACGTAAAGCACACAGAGGACACAACACAAAGCACAATATGCCAAACAGATTAGGATACACCCAACACACATGCAACTGAGAGCACAATACGTTGCACATCACGGAACACACGTGCGGTCCCATCACACACTAAACATGAAACAGAAAACCATTCACAGACCACATAACATTCCCGACCGTGAACACAACATGCTACAAAAAAGTCACCAAACGTACGACACACAAAGACACACTCCAAGCACGCAACACCCAGCGCAGGACCGCCCACAGACACACCAGTCTCACGGCCCTCCACAGAGCAATACACACAGAACATACCCTACAAACAACAAAGTACCCAAACTGCACACCTCACAATCGCAACAGTCACAACACAGAAAGAACACAACACACGGGAAACACACGCTCAGACACATAAACACTGCCATGCACATTAAGCCAGCAGACCACAGACATCAGAGCTAAAAACACACCATAACGCAGTATGCAAAACGCAACACAACACAGAATACACACCCAATCACACAACAAACACCACAACCCATGCCCTACAGTATAAACAAAAGACGAACGACGCACTTCACACATGACACAAAACCCACAAACACAAAGGACCACACAGAAAGACGCACAACGCAAACATCGCACACAACACACACATTAAAAGAAACACATCAACACATTGCCGCAACACACAAAATAATACACAAATTACAGAGCAATACATCACACAACACACAAACATCACACACAATTTATACATCACACCTCATAACACACACAACAACCTGCAGTAACAACACAACACACAGACCGATGCAACCACTACATACCATACATAAAGCCACACGCTCAAGGAATAACCACAATAAACTTAAGTAAACTCCCACAAACACAAAGACAGAGGACACACACAAACTCAGCACGCTAAAAGCACAACAGATGAAACAACATACAGCACAAACATCACAGGACATAAAGGCACACGATTCTCAGACACCACGGTTAGCCATATACACACCACACACACAATGAGGTACACGACACGAGCAAAACCACATACAGATAACACGTGTCCCCTCACACACTTAATCAATCACACACACAGCCTCTCAAACACAGCCAAACACGTATCAGAATCACATATGCATCACACACAGAAAACATACAAAACCACATGAAAGCAAACAACCAAGAATAAAGGCCGATAGCACACTTTTCTAACACTGAACACCCCACTCACAACCGCACGCAGACACCCCACACGCATGTATACACGGGCACCTTTACGCAATGCGCGCACAAACACACACACACACACAACATAAAGTAAAAACACAACAGTCACAGGGCGCACACCAGACACAACAGAGCACATGTTTCTCCTAAAACACACAAGTCACATTTGCAAGAGTACATGCACCACGCACCGTGAGGAACACCAAACACAACCACACACAGGTGACATATCTCACTTCGCAAACATAACAAGCACCCTCACATCACAACTCAAACACAACCATACGCAAATCACAATCACATACGGAAAACACACACAAAACAAATCCCTAGGCAAAACACACACAACCCACAAAGAAGACAAAGAGCGCACATTGCATACACTACACTCTGCAAGCACAACCACGCACAGACACAAAACACGTACATCCTCACGCAGGAGCACAACGCAGAGCACACACACAACACAGAAACACGCGAAACAAGGGTCCCAAGACACAGACCACACACCTCAAGGCACATAACTGCTCACAAAACACACACGGAAAACACTGCACAGACTACGTACTGCACACACCATGAGACATACTGAACAAGCGAAACCGCACAGTCAACACTTCTGATATCACGTGCATAACTCAAACAGCCAAACACACACACACAACCTCTCTAACACAACCACACACAAATCACAAACTCCACACATAAGACGGACACAACACATACTAATAATCCACAGACTACTCCCCTATGACGCACTACACACAACACACACAGCCACAAGCAGGCAGTATAGAGCACACACAGGTGCACGCAGACAGCTCGAAAAATCACACCCAAAATACACACTCACAGAACACATCAGACGCAACGCAAAACTAACATCACACAGAATGCTCAAAATACAGAGACCACCCAACATCTATCCTGTATGTAACACACAGAAAGCATATAGACAGCGCTCACACAACCCAGAACACAGTACACAACAGAAAGCAGAAAGACCAGACGCAGTACACATGAAACACGACGACGGAAGGCAGACAACAGAAACACAACACACACACAAACACCAACGGATAACTCATAAAAAATGACAAGATATACAACACACAAAGAACCACTCAGTGCACAGAACACACAGCTCACGACCACACCCATGACACATTGCACGCCACACAGAGAAAGTATGCAGAACAATGTACTCAACAAGCAGCAAAGAACCCATAACACACATTGTACATTCACAACACACACCACATATACAAGCACCAGTAGAACACTCATAAAAAATGACAAAATGTACAACACACAAGGAACCGCTCAATGCACACAACTCACAACCACGCACGTCACACATTGCACGCCACACGGAGAAAATTACACAGAGCAGTGAACTCGACACGCAGTAAAGATCCCACACCACACGTAGTACCTACTCTACACACACAACATGGACAACACACACAAAATAAACAAGGCCCACAGATCACAGTCAACACAAGCCCAAACACACAAGAACACACAGCACACACAGCACAGCCAAACGGAATACACACAGAATCACAACACAAACACCACAAATCATTCACTACCGCATATCAACCACAAATACAGCACACTACACGAAAGAATTCCAGAAAGCACAACACGCACGGATCAAACACGCACAATACACAGTAATAAACACATAACACACAACGCACACAGCAAGACATAAAAAAAAGAAGCAGAAACGACACACAGCACACACAACACAACACACACAAAATGTGCATCACAACAGCGCAGACAACACTCACTACATACAACACTCGCAGAACATACAACACACCGGCCACACACAACACACATGGAGAGCACCAACACAACACATACAACGCACACGAAAAACACCCACAACACGCCAAAGAGTTTACATACAACCTCTCAACACACAAACATCGCCTCACCCTAAACAACAAACCCCACACACACCGAGCACATGACTGCACACAATACCCATGAACCACGGTTCTCAGAGTAAACACAACACACACAGTGAGGGACACTGACCAAGCATGACCACACACAGTACACACATCACAAATTACACTCAATACTCAAACAGCGAACCCCACACACCACCTGTCAAACACAAACCCACGGTAATCACAACCACATGCAGAACCCGCACCACACACATCACATGCGAAATGACATGGAAGAAATACACAAACCACAAAAGAACACCGAATTTATGAAACACATTTCACAGACTGCACACACCACACAAAACACACATAAAACATACAGCACACAGGGCCTCACAGAACGCACAATGCGAAGCACACAACCTACATACAAAGCACGTCAGACAGAGCACACAATTAATATCCCACTCAACACGTAAAGCACACAGAGGACACAACACAAAGCACAATATGCCAAACAGATTAGGATACACCCAACACACATGCAACTGAGAGCACAATACGTTGCACATCACGGAACACACGTGCGGTCCCATCACACACTAAACATGAAACAGAAAACCATTCACAGACCACATAACATTCCCGACCGTGAACACAACACGCTACAAAAAAGTCACCAAACGTACGACACACAAAGACACACTCCAAGCACGCAACACCCAGCGCAGGACCGCCCACAGACACACCAGTCTCACGGCCCTCCACAGAGCAATACACACAGAACATACCCTACAAACAACAAAGTACCCAAACTGCACACCTCACAATCGCAACAGTCACAACACAGAAAGAACACAACACACGGGAAACACACGCTCAGACACATAAACACTGCCATGCACATTAAGCCAGCAGACCACAGACATCAGAGCTAAAAACACACCATAACGCAGTATGCAAAACGCAACACAACACAGAATACACACCCAATCACACAACAAACACCACAACCCATGCCCTACAGTATAAACAAAAGACGAACGACGCACTTCACACATGACACAAAACCCACAAACACAAAGGACCACACAGAAAGACGCACAACGCAAACATCGCACACAACACACACATTAAAAGAAACACATCAACACATTGCCGCAACACACAAAATAATACACAAATTACAGAGCAATACATCACACAACACACAAACATCACACACAATTTATACATCACACCTCATAACACACACAACAACCTGCAGTAACAACACAACACACAGACCGATGCAACCACTACATACCATACATAAAGCCACACGCTCAAGGAATAACCACAATAAACTTAAGTAAACTCCCACAAACACAAAGACAGAGGACACACACAAACTCAGCACGCTAAAAGCACAACAGATGAAACAACATACAGCACAAACATCACAGGACATAAAGGCACACGATTCTCAGACACCACGGTTAGCCATATACACACCACACACACAATGAGGTACACGACACGAGCAAAACCACATACAGATAACACGTGTCCCCTCACACACTTAATCAATCACACACACAGCCTCTCAAACACAGCCAAACACGTATCAGAATCACATATGCATCACACACAGAAAACATACAAAACCACATGAAAGCAAACAACCAAGAATAAAGGCCGATAGCACACTTTTCTAACACTGAACACCCCACTCACAACCGCACGCAGACACCCCACACGCATGTATACACGGGCACCTTTACGCAATGCGCGCACAAACACACACACACACACAACATAAAGTAAAAACACAACAGTCACAGGGCGCACACCAGACACAACAGAGCACATGTTTCTCCTAAAACACACAAGTCACATTTGCAAGAGTACATGCACCACGCACCGTGAGGAACACCAAACACAACCACACACAGGTGACATATCTCACTTCGCAAACATAACAAGCACCCTCACATCACAACTCAAACACAACCATACGCAAATCACAATCACATACGGAAAACACACACAAAACAAATCCCTAGGCAAAACACACACAACCCACAAAGAAGACAAAGAGCGCACATTGCATACACTACACTCTGCAAGCACAACCACGCACAGACACAAAACACGTACATCCTCACGCAGGAGCACAACGCAGAGCACACACACAACACAGAAACACGCGAAACAAGGGTCCCAAGACACAGACCACACACCTCAAGGCACATAACTGCTCACAAAACACACACGGAAAACACTGCACAGACTACGTACTGCACACACCATGAGACATACTGAACAAGCGAAACCGCACAGTCAACACTTCTGATATCACGTGCATAACTCAAACAGCCAAACACACACACACAACCTCTCTAACACAACCACACACAAATCACAAACTCCACACATAAGACGGACACAACACATACTAATAATCCACAGACTACTCCCCTATGACGCACTACACACAACACACACAGCCACAAGCAGGCAGTATAGAGCACACACAGGTGCACGCAGACAGCTCGAAAAATCACACCCAAAATACACACTCACAGAACACATCAGACGCAACGCAAAACTAACATCACACAGAATGCTCAAAATACAGAGACCACCCAACATCTATCCTGTATGTAACACACAGAAAGCATATAGACAGCGCTCACACAACCCAGAACACAGTACACAACAGAAAGCAGAAAGACCAGACGCAGTACACATGAAACACGACGACGGAAGGCAGACAACAGAAACACAACACACACACAAACACCAACGGATAACTCATAAAAAATGACAAGATATACAACACACAAAGAACCACTCAGTGCACAGAACACACAGCTCACGACCACACCCATGACACATTGCACGCCACACAGAGAAAGTATGCAGAACAATGTACTCAACAAGCAGCAAAGAACCCATAACACACATTGTACATTCACAACACACACCACATATACAAGCACCAGTAGAACACTCATAAAAAATGACAAAATGTACAACACACAAGGAACCGCTCAATGCACACAACTCACAACCACGCACGTCACACATTGCACGCCACACGGAGAAAATTACACAGAGCAGTGAACTCGACACGCAGTAAAGATCCCACACCACACGTAGTACCTACTCTACACACACAACATGGACAACACACACAAAATAAACAAGGCCCACAGATCACAGTCAACACAAGCCCAAACACACAAGAACACACAGCACACACAGCACAGCCAAACGGAATACACACAGAATCACAACACAAACACCACAAATCATTCACTACCGCATATCAACCACAAATACAGCACACTACACGAAAGAATTCCAGAAAGCACAACACGCACGGATCAAACACGCACAATACACAGTAATAAACACATAACACACAACGCACACAGCAAGACATAAAAAAAAGAAGCAGAAACGACACACAGCACACACAACACAACACACACAAAATGTGCATCACAACAGCGCAGACAACACTCACTACATACAACACTCGCAGAACATACAACACACCGGCCACACACAACACACATGGAGAGCACCAACACAACACATACAACGCACACGAAAAACACCCACAACACGCCAAAGAGTTTACATACAACCTCTCAACACACAAACATCGCCTCACCCTAAACAACAAACCCCACACACACCGAGCACATGACTGCACACAATACCCATGAACCACGGTTCTCAGAGTAAACACAACACACACAGTGAGGGACACTGACCAAGCATGACCACACACAGTACACACATCACAAATTACACTCAATACTCAAACAGCGAACCCCACACACCACCTGTCAAACACAAACCCACGGTAATCACAACCACATGCAGAACCCGCACCACACACATCACATGCGAAATGACATGGAAGAAATACACAAACCACAAAAGAACACCGAATTTATGAAACACATTTCACAGACTGCACACACCACACAAAACACACATAAAACATACAGCACACAGGGCCTCACAGAACGCACAATGCGAAGCACACAACCTACATACAAAGCACGTCAGACAGAGCACACAATTAATATCCCACTCAACACGTAAAGCACACAGAGGACACAACACAAAGCACAATATGCCAAACAGATTAGGATACACCCAACACACATGCAACTGAGAGCACAATACGTTGCACATCACGGAACACACGTGCGGTCCCATCACACACTAAACATGAAACAGAAAACCATTCACAGACCACATAACATTCCCGACCGTGAACACAACACGCTACAAAAAAGTCACCAAACGTACGACACACAAAGACACACTCCAAGCACGCAACACCCAGCGCAGGACCGCCCACAGACACACCAGTCTCACGGCCCTCCACAGAGCAATACACACAGAACATACCCTACAAACAACAAAGTACCCAAACTGCACACCTCACAATCGCAACAGTCACAACACAGAAAGAACACAACACACGGGAAACACACGCTCAGACACATAAACACTGCCATGCACATTAAGCCAGCAGACCACAGACATCAGAGCTAAAAACACACCATAACGCAGTATGCAAAACGCAACACAACACAGAATACACACCCAATCACACAACAAACACCACAACCCATGCCCTACAGTATAAACAAAAGACGAACGACGCACTTCACACATGACACAAAACCCACAAACACAAAGGACCACACAGAAAGACGCACAACGCAAACATCGCACACAACACACACATTAAAAGAAACACATCAACACATTGCCGCAACACACAAAATAATACACAAATTACAGAGCAATACATCACACAACACACAAACATCACACACAATTTATACATCACACCTCATAACACACACAACAACCTGCAGTAACAACACAACACACAGACCGATGCAACCACTACATACCATACGTAAAGCCACACGCTCAAGGAATAACCACAATAAACTTAAGTAAACTCCCACAAACACAAAGACAGAGGACACACACAAACTCAGCACGCTAAAAGCACAACAGATGAAACAACATACAGCACAAACATCACAGGACATAAAGGCACACGATTCTCAGACACCACGGTTAGCCATATACACACCACACACACAATGAGGTACACGACACGAGCAAAACCACATACAGATAACACGTGTCCCCTCACACACTTAATCAATCACACACACAGCCTCTCAAACACAGCCAAACACGTATCAGAATCACATATGCATCACACACAGAAAACATACAAAACCACATGAAAGCAAACAACCAAGAATAAAGGCCGATAGCACACTTTTCTAACACTGAACACCCCACTCACAACCGCACGCAGACACCCCACACGCATGTATACACGGGCACCTTTACGCAATGCGCGCACAAACACACACACACACACAACATAAAGTAAAAACACAACAGTCACAGGGCGCACACCAGACACAACAGAGCACATGTTTCTCCTAAAACACACAAGTCACATTTGCAAGAGTACATGCACCACGCACCGTGAGGAACACCAAACACAACCACACACAGGTGACATATCTCACTTCGCAAACATAACAAGCACCCTCACATCACAACTCAAACACAACCATACGCAAATCACAATCACATACGGAAAACACACACAAAACAAATCCCTAGGCAAAACACACACAACCCACAAAGAAGACAAAGAGCGCACATTGCATACACTACACTCTGCAAGCACAACCACGCACAGACACAAAACACGTACATCCTCACGCAGGAGCACAACGCAGAGCACACACACAACACAGAAACACGCGAAACAAGGGTCCCAAGACACAGACCACACACCTCAAGGCACATAACTGCTCACAAAACACACACGGAAAACACTGCACAGACTACGTACTGCACACACCATGAGACATACTGAACAAGCGAAACCGCACAGTCAACACTTCTGATATCACGTGCATAACTCAAACAGCCAAACACACACACACAACCTCTCTAACACAACCACACACAAATCACAAACTCCACACATAAGACGGACACAACACATACTAATAATCCACAGACTACTCCCCTATGACGCACTACACACAACACACACAGCCACAAGCAGGCAGTATAGAGCACACACAGGTGCACGCAGACAGCTCGAAAAATCACACCCAAAATACACACTCACAGAACACATCAGACGCAACGCAAAACTAACATCACACAGAATGCTCAAAATACAGAGACCACCCAACATCTATCCTGTATGTAACACACAGAAAGCATATAGACAGCGCTCACACAACCCAGAACACAGTACACAACAGAAAGCAGAAAGACCAGACGCAGTACACATGAAACACGACGACGGAAGGCAGACAACAGAAACACAACACACACACAAACACCAACGGATAACTCATAAAAAATGACAAGATATACAACACACAAAGAACCACTCAGTGCACAGAACACACAGCTCACGACCACACCCATGACACATTGCACGCCACACAGAGAAAGTATGCAGAACAATGTACTCAACAAGCAGCAAAGAACCCATAACACACATTGTACATTCACAACACACACCACATATACAAGCACCAGTAGAACACTCATAAAAAATGACAAAATGTACAACACACAAGGAACCGCTCAATGCACACAACTCACAACCACGCACGTCACACATTGCACGCCACACGGAGAAAATTACACAGAGCAGTGAACTCGACACGCAGTAAAGATCCCACACCACACGTAGTACCTACTCTACACACACAACATGGACAACACACACAAAATAAACAAGGCCCACAGATCACAGTCAACACAAGCCCAAACACACAAGAACACACAGCACACACAGCACAGCCAAACGGAATACACACAGAATCACAACACAAACACCACAAATCATTCACTACCGCATATCAACCACAAATACAGCACACTACACGAAAGAATTCCAGAAAGCACAACACGCACGGATCAAACACGCACAATACACAGTAATAAACACATAACACACAACGCACACAGCAAGACATAAAAAAAAGAAGCAGAAACGACACACAGCACACACAACACAACACACACAAAATGTGCATCACAACAGCGCAGACAACACTCACTACATACAACACTCGCAGAACATACAACACACCGGCCACACACAACACACATGGAGAGCACCAACACAACACATACAACGCACACGAAAAACACCCACAACACGCCAAAGAGTTTACATACAACCTCTCAACACACAAACATCGCCTCACCCTAAACAACAAACCCCACACACACCGAGCACATGACTGCACACAATACCCATGAACCACGGTTCTCAGAGTAAACACAACACACACAGTGAGGGACACTGACCAAGCATGACCACACACAGTACACACATCACAAATTACACTCAATACTCAAACAGCGAACCCCACACACCACCTGTCAAACACAAACCCACGGTAATCACAACCACATGCAGAACCCGCACCACACACAACACATGCGAAATGACATGGAAGAAATACACAAACCACAAAAGAACACCGAATTTATGAAACACATTTCACAGACTGCACACACCACACAAAACACACATAAAACATACAGCACACAGGGCCTCACAGAACGCACAATGCGAAGCACACAACCTACATACAAAGCACGTCAGACAGAGCACACAATTAATATCCCACTCAACACGTAAAGCACACAGAGGACACAACACAAAGCACAATATGCCAAACAGATTAGGATACACCCAACACACATGCAACTGAGAGCACAATACGTTGCACATCACGGAACACACGTGCGGTCCCATCACACACTAAACATGAAACAGAAAACCATTCACAGACCACATAACATTCCCGACCGTGAACACAACATGCTACAAAAAAGTCACCAAACGTACGACACACAAAGACACACTCCAAGCACGCAACACCCAGCGCAGGACCGCCCACAGACACACCAGTCTCACGGCCCTCCACAGAGCAATACACACAGAACATACCCTACATACAACAAAGTACCCAAACTGCACACCTCACAATCGCAACAGTCACAACACAGAAAGAACACAACACACGGGAAACACACGCTCAGACACATAAACACTGCCATGCACATTAAGCCAGCAGACCACAGACATCAGAGCTAAAAACACACCATAACGCAGTATGCAAAACGCAACACAACACAGAATACACACCCAATCACACAACAAACACCACAACCCATGCCCTACAGTATAAACAAAAGACGAACGACGCACTTCACACATGACACAAAACCCACAAACACAAAGGACCACACAGAAAGACGCACAACGCAAACATCGCACACAACACACACATTAAAAGAAACACATCAACACATTGCCGCAACACACAAAATAATACACAAATTACAGAGCAATACATCACACAACACACAAACATCACACACAATTTATACATCACACCTCATAACACACACAACAACCTGCAGTAACAACACAACACACAGACTGATGCAACCACTACATACCATACGTAAAGCCACACGCTCAAGGAATAACCACAATAAACTTAAGTAAACTCCCACAAACACAAAGACAGAGGACACACACAAACTCAGCACGCTAAAAGCACAACAGATGAAACAACATACAGCACAAACATCACAGGACATAAAGGCACACGATTCTCAGACACCACGGTTAGCCATATACACACCACACACACAATGAGGTACACGACACGAGCAAAACCACATACAGATAACACGTGTCCCCTCACACACTTAATCAATCACACACACAGCCTCTCAAACACAGCCAAACACGTATCAGAATCACATATGCATCACACACAGAAAACATACAAAACCACATGAAAGCAAACAACCAAGAATAAAGGCCGATAGCACACTTTTCTAACACTGAACACCCCACTCACAACCGCACGCAGACACCCCACACGCATGTATACACGGGCACCTTTACGCAATGCGCGCACAAACACACACACACACACAACATAAAGTAAAAACACAACAGTCACAGGGCGCACACCAGACACAACAGAGCACATGTTTCTCCTAAAACACACAAGTCACATTTGCAAGAGTACATGCACCACGCACCGTGAGGAACACCAAACACAACCACACACAGGTGACATATCTCACTTCGCAAACATAACAAGCACCCTCACATCACAACTCAAACACAACCATACGCAAATCACAATCACATACGGAAAACACACACAAAACAAATCCCTAGGCAAAACACACACAACCCACAAAGAAGACAAAGAGCGCACATTGCATACACTACACTCTGCAAGCACAACCACGCACAGACACAAAACACGTACATCCTCACGCAGGAGCACAACGCAGAGCACACACACAACACAGAAACACGCGAAACAAGGGTCCCAAGACACAGACCACACACCTCAAGGCACATAACTGCTCACAAAACACACACGGAAAACACTGCACAGACTACGTACTGCACACACCATGAGACATACTGAACAAGCGAAACCGCACAGTCAACACTTCTGATATCACGTGCATAACTCAAACAGCCAAACACACACACACAACCTCTCTAACACAACCACACACAAATCACAAACTCCACACATAAGACGGACACAACACATACTAATAATCCACAGACTACTCCCCTATGACGCACTACACACAACACACACAGCCACAAGCAGGCAGTATAGAGCACACACAGGTGCACGCAGACAGCTCGAAAAATCACACCCAAAATACACACTCACAGAACACATCAGACGCAACGCAAAACTAACATCACACAGAATGCTCAAAATACAGAGACCACCCAACATCTATCCTGTATGTAACACACAGAAAGCATATAGACAGCACTCACACAACCCAGAACACAGTACACAACAGAAAGCAGAAAGACCAGACGCAGTACACATGAAACACGACGACGGAAGGCAGACAACAGAAACACAACACACACACAAACACCAACGGATAACTCATAAAAAATGACAAGATATACAACACACAAAGAACCACTCAGTGCACAGAACACACAGCTCACGACCACACCCATGACACATTGCACGCCACACAGAGAAAGTATGCAGAACAATGTACTCAACAAGCAGCAAAGAACCCATAACACACATTGTACATTCACAACACACACCACATATACAAGCACCAGTAGAACACTCATAAAAAATGACAAAATGTACAACACACAAGGAACCGCTCAATGCACACAACTCACAACCACGCACGTCACACATTGCACGCCACACGGAGAAAATTACACAGAGCAGTGAACTCGACACGCAGTAAAGATCCCACACCACACGTAGTACCTACTCTACACACACAACATGGACAACACACACAAAATAAACAAGGCCCACAGATCACAGTCAACACAAGCCCAAACACACAAGAACACACAGCACACACAGCACAGCCAAACGGAATACACACAGAATCACAACACAAACACCACAAATCATTCACTACCGCATATCAACCACAAATACAGCACACTACACGAAAGAATTCCAGAAAGCACAACACGCACGGATCAAACACGCACAATACACAGTAATAAACACATAACACACAACGCACACAGCAAGACATAAAAAAAAGAAGCAGAAACGACACACAGCACACACAACACAACACACACAAAATGTGCATCACAACAGCGCAGACAACACTCACTACATACAACACTCGCAGAACATACAACACACCGGCCACACACAACACACATGGAGAGCACCAACACAACACATACAACGCACACGAAAAACACCCACAACACGCCAAAGAGTTTACATACAACCTCTCAACACACAAACATCGCCTCACCCTAAACAACAAACCCCACACACACCGAGCACATGACTGCACACAATACCCATGAACCACGGTTCTCAGAGTAAACACAACACACACAGTGAGGGACACTGACCAAGCATGACCACACACAGTACACACATCACAAATTACACTCAATACTCAAACAGCGAACCCCACACACCACCTGTCAAACACAAACCCACGGTAATCACAACCACATGCAGAACCCGCACCACACACAACACATGCGAAATGACATGGAAGAAATACACAAACCACAAAAGAACACCGAATTTATGAAACACATTTCACAGACTGCACACACCACACAAAACACACATAAAACATACAGCACACAGGGCCTCACAGAACGCACAATGCGAAGCACACAACCTACATACAAAGCACGTCAGACAGAGCACACAATTAATATCCCACTCAACACGTAAAGCACACAGAGGACACAACACAAAGCACAATATGCCAAACAGATTAGGATACACCCAACACACATGCAACTGAGAGCACAATACGTTGCACATCACGGAACACACGTGCGGTCCCATCACACACTAAACATGAAACAGAAAACCATTCACAGACCACATAACATTCCCGACCGTGAACACAACATGCTACAAAAAAGTCACCAAACGTACGACACACAAAGACACACTCCAAGCACGCAACACCCAGCGCAGGACCGCCCACAGACACACCAGTCTCACGGCCCTCCACAGAGCAATACACACAGAACATACCCTACAAACAACAAAGTACCCAAACTGCACACCTCACAATCGCAACAGTCACAACACAGAAAGAACACAACACACGGGAAACACACGCTCAGACACATAAACACTGCCATGCACATTAAGCCAGCAGACCACAGACATCAGAGCTAAAAACACACCATAACGCAGTATGCAAAACGCAACACAACACAGAATACACACCCAATCACACAACAAACACCACAACCCATGCCCTACAGTATAAACAAAAGACGAACGACGCACTTCACACATGACACAAAACCCACAAACACAAAGGACCACACAGAAAGACGCACAACGCAAACATCGCACACAACACACACATTAAAAGAAACACATCAACACATTGCCGCAACACACAAAATAATACACAAATTACAGAGCAATACATCACACAACACACAAACATCACACACAATTTATACATCACACCTCATAACACACACAACAACCTGCAGTAACAACACAACACACAGACCGATGCAACCACTACATACCATACATAAAGCCACACGCTCAAGGAATAACCACAATAAACTTAAGTAAACTCCCACAAACACAAAGACAGAGGACACACACAAACTCAGCACGCTAAAAGCACAACAGATGAAACAACATACAGCACAAACATCACAGGACATAAAGGCACACGATTCTCAGACACCACGGTTAGCCATATACACACCACACACACAATGAGGTACACGACACGAGCAAAACCACATACAGATAACACGTGTCCCCTCACACACTTAATCAATCACACACACAGCCTCTCAAACACAGCCAAACACGTATCAGAATCACATATGCATCACACACAGAAAACATACAAAACCACATGAAAGCAAACAACCAAGAATAAAGGCCGATAGCACACTTTTCTAACACTGAACACCCCACTCACAACCGCACGCAGACACCCCACACGCATGTATACACGGGCACCTTTACGCAATGCGCGCACAAACACACACACACACACAACATAAAGTAAAAACACAACAGTCACAGGGCGCACACCAGACACAACAGAGCACATGTTTCTCCTAAAACACACAAGTCACATTTGCAAGAGTACATGCACCACGCACCGTGAGGAACACCAAACACAACCACACACAGGTGACATATCTCACTTCGCAAACATAACAAGCACCCTCACATCACAACTCAAACACAACCATACGCAAATCACAATCACATACGGAAAACACACACAAAACAAATCCCTAGGCAAAACACACACAACCCACAAAGAAGACAAAGAGCGCACATTGCATACACTACACTCTGCAAGCACAACCACGCACAGACACAAAACACGTACATCCTCACGCAGGAGCACAACGCAGAGCACACACACAACACAGAAACACGCGAAACAAGGGTCCCAAGACACAGACCACACACCTCAAGGCACATAACTGCTCACAAAACACACACGGAAAACACTGCACAGACTACGTACTGCACACACCATGAGACATACTGAACAAGCGAAACCGCACAGTCAACACTTCTGATATCACGTGCATAACTCAAACAGCCAAACACACACACACAACCTCTCTAACACAACCACACACAAATCACAAACTCCACACATAAGACGGACACAACACATACTAATAATCCACAGACTACTCCCCTATGACGCACTACACACAACACACACAGCCACAAGCAGGCAGTATAGAGCACACACAGGTGCACGCAGACAGCTCGAAAAATCACACCCAAAATACACACTCACAGAACACATCAGACGCAACGCAAAACTAACATCACACAGAATGCTCAAAATACAGAGACCACCCAACATCTATCCTGTATGTAACACACAGAAAGCATATAGACAGCGCTCACACAACCCAGAACACAGTACACAACAGAAAGCAGAAAGACCAGACGCAGTACACATGAAACACGACGACGGAAGGCAGACAACAGAAACACAACACACACACAAACACCAACGGATAACTCATAAAAAATGACAAGATATACAACACACAAAGAACCACTCAGTGCACAGAACACACAGCTCACGACCACACCCATGACACATTGCACGCCACACAGAGAAAGTATGCAGAACAATGTACTCAACAAGCAGCAAAGAACCCATAACACACATTGTACATTCACAACACACACCACATATACAAGCACCAGTAGAACACTCATAAAAAATGACAAAATGTACAACACACAAGGAACCGCTCAATGCACACAACTCACAACCACGCACGTCACACATTGCACGCCACACGGAGAAAATTACACAGAGCAGTGAACTCGACACGCAGTAAAGATCCCACACCACACGTAGTACCTACTCTACACACACAACATGGACAACACACACAAAATAAACAAGGCCCACAGATCACAGTCAACACAAGCCCAAACACACAAGAACACACAGCACACACAGCACAGCCAAACGGAATACACACAGAATCACAACACAAACACCACAAATCATTCACTACCGCATATCAACCACAAATACAGCACACTACACGAAAGAATTCCAGAAAGCACAACACGCACGGATCAAACACGCACAATACACAGTAATAAACACATAACACACAACGCACACAGCAAGACATAAAAAAAAGAAGCAGAAACGACACACAGCACACACAACACAACACACACAAAATGTGCATCACAACAGCGCAGACAACACTCACTACATACAACACTCGCAGAACATACAACACACCGGCCACACACAACACACATGGAGAGCACCAACACAACACATACAACGCACACGAAAAACACCCACAACACGCCAAAGAGTTTACATACAACCTCTCAACACACAAACATCGCCTCACCCTAAACAACAAACCCCACACACACCGAGCACATGACTGCACACAATACCCATGAACCACGGTTCTCAGAGTAAACACAACACACACAGTGAGGGACACTGACCAAGCATGACCACACACAGTACACACATCACAAATTACACTCAATACTCAAACAGCGAACCCCACACACCACCTGTCAAACACAAACCCACGGTAATCACAACCACATGCAGAACCCGCACCACACACAACACATGCGAAATGACATGGAAGAAATACACAAACCACAAAAGAACACCGAATTTATGAAACACATTTCACAGACTGCACACACCACACAAAACACACATAAAACATACAGCACACAGGGCCTCACAGAACGCACAATGCGAAGCACACAACCTACATACAAAGCACGTCAGACAGAGCACACAATTAATATCCCACTCAACACGTAAAGCACACAGAGGACACAACACAAAGCACAATATGCCAAACAGATTAGGATACACCCAACACACATGCAACTGAGAGCACAATACGTTGCACATCACGGAACACACGTGCGGTCCCATCACACACTAAACATGAAACAGAAAACCATTCACAGACCACATAACATTCCCGACCGTGAACACAACATGCTACAAAAAAGTCACCAAACGTACGACACACAAAGACACACTCCAAGCACGCAACACCCAGCGCAGGACCGCCCACAGACACACCAGTCTCACGGCCCTCCACAGAGCAATACACACAGAACATACCCTACAAACAACAAAGTACCCAAACTGCACACCTCACAATCGCAACAGTCACAACACAGAAAGAACACAACACACGGGAAACACACGCTCAGACACATAAACACTGCCATGCACATTAAGCCAGCAGACCACAGACATCAGAGCTAAAAACACACCATAACGCAGTATGCAAAACGCAACACAACACAGAATACACACCCAATCACACAACAAACACCACAACCCATGCCCTACAGTATAAACAAAAGACGAACGACGCACTTCACACATGACACAAAACCCACAAACACAAAGGACCACACAGAAAGACGCACAACGCAAACATCGCACACAACACACACATTAAAAGAAACACATCAACACATTGCCGCAACACACAAAATAATACACAAATTACAGAGCAATACATCACACAACACACAAACATCACACACAATTTATACATCACACCTCATAACACACACAACAACCTGCAGTAACAACACAACACACAGACCGATGCAACCACTACATACCATACGTAAAGCCACACGCTCAAGGAATAACCACAATAAACTTAAGTAAACTCCCACAAACACAAAGACAGAGGACACACACAAACTCAGCACGCTAAAAGCACAACAGATGAAACAACATACAGCACAAACATCACAGGACATAAAGGCACACGATTCTCAGACACCACGGTTAGCCATATACACACCACACACACAATGAGGTACACGACACGAGCAAAACCACATACAGATAACACGTGTCCCCTCACACACTTAATCAATCACACACACAGCCTCTCAAACACAGCCAAACACGTATCAGAATCACATATGCATCACACACAGAAAACATACAAAACCACATGAAAGCAAACAACCAAGAATAAAGGCCGATAGCACACTTTTCTAACACTGAACACCCCACTCACAACCGCACGCAGACACCCCACACGCATGTATACACGGGCACCTTTACGCAATGCGCGCACAAACACACACACACACACAACATAAAGTAAAAACACAACAGTCACAGGGCGCACACCAGACACAACAGAGCACATGTTTCTCCTAAAACACACAAGTCACATTTGCAAGAGTACATGCACCACGCACCGTGAGGAACACCAAACACAACCACACACAGGTGACATATCTCACTTCGCAAACATAACAAGCACCCTCACATCACAACTCAAACACAACCATACGCAAATCACAATCACATACGGAAAACACACACAAAACAAATCCCTAGGCAAAACACACACAACCCACAAAGAAGACAAAGAGCGCACATTGCATACACTACACTCTGCAAGCACAACCACGCACAGACACAAAACACGTACATCCTCACGCAGGAGCACAACGCAGAGCACACACACAACACAGAAACACGCGAAACAAGGGTCCCAAGACACAGACCACACACCTCAAGGCACATAACTGCTCACAAAACACACACGGAAAACACTGCACAGACTACGTACTGCACACACCATGAGACATACTGAACAAGCGAAACCGCACAGTCAACACTTCTGATATCACGTGCATAACTCAAACAGCCAAACACACACACACAACCTCTCTAACACAACCACACACAAATCACAAACTCCACACATAAGACGGACACAACACATACTAATAATCCACAGACTACTCCCCTATGACGCACTACACACAACACACACAGCCACAAGCAGGCAGTATAGAGCACACACAGGTGCACGCAGACAGCTCGAAAAATCACACCCAAAATACACACTCACAGAACACATCAGACGCAACGCAAAACTTACATCACACAGAATGCTCAAAATACAGAGACCACCCAACATCTATCCTGTATGTAACACACAGAAAGCATATAGACAGCGCTCACACAACCCAGAACACAGTACACAACAGAAAGCAGAAAGACCAGACGCAGTACACATGAAACACGACGACGGAAGGCAGACAACAGAAACACAACACACACACAAACACCAACGGATAACTCATAAAAAATGACAAGATATACAACACACAAAGAACCACTCAGTGCACAGAACACACAGCTCACGACCACACCCATGACACATTGCACGCCACACAGAGAAAGTATGCAGAACAATGTACTCAACAAGCAGCAAAGAACCCATAACACACATTGTACATTCACAACACACACCACATATACAAGCACCAGTAGAACACTCATAAAAAATGACAAAATGTACAACACACAAGGAACCGCTCAATGCACACAACTCACAACCACGCACGTCACACATTGCACGCCACACGGAGAAAATTACACAGAGCAGTGAACTCGACACGCAGTAAAGATCCCACACCACACGTAGTACCTACTCTACACACACAACATGGACAACACACACAAAATAAACAAGGCCCACAGATCACAGTCAACACAAGCCCAAACACACAAGAACACACAGCACACACAGCACAGCCAAACGGAATACACACAGAATCACAACACAAACACCACAAATCATTCACTACCGCATATCAACCACAAATACAGCACACTACACGAAAGAATTCCAGAAAGCACAACACGCACGGATCAAACACGCACAATACACAGTAATAAACACATAACACACAACGCACACAGCAAGACATAAAAAAAAGAAGCAGAAACGACACACAGCACACACAACACAACACACACAAAATGTGCATCACAACAGCGCAGACAACACTCACTACATACAACACTCGCAGAACATACAACACACCGGCCACACACAACACACATGGAGAGCACCAACACAACACATACAACGCACACGAAAAACACCCACAACACGCCAAAGAGTTTACATACAACCTCTCAACACACAAACATCGCCTCACCCTAAACAACAAACCCCACACACACCGAGCACATGACTGCACACAATACCCATGAACCACGGTTCTCAGAGTAAACACAACACACACAGTGAGGGACACTGACCAAGCATGACCACACACAGTACACACATCACAAATTACACTCAATACTCAAACAGCGAACCCCACACACCACCTGTCAAACACAAACCCACGGTAATCACAACCACATGCAGAACCCGCACCACACACAACACATGCGAAATGACATGGAAGAAATACACAAACCACAAAAGAACACCGAATTTATGAAACACATTTCACAGACTGCACACACCACACAAAACACACATAAAACATACAGCACACAGGGCCTCACAGAACGCACAATGCGAAGCACACAACCTACATACAAAGCACGTCAGACAGAGCACACAATTAATATCCCACTCAACACGTAAAGCACACAGAGGACACAACACAAAGCACAATATGCCAAACAGATTAGGATACACCCAACACACATGCAACTGAGAGCACAATACGTTGCACATCACGGAACACACGTGCGGTCCCATCACACACTAAACATGAAACAGAAAACCATTCACAGACCACATAACATTCCCGACCGTGAACACAACATGCTACAAAAAAGTCACCAAACGTACGACACACAAAGACACACTCCAAGCACGCAACACCCAGCGCAGGACCGCCCACAGACACACCAGTCTCACGGCCCTCCACAGAGCAATACACACAGAACATACCCTACAAACAACAAAGTACCCAAACTGCACACCTCACAATCGCAACAGTCACAACACAGAAAGAACACAACACACGGGAAACACACGCTCAGACACATAAACACTGCCATGCACATTAAGCCAGCAGACCACAGACATCAGAGCTAAAAACACACCATAACGCAGTATGCAAAACGCAACACAACACAGAATACACACCCAATCACACAACAAACACCACAACCCATGCCCTACAGTATAAACAAAAGACGAACGACGCACTTCACACATGACACAAAACCCACAAACACAAAGGACCACACAGAAAGACGCACAACGCAAACATCGCACACAACACACACATTAAAAGAAACACATCAACACATTGCCGCAACACACAAAATAATACACAAATTACAGAGCAATACATCACACAACACACAAACATCACACACAATTTATACATCACACCTCATAACACACACAACAACCTGCAGTAACAACACAACACACAGACCGATGCAACCACTACATACCATACGTAAAGCCACACGCTCAAGGAATAACCACAATAAACTTAAGTAAACTCCCACAAACACAAAGACAGAGGACACACACAAACTCAGCACGCTAAAAGCACAACAGATGAAACAACATACAGCACAAACATCACAGGACATAAAGGCACACGATTCTCAGACACCACGGTTAGCCATATACACACCACACACACAATGAGGTACACGACACGAGCAAAACCACATACAGATAACACGTGTCCCCTCACACACTTAATCAATCACACACACAGCCTCTCAAACACAGCCAAACACGTATCAGAATCACATATGCATCACACACAGAAAACATACAAAACCACATGAAAGCAAACAACCAAGAATAAAGGCCGATAGCACACTTTTCTAACACTGAACACCCCACTCACAACCGCACGCAGACACCCCACACGCATGTATACACGGGCACCTTTACGCAATGCGCGCACAAACACACACACACACACAACATAAAGTAAAAACACAACAGTCACAGGGCGCACACCAGACACAACAGAGCACATGTTTCTCCTAAAACACACAAGTCACATTTGCAAGAGTACATGCACCACGCACCGTGAGGAACACCAAACACAACCACACACAGGTGACATATCTCACTTCGCAAACATAACAAGCACCCTCACATCACAACTCAAACACAACCATACGCAAATCACAATCACATACGGAAAACACACACAAAACAAATCCCTAGGCAAAACACACACAACCCACAAAGAAGACAAAGAGCGCACATTGCATACACTACACTCTGCAAGCACAACCACGCACAGACACAAAACACGTACATCCTCACGCAGGAGCACAACGCAGAGCACACACACAACACAGAAACACGCGAAACAAGGGTCCCAAGACACAGACCACACACCTCAAGGCACATAACTGCTCACAAAACACACACGGAAAACACTGCACAGACTACGTACTGCACACACCATGAGACATACTGAACAAGCGAAACCGCACAGTCAACACTTCTGATATCACGTGCATAACTCAAACAGCCAAACACACACACACAACCTCTCTAACACAACCACACACAAATCACAAACTCCACACATAAGACGGACACAACACATACTAATAATCCACAGACTACTCCCCTATGACGCACTACACACAACACACACAGCCACAAGCAGGCAGTATAGAGCACACACAGGTGCACGCAGACAGCTCGAAAAATCACACCCAAAATACACACTCACAGAACACATCAGACGCAACGCAAAACTTACATCACACAGAATGCTCAAAATACAGAGACCACCCAACATCTATCCTGTATGTAACACACAGAAAGCATATAGACAGCGCTCACACAACCCAGAACACAGTACACAACAGAAAGCAGAAAGACCAGACGCAGTACACATGAAACACGACGACGGAAGGCAGACAACAGAAACACAACACACACACAAACACCAACGGATAACTCATAAAAAATGACAAGATATACAACACACAAAGAACCACTCAGTGCACAGAACACACAGCTCACGACCACACCCATGACACATTGCACGCCACACAGAGAAAGTATGCAGAACAATGTACTCAACAAGCAGCAAAGAACCCATAACACACATTGTACATTCACAACACACACCACATATACAAGCACCAGTAGAACACTCATAAAAAATGACAAAATGTACAACACACAAGGAACCGCTCAATGCACACAACTCACAACCACGCACGTCACACATTGCACGCCACACGGAGAAAATTACACAGAGCAGTGAACTCGACACGCAGTAAAGATCCCACACCACACGTAGTACCTACTCTACACACACAACATGGACAACACACACAAAATAAACAAGGCCCACAGATCACAGTCAACACAAGCCCAAACACACAAGAACACACAGCACACACAGCACAGCCAAACGGAATACACACAGAATCACAACACAAACACCACAAATCATTCACTACCGCATATCAACCACAAATACAGCACACTACACGAAAGAATTCCAGAAAGCACAACACGCACGGATCAAACACGCACAATACACAGTAATAAACACATAACACACAACGCACACAGCAAGACATAAAAAAAAGAAGCAGAAACGACACACAGCACACACAACACAACACACACAAAATGTGCATCACAACAGCGCAGACAACACTCACTACATACAACACTCGCAGAACATACAACACACCGGCCACACACAACACACATGGAGAGCACCAACACAACACATACAACGCACACGAAAAACACCCACAACACGCCAAAGAGTTTACATACAACCTCTCAACACACAAACATCGCCTCACCCTAAACAACAAACCCCACACACACCGAGCACATGACTGCACACAATACCCATGAACCACGGTTCTCAGAGTAAACACAACACACACAGTGAGGGACACTGACCAAGCATGACCACACACAGTACACACATCACAAATTACACTCAATACTCAAACAGCGAACCCCACACACCACCTGTCAAACACAAACCCACGGTAATCACAACCACATGCAGAACCCGCACCACACACAACACATGCGAAATGACATGGAAGAAATACACAAACCACAAAAGAACACCGAATTTATGAAACACATTTCACAGACTGCACACACCACACAAAACACACATAAAACATACAGCACACAGGGCCTCACAGAACGCACAATGCGAAGCACACAACCTACATACAAAGCACGTCAGACAGAGCACACAATTAATATCCCACTCAACACGTAAAGCACACAGAGGACACAACACAAAGCACAATATGCCAAACAGATTAGGATACACCCAACACACATGCAACTGAGAGCACAATACGTTGCACATCACGGAACACACGTGCGGTCCCATCACACACTAAACATGAAACAGAAAACCATTCACAGACCACATAACATTCCCGACCGTGAACACAACATGCTACAAAAAAGTCACCAAACGTACGACACACAAAGACACACTCCAAGCACGCAACACCCAGCGCAGGACCGCCCACAGACACACCAGTCTCACGGCCCTCCACAGAGCAATACACACAGAACATACCCTACAAACAACAAAGTACCCAAACTGCACACCTCACAATCGCAACAGTCACAACACAGAAAGAACACAACACACGGGAAACACACGCTCAGACACATAAACACTGCCATGCACATTAAGCCAGCAGACCACAGACATCAGAGCTAAAAACACACCATAACGCAGTATGCAAAACGCAACACAACACAGAATACACACCCAATCACACAACAAACACCACAACCCATGCCCTACAGTATAAACAAAAGACGAACGACGCACTTCACACATGACACAAAACCCACAAACACAAAGGACCACACAGAAAGACGCACAACGCAAACATCGCACACAACACACACATTAAAAGAAACACATCAACACATTGCCGCAACACACAAAATAATACACAAATTACAGAGCAATACATCACACAACACACAAACATCACACACAATTTATACATCACACCTCATAACACACACAACAACCTGCAGTAACAACACAACACACAGACCGATGCAACCACTACATACCATACATAAAGCCACACGCTCAAGGAATAACCACAATAAACTTAAGTAAACTCCCACAAACACAAAGACAGAGGACACACACAAACTCAGCACGCTAAAAGCACAACAGATGAAACAACATACAGCACAAACATCACAGGACATAAAGGCACACGATTCTCAGACACCACGGTTAGCCATATACACACCACACACACAATGAGGTACACGACACGAGCAAAACCACATACAGATAACACGTGTCCCCTCACACACTTAATCAATCACACACACAGCCTCTCAAACACAGCCAAACACGTATCAGAATCACATATGCATCACACACAGAAAACATACAAAACCACATGAAAGCAAACAACCAAGAATAAAGGCCGATAGCACACTTTTCTAACACTGAACACCCCACTCACAACCGCACGCAGACACCCCACACGCATGTATACACGGGCACCTTTACGCAATGCGCGCACAAACACACACACACACACAACATAAAGTAAAAACACAACAGTCACAGGGCGCACACCAGACACAACAGAGCACATGTTTCTCCTAAAACACACAAGTCACATTTGCAAGAGTACATGCACCACGCACCGTGAGGAACACCAAACACAACCACACACAGGTGACATATCTCACTTCGCAAACATAACAAGCACCCTCACATCACAACTCAAACACAACCATACGCAAATCACAATCACATACGGAAAACACACACAAAACAAATCCCTAGGCAAAACACACACAACCCACAAAGAAGACAAAGAGCGCACATTGCATACACTACACTCTGCAAGCACAACCACGCACAGACACAAAACACGTACATCCTCACGCAGGAGCACAACGCAGAGCACACACACAACACAGAAACACGCGAAACAAGGGTCCCAAGACACAGACCACACACCTCAAGGCACATAACTGCTCACAAAACACACACGGAAAACACTGCACAGACTACGTACTGCACACACCATGAGACATACTGAACAAGCGAAACCGCACAGTCAACACTTCTGATATCACGTGCATAACTCAAACAGCCAAACACACACACACAACCTCTCTAACACAACCACACACAAATCACAAACTCCACACATAAGACGGACACAACACATACTAATAATCCACAGACTACTCCCCTATGACGCACTACACACAACACACACAGACACAAGCAGGCAGTATAGAGCACACACAGGTGCACGCAGACAGCTCGAAAAATCACACCCAAAATACACACTCACAGAACACATCAGACGCAACGCAAAACTTACATCACACAGAATGCTCAAAATACAGAGACCACCCAACATCTATCCTGTATGTAACACACAGAAAGCATATAGACAGCGCTCACACAACCCAGAACACAGTACACAACAGAAAGCAGAAAGACCAGACGCAGTACACATGAAACACGACGACGGAAGGCAGACAACAGAAACACAACACACACACAAACACCAACGGATAACTCATAAAAAATGACAAGATATACAACACACAAAGAACCACTCAGTGCACAGAACACACAGCTCACGACCACACCCATGACACATTGCACGCCACACAGAGAAAGTATGCAGAACAATGTACTCAACAAGCAGCAAAGAACCCATAACACACATTGTACATTCACAACACACACCACATATACAAGCACCAGTAGAACACTCATAAAAAATGACAAAATGTACAACACACAAGGAACCGCTCAATGCACACAACTCACAACCACGCACGTCACACATTGCACGCCACACGGAGAAAATTACACAGAGCAGTGAACTCGACACGCAGTAAAGATCCCACACCACACGTAGTACCTACTCTACACACACAACATGGACAACACACACAAAATAAACAAGGCCCACAGATCACAGTCAACACAAGCCCAAACACACAAGAACACACAGCACACACAGCACAGCCAAACGGAATACACACAGAATCACAACACAAACACCACAAATCATTCACTACCGCATATCAACCACAAATACAGCACACTACACGAAAGAATTCCAGAAAGCACAACACGCACGGATCAAACACGCACAATACACAGTAATAAACACATAACACACAACGCACACAGCAAGACATAAAAAAAAGAAGCAGAAACGACACACAGCACACACAACACAACACACACAAAATGTGCATCACAACAGCGCAGACAACACTCACTACATACAACACTCGCAGAACATACAACACACCGGCCACACACAACACACATGGAGAGCACCAACACAACACATACAACGCACACGAAAAACACCCACAACACGCCAAAGAGTTTACATACAACCTCTCAACACACAAACATCGCCTCACCCTAAACAACAAACCCCACACACACCGAGCACATGACTGCACACAATACCCATGAACCACGGTTCTCAGAGTAAACACAACACACACAGTGAGGGACACTGACCAAGCATGACCACACACAGTACACACATCACAAATTACACTCAATACTCAAACAGCGAACCCCACACACCACCTGTCAAACACAAACCCACGGTAATCACAACCACATGCAGAACCCGCACCACACACAACACATGCGAAATGACATGGAAGAAATACACAAACCACAAAAGAACACCGAATTTATGAAACACATTTCACAGACTGCACACACCACACAAAACACACATAAAACATACAGCACACAGGGCCTCACAGAACGCACAATGCGAAGCACACAACCTACATACAAAGCACGTCAGACAGAGCACACAATTAATATCCCACTCAACACGTAAAGCACACAGAGGACACAACACAAAGCACAATATGCCAAACAGATTAGGATACACCCAACACACATGCAACTGAGAGCACAATACGTTGCACATCACGGAACACACGTGCGGTCCCATCACACACTAAACATGAAACAGAAAACCATTCACAGACCACATAACATTCCCGACCGTGAACACAACATGCTACAAAAAAGTCACCAAACGTACGACACACAAAGACACACTCCAAGCACGCAACACCCAGCGCAGGACCGCCCACAGACACACCAGTCTCACGGCCCTCCACAGAGCAATACACACAGAACATACCCTACAAACAACAAAGTACCCAAACTGCACACCTCACAATCGCAACAGTCACAACACAGAAAGAACACAACACACGGGAAACACACGCTCAGACACATAAACACTGCCATGCACATTAAGCCAGCAGACCACAGACATCAGAGCTAAAAACACACCATAACGCAGTATGCAAAACGCAACACAACACAGAATACACACCCAATCACACAACAAACACCACAACCCATGCCCTACAGTATAAACAAAAGACGAACGACGCACTTCACACATGACACAAAACCCACAAACACAAAGGACCACACAGAAAGACGCACAACGCAAACATCGCACACAACACACACATTAAAAGAAACACATCAACACATTGCCGCAACACACAAAATAATACACAAATTACAGAGCAATACATCACACAACACACAAACATCACACACAATTTATACATCACACCTCATAACACACACAACAACCTGCAGTAACAACACAACACACAGACCGATGCAACCACTACATACCATACATAAAGCCACACGCTCAAGGAATAACCACAATAAACTTAAGTAAACTCCCACAAACACAAAGACAGAGGACACACACAAACTCAGCACGCTAAAAGCACAACAGATGAAACAACATACAGCACAAACATCACAGGACATAAAGGCACACGATTCTCAGACACCACGGTTAGCCATATACACACCACACACACAATGAGGTACACGACACGAGCAAAACCACATACAGATAACACGTGTCCCCTCACACACTTAATCAATCACACACACAGCCTCTCAAACACAGCCAAACACGTATCAGAATCACATATGCATCACACACAGAAAACATACAAAACCACATGAAAGCAAACAACCAAGAATAAAGGCCGATAGCACACTTTTCTAACACTGAACACCCCACTCACAACCGCACGCAGACACCCCACACGCATGTATACACGGGCACCTTTACGCAATGCGCGCACAAACACACACACACACACAACATAAAGTAAAAACACAACAGTCACAGGGCGCACACCAGACACAACAGAGCACATGTTTCTCCTAAAACACACAAGTCACATTTGCAAGAGTACATGCACCACGCACCGTGAGGAACACCAAACACAACCACACACAGGTGACATATCTCACTTCGCAAACATAACAAGCACCCTCACATCACAACTCAAACACAACCATACGCAAATCACAATCACATACGGAAAACACACACAAAACAAATCCCTAGGCAAAACACACACAACCCACAAAGAAGACAAAGAGCGCACATTGCATACACTACACTCTGCAAGCACAACCACGCACAGACACAAAACACGTACATCCTCACGCAGGAGCACAACGCAGAGCACACACACAACACAGAAACACGCGAAACAAGGGTCCCAAGACACAGACCACACACCTCAAGGCACATAACTGCTCACAAAACACACACGGAAAACACTGCACAGACTACGTACTGCACACACCATGAGACATACTGAACAAGCGAAACCGCACAGTCAACACTTCTGATATCACGTGCATAACTCAAACAGCCAAACACACACACACAACCTCTCTAACACAACCACACACAAATCACAAACTCCACACATAAGACGGACACAACACATACTAATAATCCACAGACTACTCCCCTATGACGCACTACACACAACACACACAGCCACAAGCAGGCAGTATAGAGCACACACAGGTGCACGCAGACAGCTCGAAAAATCACACCCAAAATACACACTCACAGAACACATCAGACGCAACGCAAAACTAACATCACACAGAATGCTCAAAATACAGAGACCACCCAACATCTATCCTGTATGTAACACACAGAAAGCATATAGACAGCGCTCACACAACCCAGAACACAGTACACAACAGAAAGCAGAAAGACCAGACGCAGTACACATGAAACACGACGACGGAAGGCAGACAACAGAAACACAACACACACACAAACACCAACGGATAACTCATAAAAAATGACAAGATATACAACACACAAAGAACCACTCAGTGCACAGAACACACAGCTCACGACCACACCCATGACACATTGCACGCCACACAGAGAAAGTATGCAGAACAATGTACTCAACAAGCAGCAAAGAACCCATAACACACATTGTACATTCACAACACACACCACATATACAAGCACCAGTAGAACACTCATAAAAAATGACAAAATGTACAACACACAAGGAACCGCTCAATGCACACAACTCACAACCACGCACGTCACACATTGCACGCCACACGGAGAAAATTACACAGAGCAGTGAACTCGACACGCAGTAAAGATCCCACACCACACGTAGTACCTACTCTACACACACAACATGGACAACACACACAAAATAAACAAGGCCCACAGATCACAGTCAACACAAGCCCAAACACACAAGAACACACAGCACACACAGCACAGCCAAACGGAATACACACAGAATCACAACACAAACACCACAAATCATTCACTACCGCATATCAACCACAAATACAGCACACTACACGAAAGAATTCCAGAAAGCACAACACGCACGGATCAAACACGCACAATACACAGTAATAAACACATAACACACAACGCACACAGCAAGACATAAAAAAAAGAAGCAGAAACGACACACAGCACACACAACACAACACACACAAAATGTGCATCACAACAGCGCAGACAACACTCACTACATACAACACTCGCAGAACATACAACACACCGGCCACACACAACACACATGGAGAGCACCAACACAACACATACAACGCACACGAAAAACACCCACAACACGCCAAAGAGTTTACATACAACCTCTCAACACACAAACATCGCCTCACCCTAAACAACAAACCCCACACACACCGAGCACATGACTGCACACAATACCCATGAACCACGGTTCTCAGAGTAAACACAACACACACAGTGAGGGACACTGACCAAGCATGACCACACACAGTACACACATCACAAATTACACTCAATACTCAAACAGCGAACCCCACACACCACCTGTCAAACACAAACCCACGGTAATCACAACCACATGCAGAACCCGCACCACACACAACACATGCGAAATGACATGGAAGAAATACACAAACCACAAAAGAACACCGAATTTATGAAACACATTTCACAGACTGCACACACCACACAAAACACACATAAAACATACAGCACACAGGGCCTCACAGAACGCACAATGCGAAGCACACAACCTACATACAAAGCACGTCAGACAGAGCACACAATTAATATCCCACTCAACACGTAAAGCACACAGAGGACACAACACAAAGCACAATATGCCAAACAGATTAGGATACACCCAACACACATGCAACTGAGAGCACAATACGTTGCACATCACGGAACACACGTGCGGTCCCATCACACACTAAACATGAAACAGAAAACCATTCACAGACCACATAACATTCCCGACCGTGAACACAACATGCTACAAAAAAGTCACCAAACGTACGACACACAAAGACACACTCCAAGCACGCAACACCCAGCGCAGGACCGCCCACAGACACACCAGTCTCACGGCCCTCCACAGAGCAATACACACAGAACATACCCTACAAACAACAAAGTACCCAAACTGCACACCTCACAATCGCAACAGTCACAACACAGAAAGAACACAACACACGGGAAACACACGCTCAGACACATAAACACTGCCATGCACATTAAGCCAGCAGACCACAGACATCAGAGCTAAAAACACACCATAACGCAGTATGCAAAACGCAACACAACACAGAATACACACCCAATCACACAACAAACACCACAACCCATGCCCTACAGTATAAACAAAAGACGAACGACGCACTTCACACATGACACAAAACCCACAAACACAAAGGACCACACAGAAAGACGCACAACGCAAACATCGCACACAACACACACATTAAAAGAAACACATCAACACATTGCCGCAACACACAAAATAATACACAAATTACAGAGCAATACATCACACAACACACAAACATCACACACAATTTATACATCACACCTCATAACACACACAACAACCTGCAGTAACAACACAACACACAGACCGATGCAACCACTACATACCATACGTAAAGCCACACGCTCAAGGAATAACCACAATAAACTTAAGTAAACTCCCACAAACACAAAGACAGAGGACACACACAAACTCAGCACGCTAAAAGCACAACAGATGAAACAACATACAGCACAAACATCACAGGACATAAAGGCACACGATTCTCAGACACCACGGTTAGCCATATACACACCACACACACAATGAGGTACACGACACGAGCAAAACCACATACAGATAACACGTGTCCCCTCACACACTTAATCAATCACACACACAGCCTCTCAAACACAGCCAAACACGTATCAGAATCACATATGCATCACACACAGAAAACATACAAAACCACATGAAAGCAAACAACCAAGAATAAAGGCCGATAGCACACTTTTCTAACACTGAACACCCCACTCACAACCGCACGCAGACACCCCACACGCATGTATACACGGGCACCTTTACGCAATGCGCGCACAAACACACACACACACACAACATAAAGTAAAAACACAACAGTCACAGGGCGCACACCAGACACAACAGAGCACATGTTTCTCCTAAAACACACAAGTCACATTTGCAAGAGTACATGCACCACGCACCGTGAGGAACACCAAACACAACCACACACAGGTGACATATCTCACTTCGCAAACATAACAAGCACCCTCACATCACAACTCAAACACAACCATACGCAAATCACAATCACATACGGAAAACACACACAAAACAAATCCCTAGGCAAAACACACACAACCCACAAAGAAGACAAAGAGCGCACATTGCATACACTACACTCTGCAAGCACAACCACGCACAGACACAAAACACGTACATCCTCACGCAGGAGCACAACGCAGAGCACACACACAACACAGAAACACGCGAAACAAGGGTCCCAAGACACAGACCACACACCTCAAGGCACATAACTGCTCACAAAACACACACGGAAAACACTGCACAGACTACGTACTGCACACACCATGAGACATACTGAACAAGCGAAACCGCACAGTCAACACTTCTGATATCACGTGCATAACTCAAACAGCCAAACACACACACACAACCTCTCTAACACAACCACACACAAATCACAAACTCCACACATAAGACGGACACAACACATACTAATAATCCACAGACTACTCCCCTATGACGCACTACACACAACACACACAGACACAAGCAGGCAGTATAGAGCACACACAGGTGCACGCAGACAGCTCGAAAAATCACACCCAAAATACACACTCACAGAACACATCAGACGCAACGCAAAACTTACATCACACAGAATGCTCAAAATACAGAGACCACCCAACATCTATCCTGTATGTAACACACAGAAAGCATATAGACAGCGCTCACACAACCCAGAACACAGTACACAACAGAAAGCAGAAAGACCAGACGCAGTACACATGAAACACGACGACGGAAGGCAGACAACAGAAACACAACACACACACAAACACCAACGGATAACTCATAAAAAATGACAAGATATACAACACACAAAGAACCACTCAGTGCACAGAACACACAGCTCACGACCACACCCATGACACATTGCACGCCACACAGAGAAAGTATGCAGAACAATGTACTCAACAAGCAGCAAAGAACCCATAACACACATTGTACATTCACAACACACACCACATATACAAGCACCAGTAGAACACTCATAAAAAATGACAAAATGTACAACACACAAGGAACCGCTCAATGCACACAACTCACAACCACGCACGTCACACATTGCACGCCACACGGAGAAAATTACACAGAGCAGTGAACTCGACACGCAGTAAAGATCCCACACCACACGTAGTACCTTCTCTACACACACAACATGGACAACACACACAAAATAAACAAGGCCCACAGATCACAGTCAACACAAGCCCAAACACACAAGAACACACAGCACACACAGCACAGCCAAACGGAATACACACAGAATCACAACACAAACACCACAAATCATTCACTACCGCATATCAACCACAAATACAGCACACTACACGAAAGAATTCCAGAAAGCACAACACGCACGGATCAAACACGCACAATACACAGTAATAAACACATAACACACAACGCACACAGCAAGACATAAAAAAAAGAAGCAGAAACGACACACAGCACACACAACACAACACACACAAAATGTGCATCACAACAGCGCAGACAACACTCACTACATACAACACTCGCAGAACATACAACACACCGGCCACACACAACACACATGGAGAGCACCAACACAACACATACAACGCACACGAAAAACACCCACAACACGCCAAAGAGTTTACATACAACCTCTCAACACACAAACATCGCCTCACCCTAAACAACAAACCCCACACACACCGAGCACATGACTGCACACAATACCCATGAACCACGGTTCTCAGAGTAAACACAACACACACAGTGAGGGACACTGACCAAGCATGACCACACACAGTACACACATCACAAATTACACTCAATACTCAAACAGCGAACCCCACACACCACCTGTCAAACACAAACCCACGGTAATCACAACCACATGCAGAACCCGCACCACACACAACACATGCGAAATGACATGGAAGAAATACACAAACCACAAAAGAACACCGAATTTATGAAACACATTTCACAGACTGCACACACCACACAAAACACACATAAAACATACAGCACACAGGGCCTCACAGAACGCACAATGCGAAGCACACAACCTACATACAAAGCACGTCAGACAGAGCACACAATTAATATCCCACTCAACACGTAAAGCACACAGAGGACACAACACAAAGCACAATATGCCAAACAGATTAGGATACACCCAACACACATGCAACTGAGAGCACAATACGTTGCACATCACGGAACACACGTGCGGTCCCATCACACACTAAACATGAAACAGAAAACCATTCACAGACCACATAACATTCCCGACCGTGAACACAACATGCTACAAAAAAGTCACCAAACGTACGACACACAAAGACACACTCCAAGCACGCAACACCCAGCGCAGGACCGCCCACAGACACACCAGTCTCACGGCCCTCCACAGAGCAATACACACAGAACATACCCTACAAACAACAAAGTACCCAAACTGCACACCTCACAATCGCAACAGTCACAACACAGAAAGAACACAACACACGGGAAACACACGCTCAGACACATAAACACTGCCATGCACATTAAGCCAGCAGACCACAGACATCAGAGCTAAAAACACACCATAACGCAGTATGCAAAACGCAACACAACACAGAATACACACCCAATCACACAACAAACACCACAACCCATGCCCTACAGTATAAACAAAAGACGAACGACGCACTTCACACATGACACAAAACCCACAAACACAAAGGACCACACAGAAAGACGCACAACGCAAACATCGCACACAACACACACATTAAAAGAAACACATCAACACATTGCCACAACACACAAAATAATACACAAATTACAGAGCAATACATCACACAACACACAAACATCACACACAATTTATACATCACACCTCATAACACACACAACAACCTGCAGTAACAACACAACACACAGACCGATGCAACCACTACATACCATACATAAAGCCACACGCTCAAGGAATAACCACAATAAACTTAAGTAAACTCCCACAAACACAAAGACAGAGGACACACACAAACTCAGCACGCTAAAAGCACAACAGATGAAACAACATACAGCACAAACATCACAGGACATAAAGGCACACGATTCTCAGACACCACGGTTAGCCATATACACACCACACACACAATGAGGTACACGACACGAGCAAAACCACATACAGATAACACGTGTCCCCTCACACACTTAATCAATCACACACACAGCCTCTCAAACACAGCCAAACACGTATCAGAATCACATATGCATCACACACAGAAAACATACAAAACCACATGAAAGCAAACAACCAAGAATAAAGGCAGATAGCACACTTTTCTAACACTGAACACCCCACTCACAACCGCACGCAGACACCCCACACGCATGTATACACGGGCACCTTTACGCAATGCGCGCACAAACACACACACACACACAACATAAAGTAAAAACACAACAGTCACAGGGCGCACACCAGACACAACAGAGCACATGTTTCTCCTAAAACACACAAGTCACATTTGCAAGAGTACATGCACCACGCACCGTGAGGAACACCAAACACAACCACACACAGGTGACATATCTCACTTCGCAAACATAACAAGCACCCTCACATCACAACTCAAACACAACCATACGCAAATCACAATCACATACGGAAAACACACACAAAACAAATCCCTAGGCAAAACACACACAACCCACAAAGAAGACAAAGAGCGCACATTGCATACACTACACTCTGCAAGCACAACCACGCACAGACACAAAACACGTACATCCTCACGCAGGAGCACAACGCAGAGCACACACACAACACAGAAACATGCGAAACAAGGGTCCCAAGACACAGACCACACACCTCAAGGCACATAACTGCTCACAAAACACACACGGAAAACACTGCACAGACTACGTACTGCACACACCATGAGACATACTGAACAAGCGAAACCGCACAGTCAACACTTCTGATATCACGTGCATAACTCAAACAGCCAAACACACACACACAACCTCTCTAACACAACCACACACAAATCACAAACTCCACACATAAGACGGACACAACACATACTAATAATCCACAGACTACTCCCCTATGACGCACTACACACAACACACACAGCCACAAGCAGGCAGTATAGAGCACACACAGGTGCACGCAGACAGCTCGAAAAATCACACCCAAAATACACACTCACAGAACACATCAGACGCAACGCAAAACTAACATCACACAGAATGCTCAAAATACAGAGACCACCCAACATCTATCCTGTATGTAACACACAGAAAGCATATAGACAGCGCTCACACAACCCAGAACACAGTACACAACAGAAAGCAGAAAGACCAGACGCAGTACACATGAAACACGACGACGGAAGGCAGACAACAGAAACACAACACACACACAAACACCAACGGATAACTCATAAAAAATGACAAGATATACAACACACAAAGAACCACTCAGTGCACAGAACACACAGCTCACGACCACACCCATGACACATTGCACGCCACACAGAGAAAGTATGCAGAACAATGTACTCAACAAGCAGCAAAGAACCCATAACACACATTGTACATTCACAACACACACCACATATACAAGCACCAGTAGAACACTCATAAAAAATGACAAAATGTACAACACACAAGGAACCGCTCAATGCACACAACTCACAACCACGCACGTCACACATTGCACGCCACACGGAGAAAATTACACAGAGCAGTGAACTCGACACGCAGTAAAGATCCCACACCACACGTAGTACCTACTCTACACACACAACATGGACAACACACACAAAATAAACAAGGCCCACAGATCACAGTCAACACAAGCCCAAACACACAAGAACACACAGCACACACAGCACAGCCAAACGGAATACACACAGAATCACAACACAAACACCACAAATCATTCACTACCGCATATCAACCACAAATACAGCACACTACACGAAAGAATTCCAGAAAGCACAACACGCACGGATCAAACACGCACAATACACAGTAATAAACACATAACACACAACGCACACAGCAAGACATAAAAAAAAGAAGCAGAAACGACACACAGCACACACAACACAACACACACAAAATGTGCATCACAACAGCGCAGACAACACTCACTACATACAACACTCGCAGAACATACAACACACCGGCCACACACAACACACATGGAGAGCACCAACACAACACATACAACGCACACGAAAAACACCCACAACACGCCAAAGAGTTTACATACAACCTCTCAACACACAAACATCGCCTCACCCTAAACAACAAACCCCACACACACCGAGCACATGACTGCACACAATACCCATGAACCACGGTTCTCAGAGTAAACACAACACACACAGTGAGGGACACTGACCAAGCATGACCACACACAGTACACACATCACAAATTACACTCAATACTCAAACAGCGAACCCCACACACCACCTGTCAAACACAAACCCACGGTAATCACAACCACATGCAGAACCCGCACCACACACAACACATGCGAAATGACATGGAAGAAATACACAAACCACAAAAGAACACCGAATTTATGAAACACATTTCACAGACTGCACACACCACACAAAACACACATAAAACATACAGCACACAGGGCCTCACAGAACGCACAATGCGAAGCACACAACCTACATACAAAGCACGTCAGACAGAGCACACAATTAATATCCCACTCAACACGTAAAGCACACAGAGGACACAACACAAAGCACAATATGCCAAACAGATTAGGATACACCCAACACACATGCAACTGAGAGCACAATACGTTGCACATCACGGAACACACGTGCGGTCCCATCACACACTAAACATGAAACAGAAAACCATTCACAGACCACATAACATTCCCGACCGTGAACACAACATGCTACAAAAAAGTCACCAAACGTACGACACACAAAGACACACTCCAAGCACGCAACACCCAGCGCAGGACCGCCCACAGACACACCAGTCTCACGGCCCTCCACAGAGCAATACACACAGAACATACCCTACAAACAACAAAGTACCCAAACTGCACACCTCACAATCGCAACAGTCACAACACAGAAAGAACACAACACACGGGAAACACACGCTCAGACACATAAACACTGCCATGCACATTAAGCCAGCAGACCACAGACATCAGAGCTAAAAACACACCATAACGCAGTATGCAAAACGCAACACAACACAGAATACACACCCAATCACACAACAAACACCACAACCCATGCCCTACAGTATAAACAAAAGACGAACGACGCACTTCACACATGACACAAAACCCACAAACACAAAGGACCACACAGAAAGACGCACAACGCAAACATCGCACACAACACACACATTAAAAGAAACACATCAACACATTGCCGCAACACACAAAATAATACACAAATTACAGAGCAATACATCACACAACACACAAACATCACACACAATTTATACATCACACCTCATAACACACACAACAACCTGCAGTAACAACACAACACACAGACCGATGCAACCACTACATACCATACGTAAAGCCACACGCTCAAGGAATAACCACAATAAACTTAAGTAAACTCCCACAAACACAAAGACAGAGGACACACACAAACTCAGCACGCTAAAAGCACAACAGATGAAACAACATACAGCACAAACATCACAGGACATAAAGGCACACGATTCTCAGACACCACGGTTAGCCATATACACACCACACACACAATGAGGTACACGACACGAGCAAAACCACATACAGATAACACGTGTCCCCTCACACACTTAATCAATCACACACACAGCCTCTCAAACACAGCCAAACACGTATCAGAATCACATATGCATCACACACAGAAAACATACAAAACCACATGAAAGCAAACAACCAAGAATAAAGGCCGATAGCACACTTTTCTAACACTGAACACCCCACTCACAACCGCACGCAGACACCCCACACGCATGTATACACGGGCACCTTTACGCAATGCGCGCACAAACACACACACACACACAACATAAAGTAAAAACACAACAGTCACAGGGCGCACACCAGACACAACAGAGCACATGTTTCTCCTAAAACACACAAGTCACATTTGCAAGAGTACATGCACCACGCACCGTGAGGAACACCAAACACAACCACACACAGGTGACATATCTCACTTCGCAAACATAACAAGCACCCTCACATCACAACTCAAACACAACCATACGCAAATCACAATCACATACGGAAAACACACACAAAACAAATCCCTAGGCAAAACACACACAACCCACAAAGAAGACAAAGAGCGCACATTGCATACACTACACTCTGCAAGCACAACCACGCACAGACACAAAACACGTACATCCTCACGCAGGAGCACAACGCAGAGCACACACACAACACAGAAACACGCGAAACAAGGGTCCCAAGACACAGACCACACACCTCAAGGCACATAACTGCTCACAAAACACACACGGAAAACACTGCACAGACTACGTACTGCACACACCATGAGACATACTGAACAAGCGAAACCGCACAGTCAACACTTCTGATATCACGTGCATAACTCAAACAGCCAAACACACACACACAACCTCTCTAACACAACCACACACAAATCACAAACTCCACACATAAGACGGACACAACACATACTAATAATCCACAGACTACTCCCCTATGACGCACTACACACAACACACACAGCCACAAGCAGGCAGTATAGAGCACACACAGGTGCACGCAGACAGCTCGAAAAATCACACCCAAAATACACACTCACAGAACACATCAGACGCAACGCAAAACTAACATCACACAGAATGCTCAAAATACAGAGACCACCCAACATCTATCCTGTATGTAACACACAGAAAGCATATAGACAGCGCTCACACAACCCAGAACACAGTACACAACAGAAAGCAGAAAGACCAGACGCAGTACACATGAAACACGACGACGGAAGGCAGACAACAGAAACACAACACACACACAAACACCAACGGATAACTCATAAAAAATGACAAGATATACAACACACAAAGAACCACTCAGTGCACAGAACACACAGCTCACGACCACACCCATGACACATTGCACGCCACACAGAGAAAGTATGCAGAACAATGTACTCAACAAGCAGCAAAGAACCCATAACACACATTGTACATTCACAACACACACCACATATACAAGCACCAGTAGAACACTCATAAAAAATGACAAAATGTACAACACACAAGGAACCGCTCAATGCACACAACTCACAACCACGCACGTCACACATTGCACGCCACACGGAGAAAATTACACAGAGCAGTGAACTCGACACGCAGTAAAGATCCCACACCACACGTAGTACCTACTCTACACACACAACATGGACAACACACACAAAATAAACAAGGCCCACAGATCACAGTCAACACAAGCCCAAACACACAAGAACACACAGCACACACAGCACAGCCAAACGGAATACACACAGAATCACAACACAAACACCACAAATCATTCACTACCGCATATCAACCACAAATACAGCACACTACACGAAAGAATTCCAGAAAGCACAACACGCACGGATCAAACACGCACAATACACAGTAATAAACACATAACACACAACGCACACAGCAAGACATAAAAAAAAGAAGCAGAAACGACACACAGCACACACAACACAACACACACAAAATGTGCATCACAACAGCGCAGACAACACTCACTACATACAACACTCGCAGAACATACAACACACCGGCCACACACAACACACATGGAGAGCACCAACACAACACATACAACGCACACGAAAAACACCCACAACACGCCAAAGAGTTTACATACAACCTCTCAACACACAAACATCGCCTCACCCTAAACAACAAACCCCACACACACCGAGCACATGACTGCACACAATACCCATGAACCACGGTTCTCAGAGTAAACACAACACACACAGTGAGGGACACTGACCAAGCATGACCACACACAGTACACACATCACAAATTACACTCAATACTCAAACAGCGAACCCCACACACCACCTGTCAAACACAAACCCACGGTAATCACAACCACATGCAGAACCCGCACCACACACAACACATGCGAAATGACATGGAAGAAATACACAAACCACAAAAGAACACCGAATTTATGAAACACATTTCACAGACTGCACACACCACACAAAACACACATAAAACATACAGCACACAGGGCCTCACAGAACGCACAATGCGAAGCACACAACCTACATACAAAGCACGTCAGACAGAGCACACAATTAATATCCCACTCAACACGTAAAGCACACAGAGGACACAACACAAAGCACAATATGCCAAACAGATTAGGATACACCCAACACACATGCAACTGAGAGCACAATACGTTGCACATCACGGAACACACGTGCGGTCCCATCACACACTAAACATGAAACAGAAAACCATTCACAGACCACATAACATTCCCGACCGTGAACACAACATGCTACAAAAAAGTCACCAAACGTACGACACACAAAGACACACTCCAAGCACGCAACACCCAGCGCAGGACCGCCCACAGACACACCAGTCTCACGGCCCTCCACAGAGCAATACACACAGAACATACCCTACAAACAACAAAGTACCCAAACTGCACACCTCACAATCGCAACAGTCACAACACAGAAAGAACACAACACACGGGAAACACACGCTCAGACACATAAACACTGCCATGCACATTAAGCCAGCAGACCACAGACATCAGAGCTAAAAACACACCATAACGCAGTATGCAAAACGCAACACAACACAGAATACACACCCAATCACACAACAAACACCACAACCCATGCCCTACAGTATAAACAAAAGACGAACGACGCACTTCACACATGACACAAAACCCACAAACACAAAGGACCACACAGAAAGACGCACAACGCAAACATCGCACACAACACACACATTAAAAGAAACACATCAACACATTGCCGCAACACACAAAATAATACACAAATTACAGAGCAATACATCACACAACACACAAACATCACACACAATTTATACATCACACCTCATAACACACACAACAACCTGCAGTAACAACACAACACACAGACCGATGCAACCACTACATACCATACGTAAAGCCACACGCTCAAGGAATAACCACAATAAACTTAAGTAAACTCCCACAAACACAAAGACAGAGGACACACACAAACTCAGCACGCTAAAAGCACAACAGATGAAACAACATACAGCACAAACATCACAGGACATAAAGGCACACGATTCTCAGACACCACGGTTAGCCATATACACACCACACACACAATGAGGTACACGACACGAGCAAAACCACATACAGATAACACGTGTCCCCTCACACACTTAATCAATCACACACACAGCCTCTCAAACACAGCCAAACACGTATCAGAATCACATATGCATCACACACAGAAAACATACAAAACCACATGAAAGCAAACAACCAAGAATAAAGGCCGATAGCACACTTTTCTAACACTGAACACCCCACTCACAACCGCACGCAGACACCCCACACGCATGTATACACGGGCACCTTTACGCAATGCGCGCACAAACACACACACACACACAACATAAAGTAAAAACACAACAGTCACAGGGCGCACACCAGACACAACAGAGCACATGTTTCTCCTAAAACACACAAGTCACATTTGCAAGAGTACATGCACCACGCACCGTGAGGAACACCAAACACAACCACACACAGGTGACATATCTCACTTCGCAAACATAACAAGCACCCTCACATCACAACTCAAACACAACCATACGCAAATCACAATCACATACGGAAAACACACACAAAACAAATCCCTAGGCAAAACACACACAACCCACAAAGAAGACAAAGAGCGCACATTGCATACACTACACTCTGCAAGCACAACCACGCACAGACACAAAACACGTACATCCTCACGCAGGAGCACAACGCAGAGCACACACACAACACAGAAACACGCGAAACAAGGGTCCCAAGACACAGACCACACACCTCAAGGCACATAACTGCTCACAAAACACACACGGAAAACACTGCACAGACTACGTACTGCACACACCATGAGACATACTGAACAAGCGAAACCGCACAGTCAACACTTCTGATATCACGTGCATAACTCAAACAGCCAAACACACACACACAACCTCTCTAACACAACCACACACAAATCACAAACTCCACACATAAGACGGACACAACACATACTAATAATCCACAGACTACTCCCCTATGACGCACTACACACAACACACACAGCCACAAGCAGGCAGTATAGAGCACACACAGGTGCACGCAGACAGCTCGAAAAATCACACCCAAAATACACACTCACAGAACACATCAGACGCAACGCAAAACTTACATCACACAGAATGCTCAAAATACAGAGACCACCCAACATCTATCCTGTATGTAACACACAGAAAGCATATAGACAGCGCTCACACAACCCAGAACACAGTACACAACAGAAAGCAGAAAGACCAGACGCAGTACACATGAAACACGACGACGGAAGGCAGACAACAGAAACACAACACACACACAAACACCAACGGATAACTCATAAAAAATGACAAGATATACAACACACAAAGAACCACTCAGTGCACAGAACACACAGCTCACGACCACACCCATGACACATTGCACGCCACACAGAGAAAGTATGCAGAACAATGTACTCAACAAGCAGCAAAGAACCCATAACACACATTGTACATTCACAACACACACCACATATACAAGCACCAGTAGAACACTCATAAAAAATGACAAAATGTACAACACACAAGGAACCGCTCAATGCACACAACTCACAACCACGCACGTCACACATTGCACGCCACACGGAGAAAATTACACAGAGCAGTGAACTCGACACGCAGTAAAGATCCCACACCACACGTAGTACCTACTCTACACACACAACATGGACAACACACACAAAATAAACAAGGCCCACAGATCACAGTCAACACAAGCCCAAACACACAAGAACACACAGCACACACAGCACAGCCAAACGGAATACACACAGAATCACAACACAAACACCACAAATCATTCACTACCGCATATCAACCACAAATACAGCACACTACACGAAAGAATTCCAGAAAGCACAACACGCACGGATCAAACACGCACAATACACAGTAATAAACACATAACACACAACGCACACAGCAAGACATAAAAAAAAGAAGCAGAAACGACACACAGCACACACAACACAACACACACAAAATGTGCATCACAACAGCGCAGACAACACTCACTACATACAACACTCGCAGAACATACAACACACCGGCCACACACAACACACATGGAGAGCACCAACACAACACATACAACGCACACGAAAAACACCCACAACACGCCAAAGAGTTTACATACAACCTCTCAACACACAAACATCGCCTCACCCTAAACAACAAACCCCACACACACCGAGCACATGACTGCACACAATACCCATGAACCACGGTTCTCAGAGTAAACACAACACACACAGTGAGGGACACTGACCAAGCATGACCACACACAGTACACACATCACAAATTACACTCAATACTCAAACAGCGAACCCCACACACCACCTGTCAAACACAAACCCACGGTAATCACAACCACATGCAGAACCCGCACCACACACAACACATGCGAAATGACATGGAAGAAATACACAAACCACAAAAGAACACCGAATTTATGAAACACATTTCACAGACTGCACACACCACACAAAACACACATAAAACATACAGCACACAGGGCCTCACAGAACGCACAATGCGAAGCACACAACCTACATACAAAGCACGTCAGACAGAGCACACAATTAATATCCCACTCAACACGTAAAGCACACAGAGGACACAACACAAAGCACAATATGCCAAACAGATTAGGATACACCCAACACACATGCAACTGAGAGCACAATACGTTGCACATCACGGAACACACGTGCGGTCCCATCACACACTAAACATGAAACAGAAAACCATTCACAGACCACATAACATTCCCGACCGTGAACACAACATGCTACAAAAAAGTCACCAAACGTACGACACACAAAGACACACTCCAAGCACGCAACACCCAGCGCAGGACCGCCCACAGACACACCAGTCTCACGGCCCTCCACAGAGCAATACACACAGAACATACCCTACAAACAACAAAGTACCCAAACTGCACACCTCACAATCGCAACAGTCACAACACAGAAAGAACACAACACACGGGAAACACACGCTCAGACACATAAACACTGCCATGCACATTAAGCCAGCAGACCACAGACATCAGAGCTAAAAACACACCATAACGCAGTATGCAAAACGCAACACAACACAGAATACACACCCAATCACACAACAAACACCACAACCCATGCCCTACAGTATAAACAAAAGACGAACGACGCACTTCACACATGACACAAAACCCACAAACACAAAGGACCACACAGAAAGACGCACAACGCAAACATCGCACACAACACACACATTAAAAGAAACACATCAACACATTGCCGCAACACACAAAATAATACACAAATTACAGAGCAATACATCACACAACACACAAACATCACACACAATTTATACATCACACCTCATAACACACACAACAACCTGCAGTAACAACACAACACACAGACCGATGCAACCACTACATACCATACGTAAAGCCACACGCTCAAGGAATAACCACAATAAACTTAAGTAAACTCCCACAAACACAAAGACAGAGGACACACACAAACTCAGCACGCTAAAAGCACAACAGATGAAACAACATACAGCACAAACATCACAGGACATAAAGGCACACGATTCTCAGACACCACGGTTAGCCATATACACACCACACACACAATGAGGTACACGACACGAGCAAAACCACATACAGATAACACGTGTCCCCTCACACACTTAATCAATCACACACACAGCCTCTCAAACACAGCCAAACACGTATCAGAATCACATATGCATCACACACAGAAAACATACAAAACCACATGAAAGCAAACAACCAAGAATAAAGGCCGATAGCACACTTTTCTAACACTGAACACCCCACTCACAACCGCACGCAGACACCCCACACGCATGTATACACGGGCACCTTTACGCAATGCGCGCACAAACACACACACACACACAACATAAAGTAAAAACACAACAGTCACAGGGCGCACACCAGACACAACAGAGCACATGTTTCTCCTAAAACACACAAGTCACATTTGCAAGAGTACATGCACCACGCACCGTGAGGAACACCAAACACAACCACACACAGGTGACATATCTCACTTCGCAAACATAACAAGCACCCTCACATCACAACTCAAACACAACCATACGCAAATCACAATCACATACGGAAAACACACACAAAACAAATCCCTAGGCAAAACACACACAACCCACAAAGAAGACAAAGAGCGCACATTGCATACACTACACTCTGCAAGCACAACCACGCACAGACACAAAACACGTACATCCTCACGCAGGAGCACAACGCAGAGCACACACACAACACAGAAACACGCGAAACAAGGGTCCCAAGACACAGACCACACACCTCAAGGCACATAACTGCTCACAAAACACACACGGAAAACACTGCACAGACTACGTACTGCACACACCATGAGACATACTGAACAAGCGAAACCGCACAGTCAACACTTCTGATATCACGTGCATAACTCAAACAGCCAAACACACACACACAACCTCTCTAACACAACCACACACAAATCACAAACTCCACACATAAGACGGACACAACACATACTAATAATCCACAGACTACTCCCCTATGACGCACTACACACAACACACACAGCCACAAGCAGGCAGTATAGAGCACACACAGGTGCACGCAGACAGCTCGAAAAATCACACCCAAAATACACACTCACAGAACACATCAGACGCAACGCAAAACTTACATCACACAGAATGCTCAAAATACAGAGACCACCCAACATCTATCCTGTATGTAACACACAGAAAGCATATAGACAGCGCTCACACAACCCAGAACACAGTACACAACAGAAAGCAGAAAGACCAGACGCAGTACACATGAAACACGACGACGGAAGGCAGACAACAGAAACACAACACACACACAAACACCAACGGATAACTCATAAAAAATGACAAGATATACAACACACAAAGAACCACTCAGTGCACAGAACACACAGCTCACGACCACACCCATGACACATTGCACGCCACACAGAGAAAGTATGCAGAACAATGTACTCAACAAGCAGCAAAGAACCCATAACACACATTGTACATTCACAACACACACCACATATACAAGCACCAGTAGAACACTCATAAAAAATGACAAAATGTACAACACACAAGGAACCGCTCAATGCACACAACTCACAACCACGCACGTCACACATTGCACGCCACACGGAGAAAATTACACAGAGCAGTGAACTCGACACGCAGTAAAGATCCCACACCACACGTAGTACCTACTCTACACACACAACATGGACAACACACACAAAATAAACAAGGCCCACAGATCACAGTCAACACAAGCCCAAACACACAAGAACACACAGCACACACAGCACAGCCAAACGGAATACACACAGAATCACAACACAAACACCACAAATCATTCACTACCGCATATCAACCACAAATACAGCACACTACACGAAAGAATTCCAGAAAGCACAACACGCACGGATCAAACACGCACAATACACAGTAATAAACACATAACACACAACGCACACAGCAAGACATAAAAAAAAGAAGCAGAAACGACACACAGCACACACAACACAACACACACAAAATGTGCATCACAACAGCGCAGACAACACTCACTACATACAACACTCGCAGAACATACAACACACCGGCCACACACAACACACATGGAGAGCACCAACACAACACATACAACGCACACGAAAAACACCCACAACACGCCAAAGAGTTTACATACAACCTCTCAACACACAAACATCGCCTCACCCTAAACAACAAACCCCACACACACCGAGCACATGACTGCACACAATACCCATGAACCACGGTTCTCAGAGTAAACACAACACACACAGTGAGGGACACTGACCAAGCATGACCACACACAGTACACACATCACAAATTACACTCAATACTCAAACAGCGAACCCCACACACCACCTGTCAAACACAAACCCACGGTAATCACAACCACATGCAGAACCCGCACCACACACAACACATGCGAAATGACATGGAAGAAATACACAAACCACAAAAGAACACCGAATTTATGAAACACATTTCACAGACTGCACACACCACACAAAACACACATAAAACATACAGCACACAGGGCCTCACAGAACGCACAATGCGAAGCACACAACCTACATACAAAGCACGTCAGACAGAGCACACAATTAATATCCCACTCAACACGTAAAGCACACAGAGGACACAACACAAAGCACAATATGCCAAACAGATTAGGATACACCCAACACACATGCAACTGAGAGCACAATACGTTGCACATCACGGAACACACGTGCGGTCCCATCACACACTAAACATGAAACAGAAAACCATTCACAGACCACATAACATTCCCGACCGTGAACACAACATGCTACAAAAAAGTCACCAAACGTACGACACACAAAGACACACTCCAAGCACGCAACACCCAGCGCAGGACCACCCACAGACACACCAGTCTCACGGCCCTCCACAGAGCAATACACACAGAACATACCCTACAAACAACAAAGTACCCAAACTGCACACCTCACAATCGCAACAGTCACAACACAGAAAGAACACAACACACGGGAAACACACGCTCAGACACATAAACACTGCCATGCACATTAAGCCAGCAGACCACAGACATCAGAGCTAAAAACACACCATAACGCAGTATGCAAAACGCAACACAACACAGAATACACACCCAATCACACAACAAACACCACAACCCATGCCCTACAGTATAAACAAAAGACGAACGACGCACTTCACACATGACACAAAACCCACAAACACAAAGGACCACACAGAAAGACGCACAACGCAAACATCGCACACAACACACACATTAAAAGAAACACATCAACACATTGCCGCAACACACAAAATAATACACAAATTACAGAGCAATACATCACACAACACACAAACATCACACACAATTTATACATCACACCTCATAACACACACAACAACCTGCAGTAACAACACAACACACAGACCGATGCAACCACTACATACCATACGTAAAGCCACACGCTCAAGGAATAACCACAATAAACTTAAGTAAACTCCCACAAACACAAAGACAGAGGACACACACAAACTCAGCACGCTAAAAGCACAACAGATGAAACAACATACAGCACAAACATCACAGGACATAAAGGCACACGATTCTCAGACACCACGGTTAGCCATATACACACCACACACACAATGAGGTACACGACACGAGCAAAACCACATACAGATAACACGTGTCCCCTCACACACTTAATCAATCACACACACAGCCTCTCAAACACAGCCAAACACGTATCAGAATCACATATGCATCACACACAGAAAACATACAAAACCACATGAAAGCAAACAACCAAGAATAAAGGCAGATACCACACTTTTCTAACACTGAACACCCCACTCACAACCGCACGCAGACACCCCACACGCATGTATACACGGGCACCTTTACGCAATGCGCGCACAAACACACACACACAAAACATAAAGTAAAAACACAACAGTCACAGGGCGCACACCAGACACAACAGAGCACATGTTTCTCCTAAAACACACAAGTCACATTTGCAAGAGTACATGCACCACGCACCGTGAGGAACACCAAACACAACCACACACAGGTGACATATCTCACTTCGCAAACATAACAAGCACCCTCACATCACAACTCAAACACAACCATACGCAAATCACAATCACATACGGAAAACACACACAAAACAAATCCCTAGGCAAAACACACACAACCCACAAAGAAGACAAAGAGCGCACATTGCATACACTACACTCTGCAAGCACAACCACGCACAGACACAAAACACGTACATCCTCACGCAGGAGCACAACGCAGAGCACACACACAACACAGAAACACGCGAAACAAGGGTCCCAAGACACAGACCACACACCTCAAGGCACATAACTGCTCACAAAACACACACGGAAAACACTGCACAGACTACGTACTGCACACACCATGAGACATACTGAACAAGCGAAACCGCACAGTGAACACTTCTGATATCACGTGCATAACTCAAACAGCCAAACACACACACACAACCTCTCTAACACAACCACACACAAATCACAAACTCCACACATAAGACGGACACAACACATACTAATAATCCACAGACTACTCCCCTATGACGCACTACACACAACACACACAGCCACAAGCAGGCAGTATAGAGCACACACAGGTGCACGCAGACAGCTCGAAAAATCACACCCAAAATACACACTCACAGAACACATCAGACGCAACGCAAAACTAACATCACACAGAATGCTCAAAATACAGAGACCACCCAACATCTATCCTGTATGTAACACACAGAAAGCATATAGACAGCGCTCACACAACCCAGAACACAGTACACAACAGAAAGCAGAAAGACCAGACGCAGTACACATGAAACACGACGACGGAAGGCAGACAACAGAAACACAACACACACACAAACACCAACGGATAACTCATAAAAAATGACAAGATATACAACACACAAAGAACCACTCAGTGCACAGAACACACAGCTCACGACCACACCCATGACACATTGCACGCCACACAGAGAAAGTATGCAGAACAATGTACTCAACAAGCAGCAAAGAACCCATAACACACATTGTACATTCACAACACACACCACATATACAAGCACCAGTAGAACACTCATAAAAAATGACAAAATGTACAACACACAAGGAACCGCTCAATGCACACAACTCACAACCACGCACGTCACACATTGCACGCCACACGGAGAAAATTACACAGAGCAGTGAACTCGACACGCAGTAAAGATCCCACACCACACGTAGTACCTACTCTACACACACAACATGGACAACACACACAAAATAAACAAGGCCCACAGATCACAGTCAACACAAGCCCAAACACACAAGAACACACAGCACACACAGCACAGCCAAACGGAATACACACAGAATCACAACACAAACACCACAAATCATTCACTACCGCATATCAACCACAAATACAGCACACTACACGAAAGAATTCCAGAAAGCACAACACGCACGGATCAAACACGCACAATACACAGTAATAAACACATAACACACAACGCACACAGCAAGACATAAAAAAAAGAAGCAGAAACGACACACAGCACACACAACACAACACACACAAAATGTGCATCACAACAGCGCAGACAACACTCACTACATACAACACTCGCAGAACATACAACACACCGGCCACACACAACACACATGGAGAGCACCAACACAACACATACAACGCACACGAAAAACACCCACAACACGCCAAAGAGTTTACATACAACCTCTCAACACACAAACATCGCCTCACCCTAAACAACAAACCCCACACACACCGAGCACATGACTGCACACAATACCCATGAACCACGGTTCTCAGAGTAAACACAACACACACAGTGAGGGACACTGACCAAGCATGACCACACACAGTACACACATCACAAATTACACTCAATACTCAAACAGCGAACCCCACACACCACCTGTCAAACACAAACCCACGGTAATCACAACCACATGCAGAACCCGCACCACACACAACACATGCGAAATGACATGGAAGAAATACACAAACCACAAAAGAACACCGAATTTATGAAACACATTTCACAGACTGCACACACCACACAAAACACACATAAAACATACAGCACACAGGGCCTCACAGAACGCACAATGCGAAGCACACAACCTACATACAAAGCACGTCAGACAGAGCACACAATTAATATCCCACTCAACACGTAAAGCACACAGAGGACACAACACAAAGCACAATATGCCAAACAGATTAGGATACACCCAACACACATGCAACTGAGAGCACAATACGTTGCACATCACGGAACACACGTGCGGTCCCATCACACACTAAACATGAAACAGAAAACCATTCACAGACCACATAACATTCCCGACCGTGAACACAACATGCTACAAAAAAGTCACCAAACGTACGACACACAAAGACACACTCCAAGCACGCAACACCCAGCGCAGGACCGCCCACAAACACACCAGTCTCACGGCCCTCCACAGAGCAATACACACAGAACATACCCTACAAACAACAAAGTACCCAAACTGCACACCTCACAATCGCAACAGTCACAACACAGAAAGAACACAACACACGGGAAACACACGCTCAGACACATAAACACTGCCATGCACATTAAGCCAGCAGACCACAGACATCAGAGCTAAAAACACACCATAACGCAGTATGCAAAACGCAACACAACACAGAATACACACCCAATCACACAACAAACACCACAACCCATGCCCTACAGTATAAACAAAAGACGAACGACGCACTTCACACATGACACAAAACCCACAAACACAAAGGACCACACAGAAAGACGCACAACGCAAACATCGCACACAACACACACATTAAAAGAAACACATCAACACATTGCCGCAACACACAAAATAATACACAAATTACAGAGCAATACATCACACAACACACAAACATCACACACAATTTATACATCACACCTCATAACACACACAACAACCTGCAGTAACAACACAACACACAGACCGATGCAACCACTACATACCATACGTAAAGCCACACGCTCAAGGAATAACCACAATAAACTTAAGTAAACTCCCACAAACACAAAGACAGAGGACACACACAAACTCAGCACGCTAAAAGCACAACAGATGAAACAACATACAGCACAAACATCACAGGACATAAAGGCACACGATTCTCAGACACCACGGTTAGCCATATACACACCACACACACAATGAGGTACACGACACGAGCAAAACCACATACAGATAACACGTGTCCCCTCACACACTTAATCAATCACACACACAGCCTCTCAAACACAGCCAAACACGTATCAGAATCACATATGCATCACACACAGAAAACATACAAAACCACATGAAAGCAAACAACCAAGAATAAAGGCAGATACCACACTTTTCTAACACTGAACACCCCACTCACAACCGCACGCAGACACCCCACACGCATGTATACACGGGCACCTTTACGCAATGCGTGCACAAACACACACACACACAACATAAAGTAAAAACACAACAGTCACAGGGCGCACACCAGACACAACAGAGCACATGTTTCTCCTAAAACACACAAGTCACATTTGCAAGAGTACATGCACCACGCACCGTGAGGAACACCAAACACAACCACACACAGGTGACATATCTCACTTCGCAAACATAACAAGCACCCTCACATCACAACTCAAACACAACCATACGCAAATCACAATCACATACGGAAAACACACACAAAACAAATCCCTAAGCAAAACACACACAACCCACAAAGAAGACAAAGAGCGCACATTGCATACACTACACTCTGCAAGCACAACCACGCACAGACACAAAACACGTACATCCTCACGCAGGAGCACAACGCAGAGCACACACACAACACAGAAACATGCGAAACAAGGGTCCCAAGACACAGACCACACACCTCAAGGCACATAACTGCTCACAAAACACACACGGAAAACACTGCACAGACTACGTACTGCACACACCATGAGACATACTGAACAAGCGAAACCGCACAGTCAACACTTCTGATATCACGTGCATAACTCAAACAGCCAAACACACACACACAACCTCTCTAACACAACCACACACAAATCACAAACTCCACACATAAGACGGACACAACACATACTAATAATCCACAGACTACTCCCCTATGACGCACTACACACAACACACACAGCCACAAGCAGGCAGTATAGAGCACACACAGGTGCACGCAGACAGCTCGAAAAATCACACCCAAAATACACACTCACAGAACACATCAGATGCAACGCAAAACTAACATCACACAGAATGCTCAAAATACAGAGACCACCCAACATCTATCCTGTATGTAACACACAGAAAGCATATAGACAGCGCTCACACAACCCAGAACACAGTACACAACAGAAAGCAGAAAGACCAGACGCAGTACACATGAAACACGACGACGGAAGGCAGACAACAGAAACACAACACACACACAAACACCAACGGATAACTCATAAAAAATGACAAGATATACAACACACAAAGAACCACTCAGTGCACAGAACACACAGCTCACGACCACACCCATGACACATTGCACGCCACACAGAGAAAGTATGCAGAACAATGTACTCAACAAGCAGCAAAGAACCCATAACACTCATTGTACATTCACAACACACACCACATATACAAGCACCAGTAGAACACTCATAAAAAATGACAAAATGTACAACACACAAGGAACCGCTCAATGCACACAACTCACAACCACGCACGTCACACATTGCACGCCACACGGAGAAAATTACACAGAGCAGTGAACTCGACACGCAGTAAAGATCCCACACCACACGTAGTACCTACTCTACACACACAACATGGACAACACACACAAAATAAACAAGGCCCACAGATCACAGTCAACACAAGCCCAAACACACAAGAACACACAGCACACACAGCACAGCCAAACGGAATACACACAGAATCACAACACAAACACCACAAATCATTCACTACCGCATATCAACCACAAATACAGCACACTACACGAAAGAATTCCAGAAAGCACAACACGCACGGATCAAACACGCACAATACACAGTAATAAACACATAACACACAACGCACACAGCAAGACATAAAAAAAAGAAGCAGAAACGACACACAGCACACACAACACAACACACACAAAATGTGCATCACAACAGCGCAGACAACACTCACTACATACAACACTCGCAGAACATACAACACACCGGCCACACACAACACACATGAAGAGCACCAACACAACACATACAACGCACACGAAAAACACCCACAACACGCCAAAGTTTACATACAACCTCTCAACACACAAACATCGCCTCACCCTAAACAACAAACCCCACCCACACCGAGCACATGACTGCACACAATACCCATGAACCACGGTTCTCAGAGTAAACACAACACACACAGTGAGGGACACTGACCAAGCATGACCACACACAGTACACACATCACAAATTACACTCAATACTCAAACAGCGAACCCCACACACCACCTGTCAAACACAAACCCACGGTAATCACAACCACATGCAGAACCCGCACCACACACAACACATGCGAAATGACATGGAAGAAATACACAAACCACAAAAGAACACCGAATTTATGAAACACATTTCACAGACTGCACACACCACACAAAACACACATAAAACATACAGCACACAGGGCCTCACAGAACGCACAATGCGAAGCACACAACCTACATACAAAGCACGTCAGACAGAGCACACAATTAATATCCCACTCAACACGTAAAGCACACAGAGGACACAACACAAAGCACAATATGCCAAACAGATTAGGATACACCCAACACACATGCAACTGAGAGCACAATACGTTGCACATCACGGAACACACGTGCGGTCCCATCACACACTAAACATGAAACAGAAAACCATTCACAGACCACATAACATTCCCGACCATGAACACAACACGCTACAAAAAAGACGCCAAACGTACGACACACAAAGACACACTCCAAGCACGCAACACCCAGTGCAGGACCGCCCACAAACACACCAGTCTCACAGCCCTCCACAGAGCAATACACACAGAACATACCCTACAAACAACAAAGTACCCAAACTGCACACCTCACAATCGCAACAGTCACAACACAGAAAGAACACAACACACGGGAAACACACGCTCAGACACATAAACACTGCTATGCACATTAAGCCAGCAGACCACAGACATCAGAGCTAAAAACACACCATAACGCAGTATGCAAAACGCAACATAACACAGAATACACACCCAATCACACAACAAACACCACAACCCATGCCCTACAGTATAAACAAAAGACGAACGACGCACTTCACACATGACACAAAACCCACAAACACAAAGGACCACACAGAAAGACGCACAACGCAAACATCGCACACAACACACACATTAAAAGAAACACATCAACACATTGCCGCAACACACAAAATAATACACAAATTACAGAGCAATACATCACACAACACACAAACATCACACACAATTTATACATCACACCTCATAACACTCACAACAACCTGCAGTAACAACACAACACACAGACCGATGCAACCACTACATACCATACATAAAGCCACACGCTCAAGGAATAACCACAATAAACTTAAGTAAACTCCCACAAACACAAAGACAGAGGACACACACAAACTCAGCACGCTAAAAGCACAACAGATGAAACAACATACAGCACAAACATCACAGGACATAAAGGCACACGATTCTCAGACACCACGGTTAGCCATATACACACCACACACACAATGAGGTACACGACACGAGCAAAACCACATACAGATAACACGTGTCCCCTCACACACTTAATCAATCACACACACAGCCTCTCAAACACAGCCAAACACGTATCAGAATCACATATGCATCACACACAGAAAACATACAAAACCACATGAAAGCAAACAACCAAGAATAAAGGCCGATAGCACACTTTTCTAACACTGAACACCCCACTCACAACCGCACGCAGACACCCCACACGCATGTATACACGGGCACCTTTACGCAATGCGCGCACAAACACACACACACACACAACATAAAGTAAAAACACAACAGTCACAGGGCGCACACCAGACACAACAGAGCACATGTTTCTCCTAAAACACACAAGTCACATTTGCAAGAGTACATGCACCACGCACCGTGAGGAACACCAAACACAACCACACACAGGTGACATATCTCACTTCGCAAACATAACAAGCACCCTCACATCACAACTCAAACACAACCATACGCAAATCACAATCACATACGGAAAACACACACAAAACAAATCCCTAGGCAAAACACACACAACCCACAAAGAAGACAAAGAGCGCACATTGCATACACTACACTCTGCAAGCACAACCACGCACAGACACAAAACACGTACATCCTCACGCAGGAGCACAACGCAGAGCACACACACAACACAGAAACATGCGAAACAAGGGTCCCAAGACACAGACCACACACCTCAAGGCACATAACTGCTCACAAAACACACACGGAAAACACTGCACAGACTACGTACTGCACACACCATGAGACATACTGAACAAGCGAAACCGCACAGTCAACACTTCTGATATCACGTGCATAACTCAAACAGCCAAACACACACACACAACCTCTCTAACACAACCACACACAAATCACAAACTCCACACATAAGACGGACACAACACATACTAATAATCCACAGACTACTCCCCTATGACGCACTACACACAACACACACAGCCACAAGCAGGCAGTATAGAGCACACACAGGTGCACGCAGACAGCTCGAAAAATCACACCCAAAATACACACTCACAGAACACATCAGACGCAACGCAAAACTAACATCACACAGAATGCTCAAAATACAGAGACCACCCAACATCTATCCTGTATGTAACACACAGAAAGCATATAGACAGCGCTCACACAACCCAGAACACAGTACACAACAGAAAGCAGAAAGACCAGACGCAGTACACATGAAACACGACGACGGAAGGCAGACAACAGAAACACAACACACACACAAACACCAACGGATAACTCATAAAAAATGACAAGATATACAACACACAAAGAACCACTCAGTGCACAGAACACACAGCTCACGACCACACCCATGACACATTGCACGCCACACAGAGAAAGTATGCAGAACAATGTACTCAACAAGCAGCAAAGAACCCATAACACACATTGTACATTCACAACACACACCACATATACAAGCACCAGTAGAACACTCATAAAAAATGACAAAATGTACAACACACAAGGAACCGCTCAATGCACACAACTCACAACCACGCACGTCACACATTGCACGCCACACGGAGAAAATTACACAGAGCAGTGAACTCGACACGCAGTAAAGATCCCACACCACACGTAGTACCTACTCTACACACACAACATGGACAACACACACAAAATAAACAAGGCCCACAGATCACAGTCAACACAAGCCCAAACACACAAGAACACACAGCACACACAGCACAGCCAAACGGAATACACACAGAATCACAACACAAACACCACAAATCATTCACTACCGCATATCAACCACAAATACAGCACACTACACGAAAGAATTCCAGAAAGCACAACACGCACGGATCAAACACGCACAATACACAGTAATAAACACATAACACACAACGCACACAGCAAGACATAAAAAAAAGAAGCAGAAACGACACACAGCACACACAACACAACACACACAAAATGTGCATCACAACAGCGCAGACAACACTCACTACATACAACACTCGCAGAACATACAACACACCGGCCACACACAACACACATGGAGAGCACCAACACAACACATACAACGCACACGAAAAACACCCACAACACGCCAAAGTTTACATACAACCTCTCAACACACAAACATCGCCTCACCCTAAACAACAAACCCCACACACACCGAGCACATGACTGCACACAATACCCATGAACCACGGTTCTCAGAGTAAACACAACACACACAGTGAGGGACACTGACCAAGCATGACCACACACAGTACACACATCACAAATTACACTCAATACTCAAACAGCGAACCCCACACACCACCTGTCAAACACAAACCCACGGTAATCACAACCACATGCAGAACCCGCACCACACACAACACATGCGAAATGACATGGAAGAAATACACAAACCACAAAAGAACACCGAATTTATGAAACACATTTCACAGACTGCACACACCACACAAAACACACATAAAACATACAGCACACAGGGCCTCACAGAACGCACAATGCGAAGCACACAACCTACATACAAAGCACGTCAGACAGAGCACACAATTAATATCCCACTCAACACGTAAAGCACACAGAGGACACAACACAAAGCACAATATGCCAAACAGATTAGGATACACCCAACACACATGCAACTGAGAGCACAATACGTTGCACATCACGGAACACACGTGCGGTCCCATCACACACTAAACATGAAACAGAAAACCATTCACAGACCACATAACATTCCCGACCATGAACACAACACGCTACAAAAAAGACGCCAAACGTACGACACACAAAGACACACTCCAAGCATGCAACACCCAGCGCAGGACCGCCCACAAACACACCAGTCTCACAGCCCTCCACAGAGCAATACACACAGAACATACCCTACAAACAACAAAGTACCCAAACTGCACACCTCAAAATCGCAACAGTCACAACACAGAAAGAACACAACACACGGGAAACACACGCTCAGACACATAAACACTGCTATGCACATTAAGCCAGCAGACCACAGACATCAGAGCTAAAAACACACCATAACGCAGTATGCAAAACGCAACATAACACAGAATACACACCCAATCACACAACAAACACCACAACCCATGCCCTACAGTATAAACAAAAGACGAACGACGCACTTCACACATGACACAAAACCCACAAACACAAAGGACCACACAGAAAGACGCACAACGCAAACATCGCACACAACACACACATTAAAAGAAACACATCAACACATTGCCGCAACACACAAAATAATACACAAATTACAGAGCAATACATCACACAACACACAAACATCACACACAATTTATACATCACACCTCATAACACACACAACAACCTGCAGTAACAACACAACACACAGACCGATGCAACCACTACATACCATACATAAAGCCACACGCTCAAGGAATAACCACAATAAACTTAAGTAAACTCCCACAAACACAAAGACAGAGGACACACACAAACTCAGCACGCTAAAAGCACAACAGATGAAACAACATACAGCACAAACATCACAGGACATAAAGGCACACGATTCTCAGACACCACGGTTAGCCATATACACACCACACACACAATGAGGTACACGACACGAGCAAAACCACATACAGATAACACGTGTCCCCTCACACACTTAATCAATCACACACACAGCCTCTCAAACACAGCCAAACACGTATCAGAATCACATATGCATCACACACAGAAAACATACAAAACCACATGAAAGCAAACAACCAAGAATAAAGGCCGATAGCACACTTTTCTAACACTGAACACCCCACTCACAACCGCACGCAGACACCCCACACGCATGTATACACGGGCACCTTTACGCAATGCGCGCACAAACACACACACACACACAACATAAAGTAAAAACACAACAGTCACAGGGCGCACACCAGACACAACAGAGCACATGTTTCTCCTAAAACACACAAGTCACATTTGCAAGAGTACATGCACCACGCACCGTGAGGAACACCAAACACAACCACACACAGGTGACATATCTCACTTCGCAAACATAACAAGCACCCTCACATCACAACTCAAACACAACCATACGCAAATCACAATCACATACGGAAAACACACACAAAACAAATCCCTAGGCAAAACACACACAACCCACAAAGAAGACAAAGAGCGCACATTGCATACACTACACTCTGCAAGCACAACCACGCACAGACACAAAACACGTACATCCTCACGCAGGAGCACAACGCAGAGCACACACACAACACAGAAACATGCGAAACAAGGGTCCCAAGACACAGACCACACACCTCAAGGCACATAACTGCTCACAAAACACACACGGAAAACACTGCACAGACTACGTACTGCACACACCATGAGACATACTGAACAAGCGAAACCGCACAGTCAACACTTCTGATATCACGTGCATAACTCAAACAGCCAAACACACACACACAACCTCTCTAACACAACCACACACAAATCACAAACTCCACACATAAGACGGACACAACACATACTAATAATCCACAGACTACTCCCCTATGACGCACTACACACAACACACACAGCCACAAGCAGGCAGTATAGAGCACACACAGGTGCACGCAGACAGCTCGAAAAATCACACCCAAAATACACACTCACAGAACACATCAGACGCAACGCAAAACTAACATCACACAGAATGCTCAAAATACAGAGACCACCCAACATCTATCCTGTATGTAACACACAGAAAGCATATAGACAGCGCTCACACAACCCAGAACACAGTACACAACAGAAAGCAGAAAGACCAGACGCAGTACACATGAAACACGACGACGGAAGGCAGACAACAGAAACACAACACACACACAAACACCAACGGATAACTCATAAAAAATGACAAGATATACAACACACAAAGAACCACTCAGTGCACAGAACACACAGCTCACGACCACACCCATGACACATTGCACGCCACACAGAGAAAGTATGCAGAACAATGTACTCAACAAGCAGCAAAGAACCCATAACACACATTGTACATTCACAACACACACCACATATACAAGCACCAGTAGAACACTCATAAAAAATGACAAAATGTACAACACACAAGGAACCGCTCAATGCACACAACTCACAACCACGCACGTCACACATTGCACGCCACACGGAGAAAATTACACAGAGCAGTGAACTCGACACGCAGTAAAGATCCCACACCACACGTAGTACCTACTCTACACACACAACATGGACAACACACACAAAATAAACAAGGCCCACAGATCACAGTCAACACAAGCCCAAACACACAAGAACACACAGCACACACAGCACAGCCAAACGGAATACACACAGAATCACAACACAAACACCACAAATCATTCACTACCGCATATCAACCACAAATACAGCACACTACACGAAAGAATTCCAGAAAGCACAACACGCACGGATCAAACACGCACAATACACAGTAATAAACACATAACACACAACGCACACAGCAAGACATAAAAAAAAGAAGCAGAAACGACACACAGCACACACAACACAACACACACAAAATGTGCATCACAACAGCGCAGACAACACTCACTACATACAACACTCGCAGAACATACAACACACCGGCCACACACAACACACATGGAGAGCACCAACACAACACATACAACGCACACGAAAAACACCCACAACACGCCAAAGTTTACATACAACCTCTCAACACACAAACATCGCCTCACCCTAAACAACAAACCCCACACACACCGAGCACATGACTGCACACAATACCCATGAACCACGGTTCTCAGAGTAAACACAACACACACAGTGAGGGACACTGACCAAGCATGACCACACACAGTACACACATCACAAATTACACTCAATACTCAAACAGCGAACCCCACACACCACCTGTCAAACACAAACCCACGGTAATCACAACCACATGCAGAACCCGCACCACACACAACACATGCGAAATGACATGGAAGAAATACACAAACCACAAAAGAACACCGAATTTATGAAACACATTTCACAGACTGCACACACCACACAAAACACACATAAAACATACAGCACACAGGGCCTCACAGAACGCACAATGCGAAGCACACAACCTACATACAAAGCACGTCAGACAGAGCACACAATTAATATCCCACTCAACACGTAAAGCACACAGAGGACACAACACAAAGCACAATATGCCAAACAGATTAGGATACACCCAACACACATGCAACTGAGAGCACAATACGTTGCACATCACGGAACACACGTGCGGTCCCATCACACACTAAACATGAAACAGAAAACCATTCACAGACCACATAACATTCCCGACCATGAACACAACACGCTACAAAAAAGACGCCAAACGTACGACACACAAAGACACACTCCAAGCACGCAACACCCAGCGCAGGACCGCCCACAAACACACCAGTCTCACAGCCCTCCACAGAGCAATACACACAGAACATACCCTACAAACAACAAAGTACCCAAACTGCACACCTCACAATCGCAACAGTCACAACACAGAAAGAACACAACAAACGGGAAACACACGCTCAGACACATAAACACTGCTATGCACATTAAGCCAGCAGACCACAGACATCAGAGCTAAAAACACACCATAACGCAGTATGCAAAACGCAACATAACACAGAATACACACCCAATCACACAACAAACACCACAACCCATGCCCTACAGTATAAACAAAAGACGAACGACGCACTTCACACATGACACAAAACCCACAAACACAAAGGACCACACAGAAAGACGCACAACGCAAACATCGCACACAACACACACATTAAAAGAAACACATCAACACATTGCCGCAACACACAAAATAATACACAAATTACAGAGCAATACATCACACAACACACAAACATCACACACAATTTATACATCACACCTCATAACACACACAACAACCTGCAGTAACAACACAACACACAGACCGATGCAACCACTACATACCATACATAAAGCCACACGCTCAAGGAATAACCACAATAAACTTAAGTAAACTCCCACAAACACAAAGACAGAGGACACACACAAACTCAGCACGCTAAAAGCACAACAGATGAAACAACATACAGCACAAACATCACAGGACATAAAGGCACACGATTCTCAGACACCACGGTTAGCCATATACACACCACACACACAATGAGGTACACGACACGAGCAAAACCACATACAGATAACACGTGTCCCCTCACACACTTAATCAATCACACACACAGCCTCTCAAACACAGCCAAACACGTATCAGAATCACATATGCATCACACACAGAAAACATACAAAACCACATGAAAGCAAACAACCAAGAATAAAGGCCGATAGCACACTTTTCTAACACTGAACACCCCACTCACAACCGCACGCAGACACCCCACACGCATGTATACACGGGCACCTTTACGCAATGCGCGCACAAACACACACACACACACAACATAAAGTAAAAACACAACAGTCACAGGGCGCACACCAGACACAACAGAGCACATGTTTCTCCTAAAACACACAAGTCACATTTGCAAGAGTACATGCACCACGCACCGTGAGGAACACCAAACACAACCACACACAGGTGACATATCTCACTTCGCAAACATAACAAGCACCCTCACATCACAACTCAAACACAACCATACGCAAATCACAATCACATACGGAAAACACACACAAAACAAATCCCTAGGCAAAACACACACAACCCACAAAGAAGACAAAGAGCGCACATTGCATACACTACACTCTGCAAGCACAACCACGCACAGACACAAAACACGTACATCCTCACGCAGGAGCACAACGCAGAGCACACACACAACACAGAAACATGCGAAACAAGGGTCCCAAGACACAGACCACACACCTCAAGGCACATAACTGCTCACAAAACACACACGGAAAACACTGCACAGACTACGTACTGCACACACCATGAGACATACTGAACAAGCGAAACCGCACAGTCAACACTTCTGATATCACGTGCATAACTCAAACAGCCAAACACACACACACAACCTCTCTAACACAACCACACACAAATCACAAACTCCACACATAAGACGGACACAACACATACTAATAATCCACAGACTACTCCCCTATGACGCACTACACACAACACACACAGCCACAAGCAGGCAGTATAGAGCACACACAGGTGCACGCAGACAGCTCGAAAAATCACACCCAAAATACACACTCACAGAACACATCAGACGCAACGCAAAACTAACATCACACAGAATGCTCAAAATACAGAGACCACCCAACATCTATCCTGTATGTAACACACAGAAAGCATATAGACAGCGCTCACACAACCCAGAACACAGTACACAACAGAAAGCAGAAAGACCAGACGCAGTACACATGAAACACGACGACGGAAGGCAGACAACAGAAACACAACACACACACAAACACCAACGGATAACTCATAAAAAATGACAAGATATACAACACACAAAGAACCACTCAGTGCACAGAACACACAGCTCACGACCACACCCATGACACATTGCACGCCACACAGAGAAAGTATGCAGAACAATGTACTCAACAAGCAGCAAAGAACCCATAACACACATTGTACATTCACAACACACACCACATATACAAGCACCAGTAGAACACTCATAAAAAATGACAAAATGTACAACACACAAGGAACCGCTCAATGCACACAACTCACAACCACGCACGTCACACATTGCACGCCACACGGAGAAAATTACACAGAGCAGTGAACTCGACACGCAGTAAAGATCCCACACCACACGTAGTACCTACTCTACACACACAACATGGACAACACACACAAAATAAACAAGGCCCACAGATCACAGTCAACACAAGCCCAAACACACAAGAACACACAGCACACACAGCACAGCCAAACGGAATACACACAGAATCACAACACAAACACCACAAATCATTCACTACCGCATATCAACCACAAATACAGCACACTACACGAAAGAATTCCAGAAAGCACAACACGCACGGATCAAACACGCACAATACACAGTAATAAACACATAACACACAACGCACACAGCAAGACATAAAAAAAAGAAGCAGAAACGACACACAGCACACACAACACAACACACACAAAATGTGCATCACAACAGCGCAGACAACACTCACTACATACAACACTCGCAGAACATACAACACACCGGCCACACACAACACACATGGAGAGCACCAACACAACACATACAACGCACACGAAAAACACCCACAACACGCCAAAGTTTACATACAACCTCTCAACACACAAACATCGCCTCACCCTAAACAACAAACCCCACACACACCGAGCACATGACTGCACACAATACCCATGAACCACGGTTCTCAGAGTAAACACAACACACACAGTGAGGGACACTGACCAAGCATGACCACACACAGTACACACATCACAAATTACACTCAATACTCAAACAGCGAACCCCACACACCACCTGTCAAACACAAACCCACGGTAATCACAACCACATGCAGAACCCGCACCACACACAACACATGCGAAATGACATGGAAGAAATACACAAACCACAAAAGAACACCGAATTTATGAAACACATTTCACAGACTGCACACACCACACAAAACACACATAAAACATACAGCACACAGGGCCTCACAGAACGCACAATGCGAAGCACACAACCTACATACAAAGCACGTCAGACAGAGCACACAATTAATATCCCACTCAACACGTAAAGCACACAGAGGACACAACACAAAGCACAATATGCCAAACAGATTAGGATACACCCAACACACATGCAACTGAGAGCACAATACGTTGCACATCACGGAACACACGTGCGGTCCCATCACACACTAAACATGAAACAGAAAACCATTCACAGACAACATAACATTCCCGACCATGAACACAACACGCTACAAAAAAGACGCCAAACGTACGACACACAAAGACACACTCCAAGCACGCAACACCCAGCGCAGGACCGCCCACAAACACACCAGTCTCACAGCCCTCCACAGAGCAATACACACAGAACATACCCTACAAACAACAAAGTACCCAAACTGCACACCTCACAATCGCAACAGTCACAACACAGAAAGAACACAACACACGGGAAACACACGCTCAGACACATAAACACTGCCATGCACATTAAGCCAGCAGACCACAGACATCAGAGCTAAAAACACACCATAACGCAGTATGCAAAACGCAACATAACACAGAATACACACACAATCACACAACAAACACCACAACCCATGCCCTACAGTATAAACAAAAGACGAACGACGCACTTCACACATGACACAAAACCCACAAACACAAAGGACCACACAGAAAGACGCACAACGCAAACATCGCACACAACACACACATTAAAAGAAACACATCAACACATTGCCGCAACACACAAAATAATACACAAATTACAGAGCAATACATCACACAACACACAAACATCACACACAATTTATACATCACACCTCATAACACACACAACAACCTGCAGTAACAACACAACACACAGACCGATGCAACCACTACATACCATACATAAAGCCACACGCTCAAGGAATAACCACAATAAACTTAAGTAAACTCCCACAAACACAAAGACAGAGGACACACACAAACTCAGCACGCTAAAAGCACAACAGATGAAACAACATACAGCACAAACATCACAGGACATAAAGGCACACGATTCTCAGACACCACGGTTAGCCATATACACACCACACACACAATGAGGTACACGACACGAGCAAAACCACATACAGATAACACGTGTCCCCTCACACACTTAATCAATCACACACACAGCCTCTCAAACACAGCCAAACACGTATCAGAATCACATATGCATCACACACAGAAAACATACAAAACCACATGAAAGCAAACAACCAAGAATAAAGGCCGATAGCACACTTTTCTAACACTGAACACCCCACTCACAACCGCACGCAGACACCCCACACGCATGTATACACGGGCACCTTTACGCAATGCGCGCACAAACACACACACACACACAACATAAAGTAAAAACACAACAGTCACAGGGCGCACACCAGACACAACAGAGCACATGTTTCTCCTAAAACACACAAGTCACATTTGCAAGAGTACATGCACCACGCACCGTGAGGAACACCAAACACAACCACACACAGGTGACATATCTCACTTCGCAAACATAACAAGCACCCTCACATCACAACTCAAACACAACCATACGCAAATCACAATCACATACGGAAAACACACACAAAACAAATCCCTAGGCAAAACACACACAACCCACAAAGAAGACAAAGAGCGCACATTGCATACACTACACTCTGCAAGCACAACCACGCACAGACACAAAACACGTACATCCTCACGCAGGAGCACAACGCAGAGCACACACACAACACAGAAACATGCGAAACAAGGGTCCCAAGACACAGACCACACACCTCAAGGCACATAACTGCTCACAAAACACACACGGAAAACACTGCACAGACTACGTACTGCACACACCATGAGACATACTGAACAAGCGAAACCGCACAGTCAACACTTCTGATATCACGTGCATAACTCAAACAGCCAAACACACACACACAACCTCTCTAACACAACCACACACAAATCACAAACTCCACACATAAGACGGACACAACACATACTAATAATCCACAGACTACTCCCCTATGACGCACTACACACAACACACACAGCCACAAGCAGGCAGTATAGAGCACACACAGGTGCACGCAGACAGCTCGAAAAATCACACCCAAAATACACACTCACAGAACACATCAGACGCAACGCAAAACTAACATCACACAGAATGCTCAAAATACAGAGACCACCCAACATCTATCCTGTATGTAACACACAGAAAGCATATAGACAGCGCTCACACAACCCAGAACACAGTACACAACAGAAAGCAGAAAGACCAGACGCAGTACACATGAAACACGACGACGGAAGGCAGACAACAGAAACACAACACACACACAAACACCAACGGATAACTCATAAAAAATGACAAGATATACAACACACAAAGAACCACTCAGTGCACAGAACACACAGCTCACGACCACACCCATGACACATTGCACGCCACACAGAGAAAGTATGCAGAACAATGTACTCAACAAGCAGCAAAGAACCCATAACACACATTGTACATTCACAACACACACCACATATACAAGCACCAGTAGAACACTCATAAAAAATGACAAAATGTACAACACACAAGGAACCGCTCAATGCACACAACTCACAACCACGCACGTCACACATTGCACGCCACACGGAGAAAATTACACAGAGCAGTGAACTCGACACGCAGTAAAGATCCCACACCACACGTAGTACCTACTCTACACACACAACATGGACAACACACACAAAATAAACAAGGCCCACAGATCACAGTCAACACAAGCCCAAACACACAAGAACACACAGCACACACAGCACAGCCAAACGGAATACACACAGAATCACAACACAAACACCACAAATCATTCACTACCGCATATCAACCACAAATACAGCACACTACACGAAAGAATTCCAGAAAGCACAACACGCACGGATCAAACACGCACAATACACAGTAATAAACACATAACACACAACGCACACAGCAAGACATAAAAAAAAGAAGCAGAAACGACACACAGCACACACAACACAACACACACAAAATGTGCATCACAACAGCGCAGACAACACTCACTACATACAACACTCGCAGAACATACAACACACCGGCCACACACAACACACATGGAGAGCACCAACACAACACATACAACGCACACGAAAAACACCCACAACACGCCAAAGTTTACATACAACCTCTCAACACACAAACATCGCCTCACCCTAAACAACAAACCCCACCCACACCGAGCACATGACTGCACACAATACCCATGAACCACGGTTCTCAGAGTAAACACAACACACACAGTGAGGGACACTGACCAAGCATGACCACACACAGTACACACATCACAAATTACACTCAATACTCAAACAGCGAACCCCACACACCACCTGTCAAACACAAACCCACGGTAATCACAACCACATGCAGAACCCGCACCACACACAACACATGCGAAATGACATGGAAGAAATACACAAACCACAAAAGAACACCGAATTTTTGAAACACATTTCACAGACTGCACACACCACACAAAACACACATAAAACATACAGCACACAGGGCCTCACAGAACGCACAATGCGAAGCACACAACCTACATACAAAGCACGTCAGACAGAGCACACAATTAATATCCCACTCAACACGTAAAGCACACAGAGGACACAACACAAAGCACAATATGCCAAACAGATTAGGATACACCCAACACACATGCAACTGAGAGCACAATACGTTGCACATCACGGAACACACGTGCGGTCCCATCACACACTAAACATGAAACAGAAAACCATTCACAGACCACATAACATTCCCGACCATGAACACAACACGCTACAAAAAAGACGCCAAACGTACGACACACAAAGACACACTCCAAGCACGCAACACCCAGCGCAGGACCGCCCACAAACACACCAGTCTCACAGCCCTCCACAGAGCAATACACACAGAACATACCCTACAAACAACAAAGTACCCAAACTGCACACCTCACAATCGCAACAGTCACAACACAGAAAGAACACAACACACGGGAAACACACGCTCAGACACATAAACACTGCCATGCACATTAAGCCAGCAGACCACAGACATCAGAGCTAAAAACACACCATAACGCAGTATGCAAAACGCAACATAACACAGAATACACACACAATCACACAACAAACACCACAACCCATGCCCTACAGTATAAACAAAAGACGAACGACGCACTTCACACATGACACAAAACCCACAAACACAAAGGACCACACAGAAAGACGCACAACGCAAACATCGCACACAACACACACATTAAAAGAAACACATCAACACATTGCCGCAACACACAAAATAATACACAAATTACAGAGCAATACATCACACAACACACAAACATCACACACAATTTATACATCACACCTCATAACACACACAACAACCTGCAGTAACAACACAACACACAGACCGATGCAACCACTACATACCATACATAAAGCCACACGCTCAAGGAATAACCACAATAAACTTAAGTAAACTCCCACAAACACAAAGACAGAGGACACACACAAACTCAGCACGCTAAAAGCACAACAGATGAAACAACATACAGCACAAACATCACAGGACATAAAGGCACACGATTCTCAGACACCACGGTTAGCCATATACACACCACACACACAATGAGGTACACGACACGAGCAAAACCACATACAGATAACACGTGTCCCCTCACACACTTAATCAATCACACACACAGCCTCTCAAACACAGCCAAACACGTATCAGAATCACATATGCATCACACACAGAAAACATACAAAACCACATGAAAGCAAACAACCAAGAATAAAGGCCGATAGCACACTTTTCTAACACTGAACACCCCACTCACAACCGCACGCAGACACCCCACACGCATGTATACACGGGCACCTTTACGCAATGCGCGCACAAACACACACACACACACAACATAAAGTAAAAACACAACAGTCACAGGGCGCACACCAGACACAACAGAGCACATGTTTCTCCTAAAACACACAAGTCACATTTGCAAGAGTACATGCACCACGCACCGTGAGGAACACCAAACACAACCACACACAGGTGACATATCTCACTTCGCAAACATAACAAGCACCCTCACATCACAACTCAAACACAACCATACGCAAATCACAATCACATACGGAAAACACACACAAAACAAATCCCTAGGCAAAACACACACAACCCACAAAGAAGACAAAGAGCGCACATTGCATACACTACACTCTGCAAGCACAACCACGCACAGACACAAAACACGTACATCCTCACGCAGGAGCACAACGCAGAGCACACACACAACACAGAAACACGCGAAACAAGGGTCCCAAGACACAGACCACACACCTCAAGGCACATAACTGCTCACAAAACACACACGGAAAACACTGCACAGACTACGTACTGCACACACCATGAGACATACTGAACAAGCGAAACCGCACAGTCAACACTTCTGATATCACGTGCATAACTCAAACAGCCAAACACACACACACAACCTCTCTAACACAACCACACACAAATCACAAACTCCACACATAAGACGGACACAACACATACTAATAATCCACAGACTACTCCCCTATGACGCACTACACACAACACACACAGCCACAAGCAGGCAGTATAGAGCACACACAGGTGCACGCAGACAGCTCGAAAAATCACACCCAAAATACACACTCACAGAACACATCAGACGCAACGCAAAACTAACATCACACAGAATGCTCAAAATACAGAGACCACCCAACATCTATCCTGTATGTAACACACAGAAAGCATATAGACAGCGCTCACACAACCCAGAACACAGTACACAACAGAAAGCAGAAAGACCAGACGCAGTACACATGAAACACGACGACGGAAGGCAGACAACAGAAACACAACACACACACAAACACCAACGGATAACTCATAAAAAATGACAAGATATACAACACACAAAGAACCACTCAGTGCACAGAACACACAGCTCACGACCACACCCATGACACATTGCACGCCACACAGAGAAAGTATGCAGAACAATGTACTCAACAAGCAGCAAAGAACCCATAACACACATTGTACATTCACAACACACACCACATATACAAGCACCAGTAGAACACTCATAAAAAATGACAAAATGTACAACACACAAGGAACCGCTCAATGCACACAACTCACAACCACGCACGTCACACATTGCACGCCACACGGAGAAAATTACACAGAGCAGTGAACTCGACACGCAGTAAAGATCCCACACCACACGTAGTACCTACTCTACACACACAACATGGACAACACACACAAAATAAACAAGGCCCACAGATCACAGTCAACACAAGCCCAAACACACAAGAACACACAGCACACACAGCACAGCCAAACGGAATACACACAGAATCACAACACAAACACCACAAATCATTCACTACCGCATATCAACCACAAATACAGCACACTACACGAAAGAATTCCAGAAAGCACAACACGCACGGATCAAACACGCACAATACACAGTAATAAACACATAACACACAACGCACACAGCAAGACATAAAAAAAAGAAGCAGAAACGACACACAGCACACACAACACAACACACACAAAATGTGCATCACAACAGCGCAGACAACACTCACTACATACAACACTCGCAGAACATACAACACACCGGCCACACACAACACACATGGAGAGCACCAACACAACACATACAACGCACACGAAAAACACCCACAACACGCCAAAGAGTTTACATACAACCTCTCAACACACAAACATCGCCTCACCCTAAACAACAAACCCCACACACACCGAGCACATGACTGCACACAATACCCATGAACCACGGTTCTCAGAGTAAACACAACACACACAGTGAGGGACACTGACCAAGCATGACCACACACAGTACACACATCACAAATTACACTCAATACTCAAACAGCGAACCCCACACACCACCTGTCAAACACAAACCCACGGTAATCACAACCACATGCAGAACCCGCACCACACACAACACATGCGAAATGACATGGAAGAAATACACAAACCACAAAAGAACACCGAATTTATGAAACACATTTCACAGACTGCACACACCACACAAAACACACATAAAACATACAGCACACAGGGCCTCACAGAACGCACAATGCGAAGCACACAACCTACATACAAAGCACGTCAGACAGAGCACACAATTAATATCCCACTCAACACGTAAAGCACACAGAGGACACAACACAAAGCACAATATGCCAAACAGATTAGGATACACCCAACACACATGCAACTGAGAGCACAATACGTTGCACATCACGGAACACACGTGCGGTCCCATCACACACTAAACATGAAACAGAAAACCATTCACAGACCACATAACATTCCCGACCGTGAACACAACATGCTACAAAAAAGTCACCAAACGTACGACACACAAAGACACACTCCAAGCACGCAACACCCAGCGCAGGACCGCCCACAGACACACCAGTCTCACGGCCCTCCACAGAGCAATACACACAGAACATACCCTACAAACAACAAAGTACCCAAACTGCACACCTCACAATCGCAACAGTCACAACACAGAAAGAACACAACACACGGGAAACACACGCTCAGACACATAAACACTGCCATGCACATTAAGCCAGCAGACCACAGACATCAGAGCTAAAAACACACCATAACGCAGTATGCAAAACGCAACACAACACAGAATACACACCCAATCACACAACAAACACCACAACCCATGCCCTACAGTATAAACAAAAGACGAACGACGCACTTCACACATGACACAAAACCCACAAACACAAAGGACCACACAGAAAGACGCACAACGCAAACATCGCACACAACACACACATTAAAAGAAACACATCAACACATTGCCGCAACACACAAAATAATACACAAATTACAGAGCAATACATCACACAACACACAAACATCACACACAATTTATACATCACACCTCATAACACACACAACAACCTGCAGTAACAACACAACACACAGACCGATGCAACCACTACATACCATACATAAAGCCACACGCTCAAGGAATAACCACAATAAACTTAAGTAAACTCCCACAAACACAAAGACAGAGGACACACACAAACTCAGCACGCTGAAAGCACAACAGATGAAACAACATACAGCACAAACATCACAGGACATAAAGGCACACGATTCTCAGACACCACGGTTAGCCATATACACACCACACACACAATGAGGTACACGACACGAGCAAAACCACATACAGATAACACGTGTCCCCTCACACACTTAATCAATCACACACACAGCCTCTCAAACACAGCCAAACACGTATCAGAATCACATATGCATCACACACAGAAAACATACAAAACCACATGAAAGCAAACAACCAAGAATAAAGGCCGATAGCACACTTTTCTAACACTGAACACCCCACTCACAACCGCACGCAGACACCCCACACGCATGTATACACGGGCACCTTTACGCAATGCGCGCACAAACACACACACACACACAACATAAAGTAAAAACACAACAGTCACAGGGCGCACACCAGACACAACAGAGCACATGTTTCTCCTAAAACACACAAGTCACATTTGCAAGAGTACATGCACCATGCACCGTGAGGAACACCAAACACAACCACACACAGGTGACATATCTCACTTCGCAAACATAACAAGCACCCTCACATCACAACTCAAACACAACCATACGCAAATCACAATCACATACGGAAAACACACACAAAACAAATCCCTAGGCAAAACACACACAACCCACAAAGAAGACAAAGAGCGCACATTGCATACACTACACTCTGCAAGCACAACCACGCACAGACACAAAACACGTACATCCTCACGCAGGAGCACAACGCAGAGCACACACACAACACAGAAACACGCGAAACAAGGGTCCCAAGACACAGACCACACACCTCAAGGCACATAACTGCTCACAAAACACACACGGAAAACACTGCACAGACTACGTACTGCACACACCATGAGACATACTGAACAAGCGAAACCGCACAGTCAACACTTCTGATATCACGTGCATAACTCAAACAGCCAAACACACACACACAACCTCTCTAACACAACCACACACAAATCACAAACTCCACACATAAGACGGACACAACACATACTAATAATCCACAGACTACTCCCCTATGACGCACTACACACAACACACACAGCCACAAGCAGGCAGTATAGAGCACACACAGGTGCACGCAGACAGCTCGAAAAATCACACCCAAAATACACACTCACAGAACACATCAGACGCAACGCAAAACTAACATCACACAGAATGCTCAAAATACAGAGACCACCCAACATCTATCCTGTATGTAACACACAGAAAGCATATAGACAGCGCTCACACAACCCAGAACACAGTACACAACAGAAAGCAGAAAGACCAGACGCAGTACACATGAAACACGACGACGGAAGGCAGACAACAGAAACACAACACACACACAAACACCAACGGATAACTCATAAAAAATGACAAGATATACAACACACAAAGAACCACTCAGTGCACAGAACACACAGCTCACGACCACACCCATGACACATTGCACGCCACACAGAGAAAGTATGCAGAACAATGTACTCAACAAGCAGCAAAGAACCCATAACACACATTGTACATTCACAACACACACCACATATACAAGCACCAGTAGAACACTCATAAAAAATGACAAAATGTACAACACACAAGGAACCGCTCAATGCACACAACTCACAACCACGCACGTCACACATTGCACGCCACACGGAGAAAATTACACAGAGCAGTGAACTCGACACGCAGTAAAGATCCCACACCACACGTAGTACCTACTCTACACACACAACATGGACAACACACACAAAATAAACAAGGCCCACAGATCACAGTCAACACAAGCCCAAACACACAAGAACACACAGCACACACAGCACAGCCAAACGGAATACACACAGAATCACAACACAAACACCACAAATCATTCACTACCGCATATCAACCACAAATACAGCACACTACACGAAAGAATTCCAGAAAGCACAACACGCACGGATCAAACACGCACAATACACAGTAATAAACACATAACACACAACGCACACAGCAAGACATAAAAAAAAGAAGCAGAAACGACACACAGCACACACAACACAACACACACAAAATGTGCATCACAACAGCGCAGACAACACTCACTACATACAACACTCGCAGAACATACAACACACCGGCCACACACAACACACATGGAGAGCACCAACACAACACATACAACGCACACGAAAAACACCCACAACACGCCAAAGAGTTTACATACAACCTCTCAACACACAAACATCGCCTCACCCTAAACAACAAACCCCACACACACCGAGCACATGACTGCACACAATACCCATGAACCACGGTTCTCAGAGTAAACACAACACACACAGTGAGGGACACTGACCAAGCATGACCACACACAGTACACACATCACAAATTACACTCAATACTCAAACAGCGAACCCCACACACCACCTGTCAAACACAAACCCACGGTAATCACAACCACATGCAGAACCCGCACCACACACAACACATGCGAAATGACATGGAAGAAATACACAAACCACAAAAGAACACCGAATTTATGAAACACATTTCACAGACTGCACACACCACACAAAACACACATAAAACATACAGCACACAGGGCCTCACAGAACGCACAATGCGAAGCACACAACCTACATACAAAGCACGTCAGACAGAGCACACAATTAATATCCCACTCAACACGTAAAGCACACAGAGGACACAACACAAAGCACAATATGCCAAACAGATTAGGATACACCCAACACACATGCAACTGAGAGCACAATACGTTGCACATCACGGAACACACGTGCGGTCCCATCACACACTAAACATGAAACAGAAAACCATTCACAGACCACATAACATTCCCGACCGTGAACACAACATGCTACAAAAAAGTCACCAAACGTACGACACACAAAGACACACTCCAAGCACGCAACACCCAGCGCAGGACCGCCCACAGACACACCAGTCTCACGGCCCTCCACAGAGCAATACACACAGAACATACCCTACAAACAACAAAGTACCCAAACTGCACACCTCACAATCGCAACAGTCACAACACAGAAAGAACACAACACACGGGAAACACACGCTCAGACACATAAACACTGCCATGCACATTAAGCCAGCAGACCACAGACATCAGAGCTAAAAACACACCATAACGCAGTATGCAAAACGCAACACAACACAGAATACACACCCAATCACACAACAAACACCACAACCCATGCCCTACAGTATAAACAAAAGACGAACGACGCACTTCACACATGACACAAAACCCACAAACACAAAGGACCACACAGAAAGACGCACAACGCAAACATCGCACACAACACACACATTAAAAGAAACACATCAACACATTGCCGCAACACACAAAATAATACACAAATTACAGAGCAATACATCACACAACACACAAACATCACACACAATTTATACATCACACCTCATAACACACACAACAACCTGCAGTAACAACACAACACACAGACCGATGCAACCACTACATACCATACATAAAGCCACACGCTCAAGGAATAACCACAATAAACTTAAGTAAACTCCCACAAACACAAAGACAGAGGACACACACAAACTCAGCACGCTGAAAGCACAACAGATGAAACAACATACAGCACAAACATCACAGGACATAAAGGCACACGATTCTCAGACACCACGGTTAGCCATATACACACCACACACACAATGAGGTACACGACACGAGCAAAACCACATACAGATAACACGTGTCCCCTCACACACTTAATCAATCACACACACAGCCTCTCAAACACAGCCAAACACGTATCAGAATCACATATGCATCACACACAGAAAACATACAAAACCACATGAAAGCAAACAACCAAGAATAAAGGCCGATAGCACACTTTTCTAACACTGAACACCCCACTCACAACCGCACGCAGACACCCCACACGCATGTATACACGGGCACCTTTACGCAATGCGCGCACAAACACACACACACACACAACATAAAGTAAAAACACAACAGTCACAGGGCGCACACCAGACACAACAGAGCACATGTTTCTCCTAAAACACACAAGTCACATTTGCAAGAGTACATGCACCACGCACCGTGAGGAACACCAAACACAACCACACACAGGTGACATATCTCACTTCGCAAACATAACAAGCACCCTCACATCACAACTCAAACACAACCATACGCAAATCACAATCACATACGGAAAACACACACAAAACAAATCCCTAGGCAAAACACACACAACCCACAAAGAAGACAAAGAGCGCACATTGCATACACTACACTCTGCAAGCACAACCACGCACAGACACAAAACACGTACATCCTCACGCAGGAGCACAACGCAGAGCACACACACAACACAGAAACACGCGAAACAAGGGTCCCAAGACACAGACCACACACCTCAAGGCACATAACTGCTCACAAAACACACACGGAAAACACTGCACAGACTACGTACTGCACACACCATGAGACATACTGAACAAGCGAAACCGCACAGTCAACACTTCTGATATCACGTGCATAACTCAAACAGCCAAACACACACACACAACCTCTCTAACACAACCACACACAAATCACAAACTCCACACATAAGACGGACACAACACATACTAATAATCCACAGACTACTCCCCTATGACGCACTACACACAACACACACAGCCACAAGCAGGCAGTATAGAGCACACACAGGTGCACGCAGACAGCTCGAAAAATCACACCCAAAATACACACTCACAGAACACATCAGACGCAACGCAAAACTAACATCACACAGAATGCTCAAAATACAGAGACCACCCAACATCTATCCTGTATGTAACACACAGAAAGCATATAGACAGCGCTCACACAACCCAGAACACAGTACACAACAGAAAGCAGAAAGACCAGACGCAGTACACATGAAACACGACGACGGAAGGCAGACAACAGAAACACAACACACACACAAACACCAACGGATAACTCATAAAAAATGACAAGATATACAACACACAAAGAACCACTCAGTGCACAGAACACACAGCTCACGACCACACCCATGACACATTGCACGCCACACAGAGAAAGTATGCAGAACAATGTACTCAACAAGCAGCAAAGAACCCATAACACACATTGTACATTCACAACACACACCACATATACAAGCACCAGTAGAACACTCATAAAAAATGACAAAATGTACAACACACAAGGAACCGCTCAATGCACACAACTCACAACCACGCACGTCACACATTGCACGCCACACGGAGAAAATTACACAGAGCAGTGAACTCGACACGCAGTAAAGATCCCACACCACACGTAGTACCTACTCTACACACACAACATGGACAACACACACAAAATAAACAAGGCCCACAGATCACAGTCAACACAAGCCCAAACACACAAGAACACACAGCACACACAGCACAGCCAAACGGAATACACACAGAATCACAACACAAACACCACAAATCATTCACTACCGCATATCAACCACAAATACAGCACACTACACGAAAGAATTCCAGAAAGCACAACACGCACGGATCAAACACGCACAATACACAGTAATAAACACATAACACACAACGCACACAGCAAGACATAAAAAAAAGAAGCAGAAACGACACACAGCACACACAACACAACACACACAAAATGTGCATCACAACAGCGCAGACAACACTCACTACATACAACACTCGCAGAACATACAACACACCGGCCACACACAACACACATGGAGAGCACCAACACAACACATACAACGCACACGAAAAACACCCACAACACGCCAAAGAGTTTACATACAACCTCTCAACACACAAACATCGCCTCACCCTAAACAACAAACCCCACACACACCGAGCACATGACTGCACACAATACCCATGAACCACGGTTCTCAGAGTAAACACAACACACACAGTGAGGGACACTGACCAAGCATGACCACACACAGTACACACATCACAAATTACACTCAATACTCAAACAGCGAACCCCACACACCACCTGTCAAACACAAACCCACGGTAATCACAACCACATGCAGAACCCGCACCACACACAACACATGCGAAATGACATGGAAGAAATACACAAACCACAAAAGAACACCGAATTTATGAAACACATTTCACAGACTGCACACACCACACAAAACACACATAAAACATACAGCACACAGGGCCTCACAGAACGCACAATGCGAAGCACACAACCTACATACAAAGCACGTCAGACAGAGCACACAATTAATATCCCACTCAACACGTAAAGCACACAGAGGACACAACACAAAGCACAATATGCCAAACAGATTAGGATACACCCAACACACATGCAACTGAGAGCACAATACGTTGCACATCACGGAACACACGTGCGGTCCCATCACACACTAAACATGAAACAGAAAACCATTCACAGACCACATAACATTCCCGACCGTGAACACAACATGCTACAAAAAAGTCACCAAACGTACGACACACAAAGACACACTCCAAGCACGCAACACCCAGCGCAGGACCGCCCACAGACACACCAGTCTCACGGCCCTCCACAGAGCAATACACACAGAACATACCCTACAAACAACAAAGTACCCAAACTGCACACCTCACAATCGCAACAGTCACAACACAGAAAGAACACAACACACGGGAAACACACGCTCAGACACATAAACACTGCCATGCACATTAAGCCAGCAGACCACAGACATCAGAGCTAAAAACACACCATAACGCAGTATGCAAAACGCAACACAACACAGAATACACACCCAATCACACAACAAACACCACAACCCATGCCCTACAGTATAAACAAAAGACGAACGACGCACTTCACACATGACACAAAACCCACAAACACAAAGGACCACACAGAAAGACGCACAACGCAAACATCGCACACAACACACACATTAAAAGAAACACATCAACACATTGCCGCAACACACAAAATAATACACAAATTACAGAGCAATACATCACACAACACACAAACATCACACACAATTTATACATCACACCTCATAACACACACAACAACCTGCAGTAACAACACAACACACAGACCGATGCAACCACTACATACCATACATAAAGCCACACGCTCAAGGAATAACCACAATAAACTTAAGTAAACTCCCACAAACACAAAGACAGAGGACACACACAAACTCAGCACGCTGAAAGCACAACAGATGAAACAACATACAGCACAAACATCACAGGACATAAAGGCACACGATTCTCAGACACCACGGTTAGCCATATACACACCACACACACAATGAGGTACACGACACGAGCAAAACCACATACAGATAACACGTGTCCCCTCACACACTTAATCAATCACACACACAGCCTCTCAAACACAGCCAAACACGTATCAGAATCACATATGCATCACACACAGAAAACATACAAAACCACATGAAAGCAAACAACCAAGAATAAAGGCCGATAGCACACTTTTCTAACACTGAACACCCCACTCACAACCGCACGCAGACACCCCACACGCATGTATACACGGGCACCTTTACGCAATGCGCGCACAAACACACACACACACACAACATAAAGTAAAAACACAACAGTAACAGGGCGCACACCAGACACAACAGAGCACATGTTTCTCCTAAAACACACAAGTCACATTTGCAAGAGTACATGCACCACGCACCGTGAGGAACACCAAACACAACCACACACAGGTGACATATCTCACTTCGCAAACATAACAAGCACCCTCACATCACAACTCAAACACAACCATACGCAAATCACAATCACATACGGAAAACACACACAAAACAAATCCCTAGGCAAAACACACACAACCCACAAAGAAGACAAAGAGCGCACATTGCATACACTACACTCTGCAAGCACAACCACGCACAGACACAAAACACGTACATCCTCACGCAGGAGCACAACGCAGAGCACACACACAACACAGAAACACGCGAAACAAGGGTCCCAAGACACAGACCACACACCTCAAGGCACATAACTGCTCACAAAACACACACGGAAAACACTGCACAGACTACGTACTGCACACACCATGAGACATACTGAACAAGCGAAACCGCACAGTCAACACTTCTGATATCACGTGCATAACTCAAACAGCCAAACACACACACACAACCTCTCTAACACAACCACACACAAATCACAAACTCCACACATAAGACGGACACAACACATACTAATAATCCACAGACTACTCCCCTATGACGCACTACACACAACACACACAGCCACAAGCAGGCAGTATAGAGCACACACAGGTGCACGCAGACAGCTCGAAAAATCACACCCAAAATACACACTCACAGAACACATCAGACGCAACGCAAAACTAACATCACACAGAATGCTCAAAATACAGAGACCACCCAACATCTATCCTGTATGTAACACACAGAAAGCATATAGACAGCGCTCACACAACCCAGAACACAGTACACAACAGAAAGCAGAAAGACCAGACGCAGTACACATGAAACACGACGACGGAAGGCAGACAACAGAAACACAACACACACACAAACACCAACGGATAACTCATAAAAAATGACAAGATATACAACACACAAAGAACCACTCAGTGCACAGAACACACAGCTCACGACCACACCCATGACACATTGCACGCCACACAGAGAAAGTATGCAGAACAATGTACTCAACAAGCAGCAAAGAACCCATAACACACATTGTACATTCACAACACACACCACATATACAAGCACCAGTAGAACACTCATAAAAAATGACAAAATGTACAACACACAAGGAACCGCTCAATGCACACAACTCACAACCACGCACGTCACACATTGCACGCCACACGGAGAAAATTACACAGAGCAGTGAACTCGACACGCAGTAAAGATCCCACACCACACGTAGTACCTACTCTACACACACAACATGGACAACACACACAAAATAAACAAGGCCCACAGATCACAGTCAACACAAGCCCAAACACACAAGAACACACAGCACACACAGCACAGCCAAACGGAATACACACAGAATCACAACACAAACACCACAAATCATTCACTACCGCATATCAACCACAAATACAGCACACTACACGAAAGAATTCCAGAAAGCACAACACGCACGGATCAAACACGCACAATACACAGTAATAAACACATAACACACAACGCACACAGCAAGACATAAAAAAAAGAAGCAGAAACGACACACAGCACACACAACACAACACACACAAAATGTGCATCACAACAGCGCAGACAACACTCACTACATACAACACTCGCAGAACATACAACACACCGGCCACACACAACACACATGGAGAGCACCAACACAACACATACAACGCACACGAAAAACACCCACAACACGCCAAAGAGTTTACATACAACCTCTCAACACACAAACATCGCCTCACCCTAAACAACAAACCCCACACACACCGAGCACATGACTGCACACAATACCCATGAACCACGGTTCTCAGAGTAAACACAACACACACAGTGAGGGACACTGACCAAGCATGACCACACACAGTACACACATCACAAATTACACTCAATACTCAAACAGCGAACCCCACACACCACCTGTCAAACACAAACCCACGGTAATCACAACCACATGCAGAACCCGCACCACACACAACACATGCGAAATGACATGGAAGAAATACACAAACCACAAAAGAACACCGAATTTATGAAACACATTTCACAGACTGCACACACCACACAAAACACACATAAAACATACAGCACACAGGGCCTCACAGAACGCACAATGCGAAGCACACAACCTACATACAAAGCACGTCAGACAGAGCACACAATTAATATCCCACTCAACACGTAAAGCACACAGAGGACACAACACAAAGCACAATATGCCAAACAGATTAGGATACACCCAACACACATGCAACTGAGAGCACAATACGTTGCACATCACGGAACACACGTGCGGTCCCATCACACACTAAACATGAAACAGAAAACCATTCACAGACCACATAACATTCCCGACCGTGAACACAACATGCTACAAAAAAGTCACCAAACGTACGACACACAAAGACACACTCCAAGCACGCAACACCCAGCGCAGGACCGCCCACAGACACACCAGTCTCACGGCCCTCCACAGAGCAATACACACAGAACATACCCTACAAACAACAAAGTACCCAAACTGCACACCTCACAATCGCAACAGTCACAACACAGAAAGAACACAACACACGGGAAACACACGCTCAGACACATAAACACTGCCATGCACATTAAGCCAGCAGACCACAGACATCAGAGCTAAAAACACACCATAACGCAGTATGCAAAACGCAACACAACACAGAATACACACCCAATCACACAACAAACACCACAACCCATGCCCTACAGTATAAACAAAAGACGAACGACGCACTTCACACATGACACAAAACCCACAAACACAAAGGACCACACAGAAAGACGCACAACGCAAACATCGCACACAACACACACATTAAAAGAAACACATCAACACATTGCCGCAACACACAAAATAATACACAAATTACAGAGCAATACATCACACAACACACAAACATCACACACAATTTATACATCACACCTCATAACACACACAACAACCTGCAGTAACAACACAACACACAGACCGATGCAACCACTACATACCATACATAAAGCCACACGCTCAAGGAATAACCACAATAAACTTAAGTAAACTCCCACAAACACAAAGACAGAGGACACACACAAACTCAGCACGCTAAAAGCACAACAGATGAAACAACATACAGCACAAACATCACAGGACATAAAGGCACACGATTCTCAGACACCACGGTTAGCCATATACACACCACACACACAATGAGGTACACGACACGAGCAAAACCACATACAGATAACACGTGTCCCCTCACACACTTAATCAATCACACACACAGCCTCTCAAACACAGCCAAACACGTATCAGAATCACATATGCATCACACACAGAAAACATACAAAACCACATGAAAGCAAACAACCAAGAATAAAGGCAGATAGCACACTTTTCTAACACTGAACACCCCACTCACAACCGCACGCAGACACCCCACACGCATGTATACACGGGCACCTTTACGCAATGCGCGCACAAACACACACACACACACAACATAAAGTAAAAACACAACAGTCACAGGGCGCACACCAGACACAACAGAGCACATGTTTCTCCTAAAACACACAAGTCACATTTGCAAGAGTACATGCACCACGCACCGTGAGGAACACCAAACACAACCACACACAGGTGACATATCTCACTTCGCAAACATAACAAGCACCCTCACATCACAACTCAAACACAACCATACGCAAATCACAATCACATACGGAAAACACACACAAAACAAATCCCTAGGCAAAACACACACAACCCACAAAGAAGACAAAGAGCGCACATTGCATACACTACACTCTGCAAGCACAACCACGCACAGACACAAAACACGTACATCCTCACGCAGGAGCACAACGCAGAGCACACACACAACACAGAAACATGCGAAACAAGGGTCCCAAGACACAGACCACACACCTCAAGGCACATAACTGCTCACAAAACACACACGGAAAACACTGCACAGACTACGTACTGCACACACCATGAGACATACTGAACAAGCGAAACCGCACAGTCAACACTTCTGATATCACGTGCATAACTCAAACAGCCAAACACACACACACAACCTCTCTAACACAACCACACACAAATCACAAACTCCACACATAAGACGGACACAACACATACTAATAATCCACAGACTACTCCCCTATGACGCACTACACACAACACACACAGCCACAAGCAGGCAGTATAGAGCACACACAGGTGCACGCAGACAGCTCGAAAAATCACACCCAAAATACACACTCACAGAACACATCAGACGCAACGCAAAACTAACATCACACAGAATGCTCAAAATACAGAGACCACCCAACATCTATCCTGTATGTAACACACAGAAAGCATATAGACAGCGCTCACACAACCCAGAACACAGTACACAACAGAAAGCAGAAAGACCAGACGCAGTACACATGAAACACGACGACGGAAGGCAGACAACAGAAACACAACACACACACAAACACCAACGGATAACTCATAAAAAATGACAAGATATACAACACACAAAGAACCACTCAGTGCACAGAACACACAGCTCACGACCACACCCATGACACATTGCACGCCACACAGAGAAAGTATGCAGAACAATGTACTCAACAAGCAGCAAAGAACCCATAACACACATTGTACATTCACAACACACACCACATATACAAGCACCAGTAGAACACTCATAAAAAATGACAAAATGTACAACACACAAGGAACCGCTCAATGCACACAACTCACAACCACGCACGTCACACATTGCACGCCACACGGAGAAAATTACACAGAGCAGTGAACTCGACACGCAGTAAAGATCCCACACCACACGTAGTACCTACTCTACACACACAACATGGACAACACACACAAAATAAACAAGGCCCACAGATCACAGTCAACACAAGCCCAAACACACAAGAACACACAGCACACACAGCACAGCCAAACGGAATACACACAGAATCACAACACAAACACCACAAATCATTCACTACCGCATATCAACCACAAATACAGCACACTACACGAAAGAATTCCAGAAAGCACAACACGCACGGATCAAACACGCACAATACACAGTAATAAACACATAACACACAACGCACACAGCAAGACATAAAAAAAAGAAGCAGAAACGACACACAGCACACACAACACAACACACACAAAATGTGCATCACAACAGCGCAGACAACACTCACTACATACAACACTCGCAGAACATACAACACACCGGCCACACACAACACACATGGAGAGCACCAACACAACACATACAACGCACACGAAAAACACCCACAACACGCCAAAGAGTTTACATACAACCTCTCAACACACAAACATCGCCTCACCCTAAACAACAAACCCCACACACACCGAGCACATGACTGCACACAATACCCATGAACCACGGTTCTCAGAGTAAACACAACACACACAGTGAGGGACACTGACCAAGCATGACCACACACAGTACACACATCACAAATTACACTCAATACTCAAACAGCGAACCCCACACACCACCTGTCAAACACAAACCCACGGTAATCACAACCACATGCAGAACCCGCACCACACACAACACATGCGAAATGACATGGAAGAAATACACAAACCACAAAAGAACACCGAATTTATGAAACACATTTCACAGACTGCACACACCACACAAAACACACATAAAACATACAGCACACAGGGCCTCACAGAACGCACAATGCGAAGCACACAACCTACATACAAAGCACGTCAGACAGAGCACACAATTAATATCCCACTCAACACGTAAAGCACACAGAGGACACAACACAAAGCACAATATGCCAAACAGATTAGGATACACCCAACACACATGCAACTGAGAGCACAATACGTTGCACATCACGGAACACACGTGCGGTCCCATCACACACTAAACATGAAACAGAAAACCATTCACAGACCACATAACATTCCCGACCGTGAACACAACATGCTACAAAAAAGTCACCAAACGTACGACACACAAAGACACACTCCAAGCACGCAACACCCAGCGCAGGACCGCCCACAGACACACCAGTCTCACGGCCCTCCACAGAGCAATACACACAGAACATACCCTACAAACAACAAAGTACCCAAACTGCACACCTCACAATCGCAACAGTCACAACACAGAAAGAACACAACACACGGGAAACACACGCTCAGACACATAAACACTGCCATGCACATTAAGCCAGCAGACCACAGACATCAGAGCTAAAAACACACCATAACGCAGTATGCAAAACGCAACACAACACAGAATACACACCCAATCACACAACAAACACCACAACCCATGCCCTACAGTATAAACAAAAGACGAACGACGCACTTCACACATGACACAAAACCCACAAACACAAAGGACCACACAGAAAGACGCACAACGCAAACATCGCACACAACACACACATTAAAAGAAACACATCAACACATTGCCGCAACACACAAAATAATACACAAATTACAGAGCAATACATCACACAACACACAAACATCACACACAATTTATACATCACACCTCATAACACACACAACAACCTGCAGTAACAACACAACACACAGACCGATGCAACCACTACATACCATACATAAAGCCACACGCTCAAGGAATAACCACAATAAACTTAAGTAAACTCCCACAAACACAAAGACAGAGGACACACACAAACTCAGCACGCTAAAAGCACAACAGATGAAACAACATACAGCACAAACATCACAGGACATAAAGGCACACGATTCTCAGACACCACGGTTAGCCATATACACACCACACACACAATGAGGTACACGACACGAGCAAAACCACATACAGATAACACGTGTCCCCTCACACACTTAATCAATCACACACACAGCCTCTCAAACACAGCCAAACACGTATCAGAATCACATATGCATCACACACAGAAAACATACAAAACCACATGAAAGCAAACAACCAAGAATAAAGGCCGATAGCACACTTTTCTAACACTGAACACCCCACTCACAACCGCACGCAGACACCCCACACGCATGTATACACGGGCACCTTTACGCAATGCGCGCACAAACACACACACACACACAACATAAAGTAAAAACACAACAGTCACAGGGCGCACACCAGACACAACAGAGCACATGTTTCTCCTAAAACACACAAGTCACATTTGCAAGAGTACATGCACCACGCACCGTGAGGAACACCAAACACAACCACACACAGGTGACATATCTCACTTCGCAAACATAACAAGCACCCTCACATCACAACTCAAACACAACCATACGCAAATCACAATCACATACGGAAAACACACACAAAACAAATCCCTAGGCAAAACACACACAACCCACAAAGAAGACAAAGAGCGCACATTGCATACACTACACTCTGCAAGCACAACCACGCACAGACACAAAACACGTACATCCTCACGCAGGAGCACAACGCAGAGCACACACACAACACAGAAACACGCGAAACAAGGGTCCCAAGACACAGACCACACACCTCAAGGCACATAACTGCTCACAAAACACACACGGAAAACACTGCACAGACTACGTACTGCACACACCATGAGACATACTGAACAAGCGAAACCGCACAGTCAACACTTCTGATATCACGTGCATAACTCAAACAGCCAAACACACACACACAACCTCTCTAACACAACCACACACAAATCACAAACTCCACACATAAGACGGACACAACACATACTAATAATCCACAGACTACTCCCCTATGACGCACTACACACAACACACACAGACACAAGCAGGCAGTATAGAGCACACACAGGTGCACGCAGACAGCTCGAAAAATCACACCCAAAATACACACTCACAGAACACATCAGACGCAACGCAAAACTTACATCACACAGAATGCTCAAAATACAGAGACCACCCAACATCTATCCTGTATGTAACACACAGAAAGCATATAGACAGCGCTCACACAACCCAGAACACAGTACACAACAGAAAGCAGAAAGACCAGACGCAGTACACATGAAACACGACGACGGAAGGCAGACAACAGAAACACAACACACACACAAACACCAACGGATAACTCATAAAAAATGACAAGATATACAACACACAAAGAACCACTCAGTGCACAGAACACACAGCTCACGACCACACCCATGACACATTGCACGCCACACAGAGAAAGTATGCAGAACAATGTACTCAACAAGCAGCAAAGAACCCATAACACACATTGTACATTCACAACACACACCACATATACAAGCACCAGTAGAACACTCATAAAAAATGACAAAATGTACAACACACAAGGAACCGCTCAATGCACACAACTCACAACCACGCACGTCACACATTGCACGCCACACGGAGAAAATTACACAGAGCAGTGAACTCGACACGCAGTAAAGATCCCACACCACACGTAGTACCTACTCTACACACACAACATGGACAACACACACAAAATAAACAAGGCCCACAGATCACAGTCAACACAAGCCCAAACACACAAGAACACACAGCACACACAGCACAGCCAAACGGAATACACACAGAATCACAACACAAACACCACAAATCATTCACTACCGCATATCAACCACAAATACAGCACACTACACGAAAGAATTCCAGAAAGCACAACACGCACGGATCAAACACGCACAATACACAGTAATAAACACATAACACACAACGCACACAGCAAGACATAAAAAAAAGAAGCAGAAACGACACACAGCACACACAACACAACACACACAAAATGTGCATCACAACAGCGCAGACAACACTCACTACATACAACACTCGCAGAACATACAACACACCGGCCACACACAACACACATGGAGAGCACCAACACAACACATACAACGCACACGAAAAACACCCACAACACGCCAAAGAGTTTACATACAACCTCTCAACACACAAACATCGCCTCACCCTAAACAACAAACCCCACACACACCGAGCACATGACTGCACACAATACCCATGAACCACGGTTCTCAGAGTAAACACAACACACACAGTGAGGGACACTGACCAAGCATGACCACACACAGTACACACATCACAAATTACACTCAATACTCAAACAGCGAACCCCACACACCACCTGTCAAACACAAACCCACGGTAATCACAACCACATGCAGAACCCGCACCACACACAACACATGCGAAATGACATGGAAGAAATACACAAACCACAAAAGAACACCGAATTTATGAAACACATTTCACAGACTGCACACACCACACAAAACACACATAAAACATACAGCACACAGGGCCTCACAGAACGCACAATGCGAAGCACACAACCTACATACAAAGCACGTCAGACAGAGCACACAATTAATATCCCACTCAACACGTAAAGCACACAGAGGACACAACACAAAGCACAATATGCCAAACAGATTAGGATACACCCAACACACATGCAACTGAGAGCACAATACGTTGCACATCACGGAACACACGTGCGGTCCCATCACACACTAAACATGAAACAGAAAACCATTCACAGACCACATAACATTCCCGACCGTGAACACAACATGCTACAAAAAAGTCACCAAACGTACGACACACAAAGACACACTCCAAGCACGCAACACCCAGCGCAGGACCGCCCACAGACACACCAGTCTCACGGCCCTCCACAGAGCAATACACACAGAACATACCCTACAAACAACAAAGTACCCAAACTGCACACCTCACAATCGCAACAGTCACAACACAGAAAGAACACAACACACGGGAAACACACGCTCAGACACATAAACACTGCCATGCACATTAAGCCAGCAGACCACAGACATCAGAGCTAAAAACACACCATAACGCAGTATGCAAAACGCAACACAACACAGAATACACACCCAATCACACAACAAACACCACAACCCATGCCCTACAGTATAAACAAAAGACGAACGACGCACTTCACACATGACACAAAACCCACAAACACAAAGGACCACACAGAAAGACGCACAACGCAAACATCGCACACAACACACACATTAAAAGAAACACATCAACACATTGCCGCAACACACAAAATAATACACAAATTACAGAGCAATACATCACACAACACACAAACATCACACACAATTTATACATCACACCTCATAACACACACAACAACCTGCAGTAACAACACAACACACAGACCGATGCAACCACTACATACCATACATAAAGCCACACGCTCAAGGAATAACCACAATAAACTTAAGTAAACTCCCACAAACACAAAGACAGAGGACACACACAAACTCAGCACGCTAAAAGCACAACAGATGAAACAACATACAGCACAAACATCACAGGACATAAAGGCACACGATTCTCAGACACCACGGTTAGCCATATACACACCACACACACAATGAGGTACACGACACGAGCAAAACCACATACAGATAACACGTGTCCCCTCACACACTTAATCAATCACACACACAGCCTCTCAAACACAGCCAAACACGTATCAGAATCACATATGCATCACACACAGAAAACATACAAAACCACATGAAAGCAAACAACCAAGAATAAAGGCCGATAGCACACTTTTCTAACACTGAACACCCCACTCACAACCGCACGCAGACACCCCACACGCATGTATACACGGGCACCTTTACGCAATGCGCGCACAAACACACACACACACACAACATAAAGTAAAAACACAACAGTCACAGGGCGCACACCAGACACAACAGAGCACATGTTTCTCCTAAAACACACAAGTCACATTTGCAAGAGTACATGCACCACGCACCGTGAGGAACACCAAACACAACCACACACAGGTGACATATCTCACTTCGCAAACATAACAAGCACCCTCACATCACAACTCAAACACAACCATACGCAAATCACAATCACATACGGAAAACACACACAAAACAAATCCCTAGGCAAAACACACACAACCCACAAAGAAGACAAAGAGCGCACATTGCATACACTACACTCTGCAAGCACAACCACGCACAGACACAAAACACGTACATCCTCACGCAGGAGCACAACGCAGAGCACACACACAACACAGAAACACGCGAAACAAGGGTCCCAAGACACAGACCACACACCTCAAGGCACATAACTGCTCACAAAACACACACGGAAAACACTGCACAGACTACGTACTGCACACACCATGAGACATACTGAACAAGCGAAACCGCACAGTCAACACTTCTGATATCACGTGCATAACTCAAACAGCCAAACACACACACACAACCTCTCTAACACAACCACACACAAATCACAAACTCCACACATAAGACGGACACAACACATACTAATAATCCACAGACTACTCCCCTATGACGCACTACACACAACACACACAGACACAAGCAGGCAGTATAGAGCACACACAGGTGCACGCAGACAGCTCGAAAAATCACACCCAAAATACACACTCACAGAACACATCAGACGCAACGCAAAACTTACATCACACAGAATGCTCAAAATACAGAGACCACCCAACATCTATCCTGTATGTAACACACAGAAAGCATATAGACAGCGCTCACACAACCCAGAACACAGTACACAACAGAAAGCAGAAAGACCAGACGCAGTACACATGAAACACGACGACGGAAGGCAGACAACAGAAACACAACACACACACAAACACCAACGGATAACTCATAAAAAATGACAAGATATACAACACACAAAGAACCACTCAGTGCACAGAACACACAGCTCACGACCACACCCATGACACATTGCACGCCACACAGAGAAAGTATGCAGAACAATGTACTCAACAAGCAGCAAAGAACCCATAACACACATTGTACATTCACAACACACACCACATATACAAGCACCAGTAGAACACTCATAAAAAATGACAAAATGTACAACACACAAGGAACCGCTCAATGCACACAACTCACAACCACGCACGTCACACATTGCACGCCACACGGAGAAAATTACACAGAGCAGTGAACTCGACACGCAGTAAAGATCCCACACCACACGTAGTACCTACTCTACACACACAACATGGACAACACACACAAAATAAACAAGGCCCACAGATCACAGTCAACACAAGCCCAAACACACAAGAACACACAGCACACACAGCACAGCCAAACGGAATACACACAGAATCACAACACAAACACCACAAATCATTCACTACCGCATATCAACCACAAATACAGCACACTACACGAAAGAATTCCAGAAAGCACAACACGCACGGATCAAACACGCACAATACACAGTAATAAACACATAACACACAACGCACACAGCAAGACATAAAAAAAAGAAGCAGAAACGACACACAGCACACACAACACAACACACACAAAATGTGCATCACAACAGCGCAGACAACACTCACTACATACAACACTCGCAGAACATACAACACACCGGCCACACACAACACACATGGAGAGCACCAACACAACACATACAACGCACACGAAAAACACCCACAACACGCCAAAGAGTTTACATACAACCTCTCAACACACAAACATCGCCTCACCCTAAACAACAAACCCCACACACACCGAGCACATGACTGCACACAATACCCATGAACCACGGTTCTCAGAGTAAACACAACACACACAGTGAGGGACACTGACCAAGCATGACCACACACAGTACACACATCACAAATTACACTCAATACTCAAACAGCGAACCCCACACACCACCTGTCAAACACAAACCCACGGTAATCACAACCACATGCAGAACCCGCACCACACACAACACATGCGAAATGACATGGAAGAAATACACAAACCACAAAAGAACACCGAATTTATGAAACACATTTCACAGACTGCACACACCACACAAAACACACATAAAACATACAGCACACAGGGCCTCACAGAACGCACAATGCGAAGCACACAACCTACATACAAAGCACGTCAGACAGAGCACACAATTAATATCCCACTCAACACGTAAAGCACACAGAGGACACAACACAAAGCACAATATGCCAAACAGATTAGGATACACCCAACACACATGCAACTGAGAGCACAATACGTTGCACATCACGGAACACACGTGCGGTCCCATCACACACTAAACATGAAACAGAAAACCATTCACAGACCACATAACATTCCCGACCGTGAACACAACATGCTACAAAAAAGTCACCAAACGTACGACACACAAAGACACACTCCAAGCACGCAACACCCAGCGCAGGACCGCCCACAGACACACCAGTCTCACGGCCCTCCACAGAGCAATACACACAGAACATACCCTACAAACAACAAAGTACCCAAACTGCACACCTCACAATCGCAACAGTCACAACACAGAAAGAACACAACACACGGGAAACACACGCTCAGACACATAAACACTGCCATGCACATTAAGCCAGCAGACCACAGACATCAGAGCTAAAAACACACCATAACGCAGTATGCAAAACGCAACACAACACAGAATACACACCCAATCACACAACAAACACCACAACCCATGCCCTACAGTATAAACAAAAGACGAACGACGCACTTCACACATGACACAAAACCCACAAACACAAAGGACCACACAGAAAGACGCACAACGCAAACATCGCACACAACACACACATTAAAAGAAACACATCAACACATTGCCGCAACACACAAAATAATACACAAATTACAGAGCAATACATCACACAACACACAAACATCACACACAATTTATACATCACACCTCATAACACACACAACAACCTGCAGTAACAACACAACACACAGACCGATGCAACCACTACATACCATACATAAAGCCACACGCTCAAGGAATAACCACAATAAACTTAAGTAAACTCCCACAAACACAAAGACAGAGGACACACACAAACTCAGCACGCTAAAAGCACAACAGATGAAACAACATACAGCACAAACATCACAGGACATAAAGGCACACGATTCTCAGACACCACGGTTAGCCATATACACACCACACACACAATGAGGTACACGACACGAGCAAAACCACATACAGATAACACGTGTCCCCTCACACACTTAATCAATCACACACACAGCCTCTCAAACACAGCCAAACACGTATCAGAATCACATATGCATCACACACAGAAAACATACAAAACCACATGAAAGCAAACAACCAAGAATAAAGGCCGATAGCACACTTTTCTAACACTGAACACCCCACTCACAACCGCACGCAGACACCCCACACGCATGTATACACGGGCACCTTTACGCAATGCGCGCACAAACACACACACACACACAACATAAAGTAAAAACACAACAGTCACAGGGCGCACACCAGACACAACAGAGCACATGTTTCTCCTAAAACACACAAGTCACATTTGCAAGAGTACATGCACCACGCACCGTGAGGAACACCAAACACAACCACACACAGGTGACATATCTCACTTCGCAAACATAACAAGCACCCTCACATCACAACTCAAACACAACCATACGCAAATCACAATCACATACGGAAAACACACACAAAACAAATCCCTAGGCAAAACACACACAACCCACAAAGAAGACAAAGAGCGCACATTGCATACACTACACTCTGCAAGCACAACCACGCACAGACACAAAACACGTACATCCTCACGCAGGAGCACAACGCAGAGCACACACACAACACAGAAACACGCGAAACAAGGGTCCCAAGACACAGACCACACACCTCAAGGCACATAACTGCTCACAAAACACACACGGAAAACACTGCACAGACTACGTACTGCACACACCATGAGACATACTGAACAAGCGAAACCGCACAGTCAACACTTCTGATATCACGTGCATAACTCAAACAGCCAAACACACACACACAACCTCTCTAACACAACCACACACAAATCACAAACTCCACACATAAGACGGACACAACACATACTAATAATCCACAGACTACTCCCCTATGACGCACTACACACAACACACACAGCCACAAGCAGGCAGTATAGAGCACACACAGGTGCACGCAGACAGCTCGAAAAATCACACCCAAAATACACACTCACAGAACACATCAGACGCAACGCAAAACTTACATCACACAGAATGCTCAAAATACAGAGACCACCCAACATCTATCCTGTATGTAACACACAGAAAGCATATAGACAGCGCTCACACAACCCAGAACACAGTACACAACAGAAAGCAGAAAGACCAGACGCAGTACACATGAAACACGACGACGGAAGGCAGACAACAGAAACACAACACACACACAAACACCAACGGATAACTCATAAAAAATGACAAGATATACAACACACAAAGAACCACTCAGTGCACAGAACACACAGCTCACGACCACACCCATGACACATTGCACGCCACACAGAGAAAGTATGCAGAACAATGTACTCAACAAGCAGCAAAGAACCCATAACACACATTGTACATTCACAACACACACCACATATACAAGCACCAGTAGAACACTCATAAAAAATGACAAAATGTACAACACACAAGGAACCGCTCAATGCACACAACTCACAACCACGCACGTCACACATTGCACGCCACACGGAGAAAATTACACAGAGCAGTGAACTCGACACGCAGTAAAGATCCCACACCACACGTAGTACCTACTCTACACACACAACATGGACAACACACACAAAATAAACAAGGCCCACAGATCACAGTCAACACAAGCCCAAACACACAAGAACACACAGCACACACAGCACAGCCAAACGGAATACACACAGAATCACAACACAAACACCACAAATCATTCACTACCGCATATCAACCACAAATACAGCACACTACACGAAAGAATTCCAGAAAGCACAACACGCACGGATCAAACACGCACAATACACAGTAATAAACACATAACACACAACGCACACAGCAAGACATAAAAAAAAGAAGCAGAAACGACACACAGCACACACAACACAACACACACAAAATGTGCATCACAACAGCGCAGACAACACTCACTACATACAACACTCGCAGAACATACAACACACCGGCCACACACAACACACATGGAGAGCACCAACACAACACATACAACGCACACGAAAAACACCCACAACACGCCAAAGAGTTTACATACAACCTCTCAACACACAAACATCGCCTCACCCTAAACAACAAACCCCACACACACCGAGCACATGACTGCACACAATACCCATGAACCACGGTTCTCAGAGTAAACACAACACACACAGTGAGGGACACTGACCAAGCATGACCACACACAGTACACACATCACAAATTACACTCAATACTCAAACAGCGAACCCCACACACCACCTGTCAAACACAAACCCACGGTAATCACAACCACATGCAGAACCCGCACCACACACAACACATGCGAAATGACATGGAAGAAATACACAAACCACAAAAGAACACCGAATTTATGAAACACATTTCACAGACTGCACACACCACACAAAACACACATAAAACATACAGCACACAGGGCCTCACAGAACGCACAATGCGAAGCACACAACCTACATACAAAGCACGTCAGACAGAGCACACAATTAATATCCCACTCAACACGTAAAGCACACAGAGGACACAACACAAAGCACAATATGCCAAACAGATTAGGATACACCCAACACACATGCAACTGAGAGCACAATACGTTGCACATCACGGAACACACGTGCGGTCCCATCACACACTAAACATGAAACAGAAAACCATTCACAGACCACATAACATTCCCGACCGTGAACACAACATGCTACAAAAAAGTCACCAAACGTACGACACACAAAGACACACTCCAAGCACGCAACACCCAGCGCAGGACCGCCCACAGACACACCAGTCTCACGGCCCTCCACAGAGCAATACACACAGAACATACCCTACAAACAACAAAGTACCCAAACTGCACACCTCACAATCGCAACAGTCACAACACAGAAAGAACACAACACACGGGAAACACACGCTCAGACACATAAACACTGCCATGCACATTAAGCCAGCAGACCACAGACATCAGAGCTAAAAACACACCATAACGCAGTATGCAAAACGCAACACAACACAGAATACACACCCAATCACACAACAAACACCACAACCCATGCCCTACAGTATAAACAAAAGACGAACGACGCACTTCACACATGACACAAAACCCACAAACACAAAGGACCACACAGAAAGACGCACAACGCAAACATCGCACACAACACACACATTAAAAGAAACACATCAACACATTGCCGCAACACACAAAATAATACACAAATTACAGAGCAATACATCACACAACACACAAACATCACACACAATTTATACATCACACCTCATAACACACACAACAACCTGCAGTAACAACACAACACACAGACCGATGCAACCACTACATACCATACATAAAGCCACACGCTCAAGGAATAACCACAATAAACTTAAGTAAACTCCCACAAACACAAAGACAGAGGACACACACAAACTCAGCACGCTAAAAGCACAACAGATGAAACAACATACAGCACAAACATCACAGGACATAAAGGCACACGATTCTCAGACACCACGGTTAGCCATATACACACCACACACACAATGAGGTACACGACACGAGCAAAACCACATACAGATAACACGTGTCCCCTCACACACTTAATCAATCACACACACAGCCTCTCAAACACAGCCAAACACGTATCAGAATCACATATGCATCACACACAGAAAACATACAAAACCACATGAAAGCAAACAACCAAGAATAAAGGCCGATAGCACACTTTTCTAACACTGAACACCCCACTCACAACCGCACGCAGACACCCCACACGCATGTATACACGGGCACCTTTACGCAATGCGCGCACAAACACACACACACACACAACATAAAGTAAAAACACAACAGTCACAGGGCGCACACCAGACACAACAGAGCACATGTTTCTCCTAAAACACACAAGTCACATTTGCAAGAGTACATGCACCACGCACCGTGAGGAACACCAAACACAACCACACACAGGTGACATATCTCACTTCGCAAACATAACAAGCACCCTCACATCACAACTCAAACACAACCATACGCAAATCACAATCACATACGGAAAACACACACAAAACAAATCCCTAGGCAAAACACACACAACCCACAAAGAAGACAAAGAGCGCACATTGCATACACTACACTCTGCAAGCACAACCACGCACAGACACAAAACACGTACATCCTCACGCAGGAGCACAACGCAGAGCACACACACAACACAGAAACACGCGAAACAAGGGTCCCAAGACACAGACCACACACCTCAAGGCACATAACTGCTCACAAAACACACACGGAAAACACTGCACAGACTACGTACTGCACACACCATGAGACATACTGAACAAGCGAAACCGCACAGTCAACACTTCTGATATCACGTGCATAACTCAAACAGCCAAACACACACACACAACCTCTCTAACACAACCACACACAAATCACAAACTCCACACATAAGACGGACACAACACATACTAATAATCCACAGACTACTCCCCTATGACGCACTACACACAACACACACAGCCACAAGCAGGCAGTATAGAGCACACACAGGTGCACGCAGACAGCTCGAAAAATCACACCCAAAATACACACTCACAGAACACATCAGACGCAACGCAAAACTAACATCACACAGAATGCTCAAAATACAGAGACCACCCAACATCTATCCTGTATGTAACACACAGAAAGCATATAGACAGCGCTCACACAACCCAGAACACAGTACACAACAGAAAGCAGAAAGACCAGACGCAGTACACATGAAACACGACGACGGAAGGCAGACAACAGAAACACAACACACACACAAACACCAACGGATAACTCATAAAAAATGACAAGATATACAACACACAAAGAACCACTCAGTGCACAGAACACACAGCTCACGACCACACCCATGACACATTGCACGCCACACAGAGAAAGTATGCAGAACAATGTACTCAACAAGCAGCAAAGAACCCATAACACACATTGTACATTCACAACACACACCACATATACAAGCACCAGTAGAACACTCATAAAAAATGACAAAATGTACAACACACAAGGAACCGCTCAATGCACACAACTCACAACCACGCACGTCACACATTGCACGCCACACGGAGAAAATTACACAGAGCAGTGAACTCGACACGCAGTAAAGATCCCACACCACACGTAGTACCTACTCTACACACACAACATGGACAACACACACAAAATAAACAAGGCCCACAGATCACAGTCAACACAAGCCCAAACACACAAGAACACACAGCACACACAGCACAGCCAAACGGAATACACACAGAATCACAACACAAACACCACAAATCATTCACTACCGCATATCAACCACAAATACAGCACACTACACGAAAGAATTCCAGAAAGCACAACACGCACGGATCAAACACGCACAATACACAGTAATAAACACATAACACACAACGAACACAGCAAGACATAAAAAAAAGAAGCAGAAACGACACACAGCACACACAACACAACACACACAAAATGTGCATCACAACAGCGCAGACAACACTCACTACATACAACACTCGCAGAACATACAACACACCGGCCACACACAACACACATGGAGAGCACCAACACAACACATACAACGCACACGAAAAACACCCACAACACGCCAAAGAGTTTACATACAACCTCTCAACACACAAACATCGCCTCACCCTAAACAACAAACCCCACACACACCGAGCACATGACTGCACACAATACCCATGAACCACGGTTCTCAGAGTAAACACAACACACACAGTGAGGGACACTGACCAAGCATGACCACACACAGTACACACATCACAAATTACACTCAATACTCAAACAGCGAACCCCACACACCACCTGTCAAACACAAACCCACGGTAATCACAACCACATGCAGAACCCGCACCACACACAACACATGCGAAATGACATGGAAGAAATACACAAACCACAAAAGAACACCGAATTTATGAAACACATTTCACAGACTGCACACACCACACAAAACACACATAAAACATACAGCACACAGGGCCTCACAGAACGCACAATGCGAAGCACACAACCTACATACAAAGCACGTCAGACAGAGCACACAATTAATATCCCACTCAACACGTAAAGCACACAGAGGACACAACACAAAGCACAATATGCCAAACAGATTAGGATACACCCAACACACATGCAACTGAGAGCACAATACGTTGCACATCACGGAACACACGTGCGGTCCCATCACACACTAAACATGAAACAGAAAACCATTCACAGACCACATAACATTCCCGACCGTGAACACAACATGCTACAAAAAAGTCACCAAACGTACGACACACAAAGACACACTCCAAGCACGCAACACCCAGCGCAGGACCGCCCACAGACACACCAGTCTCACGGCCCTCCACAGAGCAATACACACAGAACATACCCTACAAACAACAAAGTACCCAAACTGCACACCTCACAATCGCAACAGTCACAACACAGAAAGAACACAACACACGGGAAACACACGCTCAGACACATAAACACTGCCATGCACATTAAGCCAGCAGACCACAGACATCAGAGCTAAAAACACACCATAACGCAGTATGCAAAACGCAACACAACACAGAATACACACCCAATCACACAACAAACACCACAACCCATGCCCTACAGTATAAACAAAAGACGAACGACGCACTTCACACATGACACAAAACCCACAAACACAAAGGACCACACAGAAAGACGCACAACGCAAACATCGCACACAACACACACATTAAAAGAAACACATCAACACATTGCCGCAACACACAAAATAATACACAAATTACAGAGCAATACATCACACAACACACAAACATCACACACAATTTATACATCACACCTCATAACACACACAACAACCTGCAGTAACAACACAACACACAGACCGATGCAACCACTACATACCATACATAAAGCCACACGCTCAAGGAATAACCACAATAAACTTAAGTAAACTCCCACAAACACAAAGACAGAGGACACACACAAACTCAGCACGCTAAAAGCACAACAGATGAAACAACATACAGCACAAACATCACAGGACATAAAGGCACACGATTCTCAGACACCACGGTTAGCCATATACACACCACACACACAATGAGGTACACGACACGAGCAAAACCACATACAGATAACACGTGTCCCCTCACACACTTAATCAATCACACACACAGCCTCTCAAACACAGCCAAACACGTATCAGAATCACATATGCATCACACACAGAAAACATACAAAACCACATGAAAGCAAACAACCAAGAATAAAGGCCGATAGCACACTTTTCTAACACTGAACACCCCACTCACAACCGCACGCAGACACCCCACACGCATGTATACACGGGCACCTTTACGCAATGCGCGCACAAACACACACACACACACAACATAAAGTAAAAACACAACAGTCACAGGGCGCACACCAGACACAACAGAGCACATGTTTCTCCTAAAACACACAAGTCACATTTGCAAGAGTACATGCACCACGCACCGTGAGGAACACCAAACACAACCACACACAGGTGACATATCTCACTTCGCAAACATAACAAGCACCCTCACATCACAACTCAAACACAACCATACGCAAATCACAATCACATACGGAAAACACACACAAAACAAATCCCTAGGCAAAACACACACAACCCACAAAGAAGACAAAGAGCGCACATTGCATACACTACACTCTGCAAGCACAACCACGCACAGACACAAAACACGTACATCCTCACGCAGGAGCACAACGCAGAGCACACACACAACACAGAAACACGCGAAACAAGGGTCCCAAGACACAGACCACACACCTCAAGGCACATAACTGCTCACAAAACACACACGGAAAACACTGCACAGACTACGTACTGCACACACCATGAGACATACTGAACAAGCGAAACCGCACAGTCAACACTTCTGATATCACGTGCATAACTCAAACAGCCAAACACACACACACAACCTCTCTAACACAACCACACACAAATCACAAACTCCACACATAAGACGGACACAACACATACTAATAATCCACAGACTACTCCCCTATGACGCACTACACACAACACACACAGCCACAAGCAGGCAGTATAGAGCACACACAGGTGCACGCAGACAGCTCGAAAAATCACACCCAAAATACACACTCACAGAACACATCAGACGCAACGCAAAACTTACATCACACAGAATGCTCAAAATACAGAGACCACCCAACATCTATCCTGTATGTAACACACAGAAAGCATATAGACAGCGCTCACACAACCCAGAACACAGTACACAACAGAAAGCAGAAAGACCAGACGCAGTACACATGAAACACGACGACGGAAGGCAGACAACAGAAACACAACACACACACAAACACCAACGGATAACTCATAAAAAATGACAAGATATACAACACACAAAGAACCACTCAGTGCACAGAACACACAGCTCACGACCACACCCATGACACATTGCACGCCACACAGAGAAAGTATGCAGAACAATGTACTCAACAAGCAGCAAAGAACCCATAACACACATTGTACATTCACAACACACACCACATATACAAGCACCAGTAGAACACTCATAAAAAATGACAAAATGTACAACACACAAGGAACCGCTCAATGCACACAACTCACAACCACGCACGTCACACATTGCACGCCACACGGAGAAAATTACACAGAGCAGTGAACTCGACACGCAGTAAAGATCCCACACCACACGTAGTACCTACTCTACACACACAACATGGACAACACACACAAAATAAACAAGGCCCACAGATCACAGTCAACACAAGCCCAAACACACAAGAACACACAGCACACACAGCACAGCCAAACGGAATACACACAGAATCACAACACAAACACCACAAATCATTCACTACCGCATATCAACCACAAATACAGCACACTACACGAAAGAATTCCAGAAAGCACAACACGCACGGATCAAACACGCACAATACACAGTAATAAACACATAACACACAACGCACACAGCAAGACATAAAAAAAAGAAGCAGAAACGACACACAGCACACACAACACAACACACACAAAATGTGCATCACAACAGCGCAGACAACACTCACTACATACAACACTCGCAGAACATACAACACACCGGCCACACACAACACACATGGAGAGCACCAACACAACACATACAACGCACACGAAAAACACCCACAACACGCCAAAGAGTTTACATACAACCTCTCAACACACAAACATCGCCTCACCCTAAACAACAAACCCCACACACACCGAGCACATGACTGCACACAATACCCATGAACCACGGTTCTCAGAGTAAACACAACACACACAGTGAGGGACACTGACCAAGCATGACCACACACAGTACACACATCACAAATTACACTCAATACTCAAACAGCGAACCCCACACACCACCTGTCAAACACAAACCCACGGTAATCACAACCACATGCAGAACCCGCACCACACACAACACATGCGAAATGACATGGAAGAAATACACAAACCACAAAAGAACACCGAATTTATGAAACACATTTCACAGACTGCACACACCACACAAAACACACATAAAACATACAGCACACAGGGCCTCACAGAACGCACAATGCGAAGCACACAACCTACATACAAAGCACGTCAGACAGAGCACACAATTAATATCCCACTCAACACGTAAAGCACACAGAGGACACAACACAAAGCACAATATGCCAAACAGATTAGGATACACCCAACACACATGCAACTGAGAGCACAATACGTTGCACATCACGGAACACACGTGCGGTCCCATCACACACTAAACATGAAACAGAAAACCATTCACAGACCACATAACATTCCCGACCGTGAACACAACATGCTACAAAAAAGTCACCAAACGTACGACACACAAAGACACACTCCAAGCACGCAACACCCAGCGCAGGACCGCCCACAGACACACCAGTCTCACGGCCCTCCACAGAGCAATACACACAGAACATACCCTACAAACAACAAAGTACCCAAACTGCACACCTCACAATCGCAACAGTCACAACACAGAAAGAACACAACACACGGGAAACACACGCTCAGACACATAAACACTGCCATGCACATTAAGCCAGCAGACCACAGACATCAGAGCTAAAAACACACCATAACGCAGTATGCAAAACGCAACACAACACAGAATACACACCCAATCACACAACAAACACCACAACCCATGCCCTACAGTATAAACAAAAGACGAACGACGCACTTCACACATGACACAAAACCCACAAACACAAAGGACCACACAGAAAGACGCACAACGCAAACATCGCACACAACACACACATTAAAAGAAACACATCAACACATTGCCGCAACACACAAAATAATACACAAATTACAGAGCAATACATCACACAACACACAAACATCACACACAATTTATACATCACACCTCATAACACACACAACAACCTGCAGTAACAACACAACACACAGACCGATGCAACCACTACATACCATACATAAAGCCACACGCTCAAGGAATAACCACAATAAACTTAAGTAAACTCCCACAAACACAAAGACAGAGGACACACACAAACTCAGCACGCTAAAAGCACAACAGATGAAACAACATACAGCACAAACATCACAGGACATAAAGGCACACGATTCTCAGACACCACGGTTAGCCATATACACACCACACACACAATGAGGTACACGACACGAGCAAAACCACATACAGATAACACGTGTCCCCTCACACACTTAATCAATCACACACACAGCCTCTCAAACACAGCCAAACACGTATCAGAATCACATATGCATCACACACAGAAAACATACAAAACCACATGAAAGCAAACAACCAAGAATAAAGGCCGATAGCACACTTTTCTAACACTGAACACCCCACTCACAACCGCACGCAGACACCCCACACGCATGTATACACGGGCACCTTTACGCAATGCGCGCACAAACACACACACACACACAACATAAAGTAAAAACACAACAGTCACAGGGCGCACACCAGACACAACAGAGCACATGTTTCTCCTAAAACACACAAGTCACATTTGCAAGAGTACATGCACCACGCACCGTGAGGAACACCAAACACAACCACACACAGGTGACATATCTCACTTCGCAAACATAACAAGCACCCTCACATCACAACTCAAACACAACCATACGCAAATCACAATCACATACGGAAAACACACACAAAACAAATCCCTAGGCAAAACACACACAACCCACAAAGAAGACAAAGAGCGCACATTGCATACACTACACTCTGCAAGCACAACCACGCACAGACACAAAACACGTACATCCTCACGCAGGAGCACAACGCAGAGCACACACACAACACAGAAACACGCGAAACAAGGGTCCCAAGACACAGACCACACACCTCAAGGCACATAACTGCTCACAAAACACACACGGAAAACACTGCACAGACTACGTACTGCACACACCATGAGACATACTGAACAAGCGAAACCGCACAGTCAACACTTCTGATATCACGTGCATAACTCAAACAGCCAAACACACACACACAACCTCTCTAACACAACCACACACAAATCACAAACTCCACACATAAGACGGACACAACACATACTAATAATCCACAGACTACTCCCCTATGACGCACTACACACAACACACACAGACACAAGCAGGCAGTATAGAGCACACACAGGTGCACGCAGACAGCTCGAAAAATCACACCCAAAATACACACTCACAGAACACATCAGACGCAACGCAAAACTTACATCACACAGAATGCTCAAAATACAGAGACCACCCAACATCTATCCTGTATGTAACACACAGAAAGCATATAGACAGCGCTCACACAACCCAGAACACAGTACACAACAGAAAGCAGAAAGACCAGACGCAGTACACATGAAACACGACGACGGAAGGCAGACAACAGAAACACAACACACACACAAACACCAACGGATAACTCATAAAAAATGACAAGATATACAACACACAAAGAACCACTCAGTGCACAGAACACACAGCTCACGACCACACCCATGACACATTGCACGCCACACAGAGAAAGTATGCAGAACAATGTACTCAACAAGCAGCAAAGAACCCATAACACACATTGTACATTCACAACACACACCACATATACAAGCACCAGTAGAACACTCATAAAAAATGACAAAATGTACAACACACAAGGAACCGCTCAATGCACACAACTCACAACCACGCACGTCACACATTGCACGCCACACGGAGAAAATTACACAGAGCAGTGAACTCGACACGCAGTAAAGATCCCACACCACACGTAGTACCTATTCTACACACACAACATGGACAACACACACAAAATAAACAAGGCCCACAGATCACAGTCAACACAAGCCCAAACACACAAGAACACACAGCACACACAGCACAGCCAAACGGAATACACACAGAATCACAACACAAACACCACAAATCATTCACAAATACAGCACACTACACGAAAGAATTCCAGAAAGCACAACACGCACGGATCAAACACGCACAATACACAGTAATAAACACATAACACACAACGCACACAGCAAGACATAAAAAAAAAGAAGCAGAAACGACACACAGCACACACAACACAACACACACAAAATGTGCATCACAACAGCGCAGACAACACTCACTACATACAACACTCGCAGAACATACAACACACCGGCCACACACAACACACATGGAGAGCACCAACACAACACATACAACGCACACGAAAAACACCCACAACACGCCAAAGAGTTTACATACAACCTCTCAACACACAAACATCGCCTCACCCTAAACAACAAACCCCACACACACCGAGCACATGACTGCACACAATACCCATGAACCACGGTTCTCAGAGTAAACACAACACACACAGTGAGGGACACTGACCAAGCATGACCACACACAGTACACACATCACAAATTACACTCAATACTCAAACAGCGAACCCCACACACCACCTGTCAAACACAAACCCACGGTAATCACAACCACATGCAGAACCCGCACCACACACAACACATGCGAAATGACATGGAAGAAATACACAAACCACAAAAGAACACCGAATTTATGAAACACATTTCACAGACTGCACACACCACACAAAACACACATGAAACATACAGCACACAGGGCCTCACAGATCGCACAATGCGAAGCACACAGCCTACATACAAAGCACGTCAGACAGAGCACACAATTAATATCCCACTCAACACGTAAAGCACACAGAGGACACAACACAAAGCACAATATGCCAAACAGATTAGGATACACCCAACACACATGCAACTGAGAGCACAATACGTTGCACATCACGGAACACACGTGCGGTCCCATCACACACTAAACATGAAACAGAAAACCATTCACAGACCACATAACATTCCCGACCATGAACACAACACGCTACAAAAAAGACGCCAAACGTACGACACACAAAGACACACTCCAAGCACGCAACACCCAGCGCAGGACCGCCCACAAACACACCAGTCTCACAGCCCTCCACAGAGCAATACACACAGAACATACCCTACAAACAACAAAGTACCCAAACTGCACACCTCACAATCGCAACAGTCACAACACAGAAAGAACACAACACACGGGAAACACACGCTCAGACACATAAACACTGCCATGCACATTAAGCCAGCAGACCACAGACATCAGAGCTAAAAACACACCATAACGCAGTACGCAAAACGCAACACAACACAGAATACACACCCAATCACACAACAAACACCACAACCCATGCCCTACAGTATAAACAAAAGACGAACGACGCACTTCACACATGACACAAAACCCACAAACACAAAGGACCACACAGAAAGACGCACAACGCAAACATCGCACACAACACACACATTAAAAGAAACACATCAACACATTGCCGCAACACACAAAATAATACACAAATTACAGAGCAATACATCACACAACACACAAACATCACACACAATTTATACATCACACCTCATAACACACACAACAACCTGCAGTAACAACACAACACACAGACCGATGCAACCACTACATACCATACATGAAGCCACACGCTCAAGGAATAACCACAATAAACTTAAGTAAACTCCCACAAACACAAAGACAGAGGACACACACAAACTCAGCACGCTAAAAGCACAACAGATGAAACAACATAAGGCACAAACATCACAGGACATAAAGGCACACGATTCTCAGACACCACGGTTAGCCATATACACACCACACACACAATGAGGTACACGACACGAGCAAAACCACATACAGATAACACGTGTCCCCTCACACACTTAATCAATCACACACACAGCCTCTCAAACACAGCCAAACACGTATCAGAATCACATATGCATCACACACAGAAAACATACAAAACCACATGAAAGCAAACAACCAAGAATAAAGGCAGATAGCACACTTTTCTAACACTGAACACCCCACTCACAACCGCACGCAGACACCCCACACGCATGTATACACGGGCACCTTTACGCAATGCGCGCACAAACACACACACACACACAACATAAAGTAAAAACACAACAGTCACAGGGCGCACACCAGACACAACAGAGCACATGTTTCTCCTAAAACACACAAGTCACATTTGCAAGAGTACATGCACCACGCACCGTGAGGAACACCAAACACAACCACACACAGGTGACATATCTCACTTCGCAAACATAACAAGCACCCTCACATCACAACTCAAACACAACCATACGCAAATCACAATCACATACGGAAAACACACACAAAACAAATCCCTAGGCAAAACACACACAACCCACAAAGAAGACAAAGAGCGCACATTGCATACACTACACTCTGCAAGCACAACCACGCACAGACACAAAACACGTACATCCTCACGCAGGAGCACAACGCAGAGCACACACACAACACAGAAACACGCGAAACAAGGGTCCCAAGACACAGACCACACACCTCAAGGCACATAACTGCTCACAAAACACACACGGAAAACACTGCACAGACTACGTACTGCACACACCATGAGACATACTGAACAAGCGAAACCGCACAGTCAACACTTCTGATATCACGTGCATAACTCAAACAGCCAAACACACACACACAACCTCTCTAACACAACCACACACAAATCACAAACTCCACACATAAGACGGACACAACACATACTAATAATCCACAGACTACTCCCTTATGACGCACTACACACAACACACACAGACACAAGCAGGCAGTATAGAGCACACACAGGTGCACGCAGACAGCTCGAAAAATCACACCCAAAATACACACTCACAGAACACATCAGACGCAACGCAAAACTTACATCACACAGAATGCTCAAAATACAGAGACCACCCAACATCTATCCTGTATGTAACACACAGAAAGCATATAGACAGCGCTCACACAACCCAGAACACAGTACACAACAGAAAGCAGAAAGACCAGACGCAGTACACATGAAACACGACGACGGAAGGCAGACAACAGAAACACAACACACACACAAACACCAACGGATAACTCATAAAAAATGACAAGATATACAACACACAAAGAACCACTCAGTGCACAGAACACACAGCTCACGACCACACCCATGACACATTGCACGCCACACAGAGAAAGTATGCAGAACAATGTACTCAACAAGCAGCAAAGAACCCATAACACACATTGTACATTCACAACACACACCACATATACAAGCACCAGTAGAACACTCATAAAAAATGACAAAATGTACAACACACAAGGAACCGCTCAATGCACACAACTCACAACCACGCACGTCACACATTGCACGCCACACGGAGAAAATTACACAGAGCAGTGAACTCGACACGCAGTAAAGATCCCACACCACACGTAGTACCTACTCTACACACACAACATGGACAACACACACAAAATAAACAAGGCCCACAGATCACAGTCAACACAAGCCCAAACACACAAGAACACACAGCACACACAGCACAGCCAAACGGAATACACACAGAATCACAACACAAACACCACAAATCATTCACAAATACAGCACACTACACGAAAGAATTCCAGAAAGCACAACACGCACGGATCAAACACGCACAATACACAGTAATAAACACATAACACACAACGCACACAGCAAGACATAAAAAAAAGAAGCAGAAACGACACACAGCACACACAACACAACACACACAAAATGTGCATCACAACAGCGCAGACAACACTCACTACATACAACACTCGCAGAACATACAACACACCGGCCACACACAACACACATGGAGAGCACCAACACAACACATACAACGCACACGAAAAACACCCACAACACGCCAAAGAGTTTACATACAACCTCTCAACACACAAACATCGCCTCACCCTAAACAACAAACCCCACACACACCGAGCACATGACTGCACACAATACCCATGAACCACGGTTCTCAGAGTAAACACAACACACACAGTGAGGGACACTGACCAAGCATGACCACACACAGTACACACATCACAAATTACACTCAATACTCAAACAGCGAACCCCACACACCACCTGTCAAACACAAACCCACGGTAATCACAACCACATGCAGAACCCGCACCACACACAACACATGCGAAATGACATGGAAGAAATACACAAACCACAAAAGAACACCGAATTTATGAAACACATTTCACAGACTGCACACACCACAGAAAACACACATAAAACATACAGCACACAGGGCCTCACAGAACGCACAATGCGAAGCACACAACCTACATACAAAGCACGTCAGACAGAGCACACAATTAATATCCCACTCAACACGTAAAGCACACAGAGGACACAACACAAAGCACAATATGCCAAACAGATTAGGATACACCCAACACACATGCAACTGAGAGCACAATACGTTGCACATCACGGAACACACGTGCGGTCCCATCACACACTAAACATGAAACAGAAAACCATTCACAGACCACATAACATTCCCGACCATGAACACAACACGCTACAAAAAAGACGCCAAACGTACGACACACAAAGACACACTCCAAGCACGCAACACCCAGCGCAGGACCGCCCACAAACACACCAGTCTCACAGCCCTCCACAGAGCAATACACACAGAACATACCCTACAAACAACAAAGTACCCAAACTGCACACCTCACAATCGCAACAGTCACAACACAGAAAGAACACAACAAACGGGAAACACACGCTCAGACACATAAACACTGCCATGCACATTAAGCCAGCAGACCACAGACATCAGAGCTAAAAACACACCATAACGCAGTATGCAAAACGCAACATAACACAGAATACACACCCAATCACACAACAAACACCACAACCCATGCCCTACAGTATAAACAAAAGACGAACGACGCACTTCACACATGACACAAAACCCACAAACACAAAGGACCACACAGAAAGACGCACAACGCAAACATCGCACACAACACACACATTAAAAGAAACACATCAACACATTGCCGCAACACACAAAATAATACACAAATTACAGAGCAATACATCACACAACACACAAACATCACACACAATTTATACATCACACCTCATAACACACACAACAACCTGCAGTAACAACACAACACACAGACCGATGCAACCACTACATACCATACGTAAAGCCACACGCTCAAGGAATAACCACAATAAACTTAAGTAAACTCCCACAAACACAAAGACAGAGGACACACACAAACTCAGCACGCTGAAAGCACAACAGATGAAACAACATACAGCACAAACATCACAGGACATAAAGGCACACGATTCTCAGACACCATGGTTAGCCATATACACACCACACACACAATGAGGTACACGACACGAGCAAAACCACATACAGATAACACGTGTCCCCTCACACACTTAATCAATCACACACACAGCCTCTCAAACACAGCCAAACACGTATCAGAATCACATATGCATCACACACAGAAAACATACAAAACCACATGAAAGCAAACAACCAAGAATAAAGGCAGATAGCACACTTTTCTAACACTGAACACCCCACTCACAACCGCACGCAGACACCCCACACGCATGTATACACGGGCACCTTTACGCAATGCGCGCACAAACACACACACACACACAACATAAAGTAAAAACACAACAGTCACAGGGCGCACACCAGACACAACAGAGCACATGTTTCTCCTAAAACACACAAGTCACATTTGCAAGAGTACATGCACCACGCACCGTGAGGAACACCAAACACAACCACACACAGGTGACATATCTCACTTCGCAAACATAACAAGCACCCTCACATCACAACTCAAACACAACCATACGCAAATCACAATCACATACGGAAAACACACACAAAACAAATCCCTAGGCAAAACACACACAACCCACAAAGAAGACAAAGAGCGCACATTGCATACACTACACTCTGCAAGCACAACCACGCACAGACACAAAACACGTACATCCTCACGCAGGAGCACAACGCAGAGCACACACACAACACAGAAACACGCGAAACAAGGGTCCCAAGACACAGACCACACACCTCAAGGCACATAACTGCTCACAAAACACACACGGAAAACACTGCACAGACTACGTACTGCACACACCATGAGACATACTGAACAAGCGAAACCGCACAGTCAACACTTCTGATATCACGTGCATAACTCAAACAGCCAAACACACACACACAACCTCTCTAACACAACCACACACAAATCACAAACTCCACACATAAGACGGACACAACACATACTAATAATCCACAGACTACTCCCCTATGACGCACTACACACAACACACACAGACACAAGCAGGCAGTATAGAGCACACACAGGTGCACGCAGACAGCTCGAAAAATCACACCCAAAATACACACTCACAGAACACATCAGACGCAACGCAAAACTTACATCACACAGAATGCTCAAAATACAGAGACCACCCAACATCTATCCTGTATGTAACACACAGAAAGCATATAGACAGCGCTCACACAACCCAGAACACAGTACACAACAGAAAGCAGAAAGACCAGACGCAGTACACATGAAACACGACGACGGAAGGCAGACAACAGAAACACAACACACACACAAACACCAACGGATAACTCATAAAAAATGACAAGATATACAACACACAAAGAACCACTCAGTGCACAGAACACACAGCTCACGACCACACCCATGACACATTGCACGCCACACAGAGAAAGTATGCAGAACAATGTACTCAACAAGCAGCAAAGAACCCATAACACACATTGTACATTCACAACACACACCACATATACAAGCACCAGTAGAACACTCATAAAAAATGACAAAATGTACAACACACAAGGAACCGCTCAATGCACACAACTCACAACCACGCACGTCACACATTGCACGCCACACGGAGAAAATTACACAGAGCAGTGAACTCGACACGCAGTAAAGATCCCACACCACACGTAGTACCTATTCTACACACACAACATGGACAACACACACAAAATAAACAAGGCCCACAGATCACAGTCAACACAAGCCCAAACACACAAGAACACACAGCACACACAGCACAGCCAAACGGAATACACACAGAATCACAACACAAACACCACAAATCATTCACAAATACAGCACACTACACGAAAGAATTCCAGAAAGCACAACACGCACGGATCAAACACGCACAATACACAGTAATAAACACATAACACACAACGCACACAGCAAGACATAAAAAAAAAGAAGCAGAAACGACACACAGCACACACAACACAACACACACAAAATGTGCATCACAACAGCGCAGACAACACTCACTACATACAACACTCGCAGAACATACAACACACCGGCCACACACAACACACATGGAGAGCACCAACACAACACATACAACGCACACGAAAAACACCCACAACACGCCAAAGAGTTTACATACAACCTCTCAACACACAAACATCGCCTCACCCTAAACAACAAACCCCACACACACCGAGCACATGACTGCACACAATACCCATGAACCACGGTTCTCAGAGTAAACACAACACACACAGTGAGGGACACTGACCAAGCATGACCACACACAGTACACACATCACAAATTACACTCAATACTCAAACAGCGAACCCCACACACCACCTGTCAAACACAAACCCACGGTAATCACAACCACATGCAGAACCCGCACCACACACAACACATGCGAAATGACATGGAAGAAATACACAAACCACAAAAGAACACCGAATTTATGAAACACATTTCACAGACTGCACACACCACACAAAACACACATGAAACATACAGCACACAGGGCCTCACAGATCGCACAATGCGAAGCACACAGCCTACATACAAAGCACGTCAGACAGAGCACACAATTAATATCCCACTCAACACGTAAAGCACACAGAGGACACAACACAAAGCACAATATGCCAAACAGATTAGGATACACCCAACACACATGCAACTGAGAGCACAATACGTTGCACATCACGGAACACACGTGCGGTCCCATCACACACTAAACATGAAACAGAAAACCATTCACAGACCACATAACATTCCCGACCATGAACACAACACGCTACAAAAAAGACGCCAAACGTACGACACACAAAGACACACTCCAAGCACGCAACACCCAGCGCAGGACCGCCCACAAACACACCAGTCTCACAGCCCTCCACAGAGCAATACACACAGAACATACCCTACAAACAACAAAGTACCCAAACTGCACACCTCACAATCGCAACAGTCACAACACAGAAAGAACACAACACACGGGAAACACACGCTCAGACACATAAACACTGCCATGCACATTAAGCCAGCAGACCACAGACATCAGAGCTAAAAACACACCATAACGCAGTACGCAAAACGCAACACAACACAGAATACACACCCAATCACACAACAAACACCACAACCCATGCCCTACAGTATAAACAAAAGACGAACGACGCACTTCACACATGACACAAAACCCACAAACACAAAGGACCACACAGAAAGACGCACAACGCAAACATCGCACACAACACACACATTAAAAGAAACACATCAACACATTGCCGCAACACACAAAATAATACACAAATTACAGAGCAATACATCACACAACACACAAACATCACACACAATTTATACATCACACCTCATAACACACACAACAACCTGCAGTAACAACACAACACACAGACCGATGCAACCACTACATACCATACATGAAGCCACACGCTCAAGGAATAACCACAATAAACTTAAGTAAACTCCCACAAACACAAAGACAGAGGACACACACAAACTCAGCACGCTAAAAGCACAACAGATGAAACAACATAAGGCACAAACATCACAGGACATAAAGGCACACGATTCTCAGACACCACGGTTAGCCATATACACACCACACACACAATGAGGTACACGACACGAGCAAAACCACATACAGATAACACGTGTCCCCTCACACACTTAATCAATCACACACACAGCCTCTCAAACACAGCCAAACACGTATCAGAATCACATATGCATCACACACAGAAAACATACAAAACCACATGAAAGCAAACAACCAAGAATAAAGGCCGATAGCACACTTTTCTAACACTGAACACCCCACTCACAACCGCACGCAGACACCCCACACGCATGTATACACGGGCACCTTTACGCAATGCGCGCACAAACACACACACACACACAACATAAAGTAAAAACACAACAGTCACAGGGCGCACACCAGACACAACAGAGCACATGTTTCTCCTAAAACACACAAGTCACATTTGCAAGAGTACATGCACCACGCACCGTGAGGAACACCAAACACAACCACACACAGGTGACATATCTCACTTCGCAAACATAACAAGCACCCTCACATCACAACTCAAACACAACCATACGCAAATCACAATCACATACGGAAAACACACACAAAACAAATCCCTAGGCAAAACACACACAACCCACAAAGAAGACAAAGAGCGCACATTGCATACACTACACTCTGCAAGCACAACCACGCACAGACACAAAACACGTACATCCTCACGCAGGAGCACAACGCAGAGCACACACACAACACAGAAACACGCGAAACAAGGGTCCCAAGACACAGACCACACACCTCAAGGCACATAACTGCTCACAAAACACACACGGAAAACACTGCACAGACTACGTACTGCACACACCATGAGACATACTGAACAAGCGAAACCGCACAGTCAACACTTCTGATATCACGTGCATAACTCAAACAGCCAAACACACACACACAACCTCTCTAACACAACCACACACAAATCACAAACTCCACACATAAGACGGACACAACACATACTAATAATCCACAGACTACTCCCTTATGACGCACTACACACAACACACACAGACACAAGCAGGCAGTATAGAGCACACACAGGTGCACGCAGACAGCTCGAAAAATCACACCCAAAATACACACTCACAGAACACATCAGACGCAACGCAAAACTTACATCACACAGAATGCTCAAAATACAGAGACCACCCAACATCTATCCTGTATGTAACACACAGAAAGCATATAGACAGCGCTCACACAACCCAGAACACAGTACACAACAGAAAGCAGAAAGACCAGACGCAGTACACATGAAACACGACGACGGAAGGCAGACAACAGAAACACAACACACACACAAACACCAACGGATAACTCATAAAAAATGACAAGATATACAACACACAAAGAACCACTCAGTGCACAGAACACACAGCTCACGACCACACCCATGACACATTGCACGCCACACAGAGAAAGTATGCAGAACAATGTACTCAACAAGCAGCAAAGAACCCATAACACACATTGTACATTCACAACACACACCACATATACAAGCACCAGTAGAACACTCATAAAAAATGACAAAATGTACAACACACAAGGAACCGCTCAATGCACACAACTCACAACCACGCACGTCACACATTGCACGCCACACGGAGAAAATTACACAGAGCAGTGAACTCGACACGCAGTAAAGATCCCACACCACACGTAGTACCTACTCTACACACACAACATGGACAACACACACAAAATAAACAAGGCCCACAGATCACAGTCAACACAAGCCCAAACACACAAGAACACACAGCACACACAGCACAGCCAAACGGAATACACACAGAATCACAACACAAACACCACAAATCATTCACTACCGCATATCAACCACAAATACAGCACACTACACGAAAGAATTCCAGAAAGCACAACACGCACGGATCAAACACGCACAATACACAGTAATAAACACATAACACACAACGCACACAGCAAGACATAAAAAAAAGAAGCAGAAACGACACACAGCACACACAACACAACACACACAAAATGTGCATCACAACAGCGCAGACAACACTCACTACATACAACACTCGCAGAACATACAACACACCGGCCACACACAACACACATGGAGAGCACCAACACAACACATACAACGCACACGAAAAACACCCACAACACGCCAAAGAGTTTACATACAACCTCTCAACACACAAACATCGCCTCACCCTAAACAACAAACCCCACACACACCGAGCACATGACTGCACACAATACCCATGAACCACGGTTCTCAGAGTAAACACAACACACACAGTGAGGGACACTGACCAAGCATGACCACACACAGTACACACATCACAAATTACACTCAATACTCAAACAGCGAACCCCACACACCACCTGTCAAACACAAACCCACGGTAATCACAACCACATGCAGAACCCGCACCACACACAACACATGCGAAATGACATGGAAGAAATACACAAACCACAAAAGAACACCGAATTTATGAAACACATTTCACAGACTGCACACACCACAGAAAACACACATAAAACATACAGCACACAGGGCCTCACAGAACGCACAATGCGAAGCACACAACCTACATACAAAGCACGTCAGACAGAGCACACAATTAATATCCCACTCAACACGTAAAGCACACAGAGGACACAACACAAAGCACAATATGCCAAACAGATTAGGATACACCCAACACACATGCAACTGAGAGCACAATACGTTGCACATCACGGAACACACGTGCGGTCCCATCACACACTAAACATGAAACAGAAAACCATTCACAGACCACATAACATTCCCGACCATGAACACAACACGCTACAAAAAAGACGCCAAACGTACGACACACAAAGACACACTCCAAGCACGCAACACCCAGCGCAGGACCGCCCACAAACACACCAGTCTCACAGCCCTCCACAGAGCAATACACACAGAACATACCCTACAAACAACAAAGTACCCAAACTGCACACCTCACAATCGCAACAGTCACAACACAGAAAGAACACAACAAACGGGAAACACACGCTCAGACACATAAACACTGCCATGCACATTAAGCCAGCAGACCACAGACATCAGAGCTAAAAACACACCATAACGCAGTATGCAAAACGCAACATAACACAGAATACACACCCAATCACACAACAAACACCACAACCCATGCCCTACAGTATAAACAAAAGACGAACGACGCACTTCACACATGACACAAAACCCACAAACACAAAGGACCACACAGAAAGACGCACAACGCAAACATCGCACACAACACACACATTAAAAGAAACACATCAACACATTGCCGCAACACACAAAATAATACACAAATTACAGAGCAATACATCACACAACACACAAACATCACACACAATTTATACATCACACCTCATAACACACACAACAACCTGCAGTAACAACACAACACACAGACCGATGCAACCACTACATACCATACGTAAAGCCACACGCTCAAGGAATAACCACAATAAACTTAAGTAAACTCCCACAAACACAAAGACAGAGGACACACACAAACTCAGCACGCTGAAAGCACAACAGATGAAACAACATACAGCACAAACATCACAGGACATAAAGGCACACGATTCTCAGACACCATGGTTAGCCATATACACACCACACACACAATGAGGTACACGACACGAGCAAAACCACATACAGATAACACGTGTCCCCTCACACACTTAATCAATCACACACACAGCCTCTCAAACACAGCCAAACACGTATCAGAATCACATATGCATCACACACAGAAAACATACAAAACCACATGAAAGCAAACAACCAAGAATAAAGGCAGATAGCACACTTTTCTAACACTGAACACCCCACTCACAACCGCACGCAGACACCCCACACGCATGTATACACGGGCACCTTTACGCAATGCGCGCACAAACACACACACACACACAACATAAAGTAAAAACACAACAGTCACAGGGCGCACACCAGACACAACAGAGCACATGTTTCTCCTAAAACACACAAGTCACATTTGCAAGAGTACATGCACCACGCACCGTGAGGAACACCAAACACAACCACACACAGGTGACATATCTCACTTCGCAAACATAACAAGCACCCTCACATCACAACTCAAACACAACCATACGCAAATCACAATCACATACGGAAAACACACACAAAACAAATCCCTAGGCAAAACACACACAACCCACAAAGAAGACAAAGAGCGCACATTGCATACACTACACTCTGCAAGCACAACCACGCACAGACACAAAACACGTACATCCTCACGCAGGAGCACAACGCAGAGCACACACACAACACAGAAACACGCGAAACAAGGGTCCCAAGACACAGACCACACACCTCAAGGCACATAACTGCTCACAAAACACACACGGAAAACACTGCACAGACTACGTACTGCACACACCATGAGACATACTGAACAAGCGAAACCGCACAGTCAACACTTCTGATATCACGTGCATAACTCAAACAGCCAAACACACACACACAACCTCTCTAACACAACCACACACAAATCACAAACTCCACACATAAGACGGACACAACACATACTAATAATCCACAGACTACTCCCCTATGACGCACTACACACAACACACACAGCCACAAGCAGGCAGTATAGAGCACACACAGGTGCACGCAGACAGCTCGAAAAATCACACCCAAAATACACACTCACAGAACACATCAGACGCAACGCAAAACTAACATCACACAGAATGCTCAAAATACAGAGACCACCCAACATCTATCCTGTATGTAACACACAGAAAGCATATAGACAGCGCTCACACAACCCAGAACACAGTACACAACAGAAAGCAGAAAGACCAGACGCAGTACACATGAAACACGACGACGGAAGGCAGACAACAGAAACACAACACACACACAAACACCAACGGATAACTCATAAAAAATGACAAGATATACAACACACAAAGAACCACTCAGTGCACAGAACACACAGCTCACGACCACACCCATGACACATTGCACGCCACACAGAGAAAGTATGCAGAACAATGTACTCAACAAGCAGCAAAGAACCCATAACACACATTGTACATTCACAACACACACCACATATACAAGCACCAGTAGAACACTCATAAAAAATGACAAAATGTACAACACACAAGGAACCGCTCAATGCACACAACTCACAACCACGCACGTCACACATTGCACGCCACACGGAGAAAATTACACAGAGCAGTGAACTCGACACGCAGTAAAGATCCCACACCACACGTAGTACCTACTCTACACACACAACATGGACAACACACACAAAATAAACAAGGCCCACAGATCACAGTCAACACAAGCCCAAACACACAAGAACACACAGCACACACAGCACAGCCAAACGGAATACACACAGAATCACAACACAAACACCACAAATCATTCACAAATACAGCACACTACACGAAAGAATTCCAGAAAGCACAACACGCACGGATCAAACACGCACAATACACAGTAATAAACACATAACACACAACGCACACAGCAAGACATAAAAAAAAGAAGCAGAAACGACACACAGCACACACAACACAACACACACAAAATGTGCATCACAACAGCGCAGACAACACTCACTACATACAACACTCGCAGAACATACAACACACCGGCCACACACAACACACATGGAGAGCACCAACACAACACATACAACGCACACGAAAAACACCCACAACACGCCAAAGAGTTTACATACAACCTCTCAACACACAAACATCGCCTCACCCTAAACAACAAACCCCACACACACCGAGCACATGACTGCACACAATACCCATGAACCACGGTTCTCAGAGTAAACACAACACACACAGTGAGGGACACTGACCAAGCATGACCACACACAGTACACACATCACAAATTACACTCAATACTCAAACAGCGAACCCCACACACCACCTGTCAAACACAAACCCACGGTAATCACAACCACATGCAGAACCCGCACCACACACAACACATGCGAAATGACATGGAAGAAATACACAAACCACAAAAGAACACCGAATTTATGAAACACATTTCACAGACTGCACACACCACAGAAAACACACATAAAACATACAGCACACAGGGCCTCACAGAACGCACAATGCGAAGCACACAACCTACATACAAAGCACGTCAGACAGAGCACACAATTAATATCCCACTCAACACGTAAAGCACACAGAGGACACAACACAAAGCACAATATGCCAAACAGATTAGGATACACCCAACACACATGCAACTGAGAGCACAATACGTTGCACATCACGGAACACACGTGCGGTCCCATCACACACTAAACATGAAACAGAAAACCATTCACAGACCACATAACATTCCCGACCATGAACACAACACGCTACAAAAAAGACGCCAAACGTACGACACACAAAGACACACTCCAAGCACGCAACACCCAGCGCAGGACCGCCCACAAACACACCAGTCTCACAGCCCTCCACAGAGCAATACACACAGAACATACCCTACAAACAACAAAGTACCCAAACTGCACACCTCACAATCGCAACAGTCACAACACAGAAAGAACACAACAAACGGGAAACACACGCTCAGACACATAAACACTGCCATGCACATTAAGCCAGCAGACCACAGACATCAGAGCTAAAAACACACCATAACGCAGTATGCAAAACGCAACATAACACAGAATACACACCCAATCACACAACAAACACCACAACCCATGCCCTACAGTATAAACAAAAGACGAACGACGCACTTCACACATGACACAAAACCCACAAACACAAAGGACCACACAGAAAGACGCACAACGCAAACATCGCACACAACACACACATTAAAAGAAACACATCAACACATTGCCGCAACACACAAAATAATACACAAATTACAGAGCAATACATCACACAACACACAAACATCACACACAATTTATACATCACACCTCATAACACACACAACAACCTGCAGTAACAACACAACACACAGACCGATGCAACCACTACATACCATACGTAAAGCCACACGCTCAAGGAATAACCACAATAAACTTAAGTAAACTCCCACAAACACAAAGACAGAGGACACACACAAACTCAGCACGCTGAAAGCACAACAGATGAAACAACATACAGCACAAACATCACAGGACATAAAGGCACACGATTCTCAGACACCACGGTTAGCCATATACACACCACACACACAATGAGGTACACGACACGAGCAAAACCACATACAGATAACACGTGTCCCCTCACACACTTAATCAATCACACACACAGCCTCTCAAACACAGCCAAACACGTATCAGAATCACATATGCATCACACACAGAAAACATACAAAACCACATGAAAGCAAACAACCAAGAATAAAGGCAGATAGCACACTTTTCTAACACTGAACACCCCACTCACAACCGCACGCAGACACCCCACACGCATGTATACACGGGCACCTTTACGCAATGCGCGCACAAACACACACACACACACAACATAAAGTAAAAACACAACAGTCACAGGGCGCACACCAGACACAACAGAGCACATGTTTCTCCTAAAACACACAAGTCACATTTGCAAGAGTACATGCACCACGCACCGTGAGGAACACCAAACACAACCACACACAGGTGACATATCTCACTTCGCAAACATAACAAGCACCCTCACATCACAACTCAAACACAACCATACGCAAATCACAATCACATACGGAAAACACACACAAAACAAATCCCTAGGCAAAACACACACAACCCACAAAGAAGACAAAGAGCGCACATTGCATACACTACACTCTGCAAGCACAACCACGCACAGACACAAAACACGTACATCCTCACGCAGGAGCACAACGCAGAGCACACACACAACACAGAAACACGCGAAACAAGGGTCCCAAGACACAGACCACACACCTCAAGGCACATAACTGCTCACAAAACACACACGGAAAACACTGCACAGACTACGTACTGCACACACCATGAGACATACTGAACAAGCGAAACCGCACAGTCAACACTTCTGATATCACGTGCATAACTCAAACAGCCAAACACACACACACAACCTCTCTAACACAACCACACACAAATCACAAACTCCACACATAAGACGGACACAACACATACTAATAATCCACAGACTACTCCCCTATGACGCACTACACACAACACACACAGCCACAAGCAGGCAGTATAGAGCACACACAGGTGCACGCAGACAGCTCGAAAAATCACACCCAAAATACACACTCACAGAACACATCAGACGCAACGCAAAACTAACATCACACAGAATGCTCAAAATACAGAGACCACCCAACATCTATCCTGTATGTAACACACAGAAAGCATATAGACAGCGCTCACACAACCCAGAACACAGTACACAACAGAAAGCAGAAAGACCAGACGCAGTACACATGAAACACGACGACGGAAGGCAGACAACAGAAACACAACACACACACAAACACCAACGGATAACTCATAAAAAATGACAAGATATACAACACACAAAGAACCACTCAGTGCACAGAACACACAGCTCACGACCACACCCATGACACATTGCACGCCACACAGAGAAAGTATGCAGAACAATGTACTCAACAAGCAGCAAAGAACCCATAACACACATTGTACATTCACAACACACACCACATATACAAGCACCAGTAGAACACTCATAAAAAATGACAAAATGTACAACACACAAGGAACCGCTCAATGCACACAACTCACAACCACGCACGTCACACATTGCACGCCACACGGAGAAAATTACACAGAGCAGTGAACTCGACACGCAGTAAAGATCCCACACCACACGTAGTACCTACTCTACACACACAACATGGACAACACACACAAAATAAACAAGGCCCACAGATCACAGTCAACACAAGCCCAAACACACAAGAACACACAGCACACACAGCACAGCCAAACGGAATACACACAGAATCACAACACAAACACCACAAATCATTCACTACCGCATATCAACCACAAATACAGCACACTACACGAAAGAATTCCAGAAAGCACAACACGCACGGATCAAACACGCACAATACACAGTAATAAACACATAACACACAACGCACACAGCAAGACATAAAAAAAAGAAGCAGAAACGACACACAGCACACACAACACAACACACACAAAATGTGCATCACAACAGCGCAGACAACACTCACTACATACAACACTCGCAGAACATACAACACACCGGCCACACACAACACACATGGAGAGCACCAACACAACACATACAACGCACACGAAAAACACCCACAACACGCCAAAGAGTTTACATACAACCTCTCAACACACAAACATCGCCTCACCCTAAACAACAAACCCCACACACACCGAGCACATGACTGCACACAATACCCATGAACCACGGTTCTCAGAGTAAACACAACACACACAGTGAGGGACACTGACCAAGCATGACCACACACAGTACACACATCACAAATTACACTCAATACTCAAACAGCGAACCCCACACACCACCTGTCAAACACAAACCCACGGTAATCACAACCACATGCAGAACCCGCACCACACACAACACATGCGAAATGACATGGAAGAAATACACAAACCACAAAAGAACACCGAATTTATGAAACACATTTCACAGACTGCACACACCACACAAAACACACATGAAACATACAGCACACAGGGCCTCACAGAACGCACAATGCGAAGCACACAACCTACATACAAAGCACGTCAGACAGAGCACACAATTAATATCCCACTCAACACGTAAAGCACACAGAGGACACAACACAAAGCACAATATGCCAAACAGATTAGGATACACCCAACACACATGCAACTGAGAGCACAATACGTTGCACATCACGGAACACACGTGCGGTCCCATCACACACTAAACATGAAACAGAAAACCATTCACAGACCACATAACATTCCCGACCGTGAACACAACATGCTACAAAAAAGTCACCAAACGTACGACACACAAAGACACACTCCAAGCACGCAACACCCAGCGCAGGACCGCCCACAAACACACCAGTCTCACAGCCCTCCACAGAGCAATACACACAGAACATACCCTACAAACAACAAAGTACCCAAACTGCACACCTCACAATCGCAACAGTCACAACACAGAAAGAACACAACACACGGGAAACACACGCTCAGACACATAAACACTGCCATGCACATTAAGCCAGCAGACCACAGACATCAGAGCTAAAAACACACCATAACGCAGTATGCAAAACGCAACACAACACAGAATACACACCCAATCACACAACAAACACCACAACCCATGCCCTACAGTATAAACAAAAGACGAACGACGCACTTCACACATGACACAAAACCCACAAACACAAAGGACCACACAGAAAGACGCACAACGCAAACATCGCACACAACACACACATTAAAAGAAACACATCAACACATTGCCGCAACACACAAAATAATACACAAATTACAGAGCAATACATCACACAACACACAAACATCACACACAATTTATACATCACACCTCATAACACACACAACAACCTGCAGTAACAACACAACACACAGACCGATGCAACCACTACATACCATACGTAAAGCCACACGCTCAAGGAATAACCACAATAAACTTAAGTAAACTCCCACAAACACAAAGACAGAGGACACACACAAACTCAGCACGCTAAAAGCACAACAGATGAAACAACATACAGCACAAACATCACAGGACATAAAGGCACACGATTCTCAGACACCACGGTTAGCCATATACACACCACACACACAATGAGGTACACGACACGAGCAAAACCACATACAGATAACACGTGTCCCCTCACACACTTAATCAATCACACACACAGCCTCTCAAACACAGCCAAACACGTATCAGAATCACATATGCATCACACACAGAAAACATACAAAACCACATGAAAGCAAACAACCAAGAATAAAGGCAGATAGCACACTTTTCTAACACTGAACACCCCACTCACAACCGCACGCAGACACCCCGCACGCATGTATACACGGGCACCTTTACGCAATGCGCGCACAAACACACACACACACACAACATAAAGTAAAAACACAACAGTCACAGGGCGCACACCAGACACAACAGAGCACATGTTTCTCCTAAAACACACAAGTCACATTTGCAAGAGTACATGCACCACGCACCGTGAGGAACACCAAACACAACCACACACAGGTGACATATCTCACTTCGCAAACATAACAAGCACCCTCACATCACAACTCAAACACAACCATACGCAAATCACAATCACATACGGAAAACACACACAAAACAAATCCCTAGGCAAAACACACACAACCCACAAAGAAGACAAAGAGCGCACATTGCATACACTACACTCTGCAAGCACAACCACGCACAGACACAAAACACGTACATCCTCACGCAGGAGCACAACGCAGAGCACACACACAACACAGAAACACGCGAAACAAGGGTCCCAAGACACAGACCACACACCTCAAGGCACATAACTGCTCACAAAACACACACGGAAAACACTGCACAGACTACGTACTGCACACACCATGAGACATACTGAACAAGCGAAACCGCACAGTCAACACTTCTGATATCACGTGCATAACTCAAACAGCCAAACACACACACACAACCTCTCTAACACAACCACACACAAATCACAAACTCCACACATAAGACGGACACAACACATACTAATAATCCACAGACTACTCCCCTATGACGCACTACACACAACACACACAGCCACAAGCAGGCAGTATAGAGCACACACAGGTGCACGCAGACAGCTCGAAAAATCACACCCAAAATACACACTCACAGAACACATCAGACGCAACGCAAAACTAACATCACACAGAATGCTCAAAATACAGAGACCACCCAACATCTATCCTGTATGTAACACACAGAAAGCATATAGACAGCGCTCACACAACCCAGAACACAGTACACAACAGAAAGCAGAAAGACCAGACGCAGTACACATGAAACACGACGACGGAAGGCAGACAACAGAAACACAACACACACACAAACACCAACGGATAACTCATAAAAAATGACAAGATATACAACACACAAAGAACCACTCAGTGCACAGAACACACAGCTCACGACCACACCCATGACACATTGCACGCCACACAGAGAAAGTATGCAGAACAATGTACTCAACAAGCAGCAAAGAACCCATAACACACATTGTACATTCACAACACACACCACATATACAAGCACCAGTAGAACACTCATAAAAAATGACAAAATGTACAACACACAAGGAACCGCTCAATGCACACAACTCACAACCACGCACGTCACACATTGCACGCCACACGGAGAAAATTACACAGAGCAGTGAACTCGACACGCAGTAAAGATCCCACACCACACGTAGTACCTACTCTACACACACAACATGGACAACACACACAAAATAAACAAGGCCCACAGATCACAGTCAACACAAGCCCAAACACACAAGAACACACAGCACACACAGCACAGCCAAACGGAATACACACAGAATCACAACACAAACACCACAAATCATTCACTACCGCATATCAACCACAAATACAGCACACTACACGAAAGAATTCCAGAAAGCACAACACGCACGGATCAAACACGCACAATACACAGTAATAAACACATAACACACAACGCACACAGCAAGACATAAAAAAAGAAGCAGAAACGACACACAGCACACACAACACAACACACACAAAATGTGCATCACAACAGCGCAGACAACACTCACTACATACAACACTCGCAGAACATACAACACACCGGCCACACACAACACACATGGAGAGCACCAACACAACACATACAACGCACACGAAAAACACCCACAACACGCCAAAGAGTTTACATACAACCTCTCAACACACAAACATCGCCTCACCCTAAACAACAAACCCCACACACACCGAGCACATGACTGCACACAATACCCATGAACCACGGTTCTCAGAGTAAACACAACACACACAGTGAGGGACACTGACCAAGCATGACCACACACAGTACACACATCACAAATTACACTCAATACTCAAACAGCGAACCCCACACACCACCTGTCAAACACAAACCCACGGTAATCACAACCACATGCAGAACCCGCACCACACACAACACATGCGAAATGACATGGAAGAAATACACAAACCACAAAAGAACACCGAATTTATGAAACACATTTCACAGACTGCACACACCACACAAAACACACATGAAACATACAGCACACAGGGCCTCACAGAACGCACAATGCGAAGCACACAACCTACATACAAAGCACGTCAGACAGAGCACACAATTAATATCCCACTCAACACGTAAAGCACACAGAGGACACAACACAAAGCACAATATGCCAAACAGATTAGGATACACCCAACACACATGCAACTGAGAGCACAATACGTTGCACATCACGGAACACACGTGCGGTCCCATCACACACTAAACATGAAACAGAAAACCATTCACAGACCACATAACATTCCCGACCGTGAACACAACATGCTACAAAAAAGTCACCAAACGTACGACACACAAAGACACACTCCAAGCACGCAACACCCAGCGCAGGACCGCCCACAAACACACCAGTCTCACAGCCCTCCACAGAGCAATACACACAGAACATACCCTACAAACAACAAAGTACCCAAACTGCACACCTCACAATCGCAACAGTCACAACACAGAAAGAACACAACACACGGGAAACACACGCTCAGACACATAAACACTGCCATGCACATTAAGCCAGCAGACCACAGACATCAGAGCTAAAAACACACCATAACGCAGTATGCAAAACGCAACACAACACAGAATACACACCCAATCACACAACAAACACCACAACCCATGCCCTACAGTATAAACAAAAGACGAACGACGCACTTCACACATGACACAAAACCCACAAACACAAAGGACCACACAGAAAGACGCACAACGCAAACATCGCACACAACACACACATTAAAAGAAACACATCAACACATTGCCGCAACACACAAAATAATACACAAATTACAGAGCAATACATCACACAACACACAAACATCACACACAATTTATACATCACACCTCATAACACACACAACAACCTGCAGTAACAACACAACACACAGACCGATGCAACCACTACATACCATACGTAAAGCCACACGCTCAAGGAATAACCACAATAAACTTAAGTAAACTCCCACAAACACAAAGACAGAGGACACACACAAACTCAGCACGCTAAAAGCACAACAGATGAAACAACATACAGCACAAACATCACAGGACATAAAGGCACACGATTCTCAGACACCACGGTTAGCCATATACACACCACACACACAATGAGGTACACGACACGAGCAAAACCACATACAGATAACACGTGTCCCCTCACACACTTAATCAATCACACACACAGCCTCTCAAACACAGCCAAACACGTATCAGAATCACATATGCATCACACACAGAAAACATACAAAACCACATGAAAGCAAACAACCAAGAATAAAGGCAGATAGCACACTTTTCTAACACTGAACACCCCACTCACAACCGCACGCAGACACCCCGCACGCATGTATACACGGGCACCTTTACGCAATGCGCGCACAAACACACACACACACACAACATAAAGTAAAAACACAACAGTCACAGGGCGCACACCAGACACAACAGAGCACATGTTTCTCCTAAAACACACAAGTCACATTTGCAAGAGTACATGCACCACGCACCGTGAGGAACACCAAACACAACCACACACAGGTGACATATCTCACTTCGCAAACATAACAAGCACCCTCACATCACAACTCAAACACAACCATACGCAAATCACAATCACATACGGAAAACACACACAAAACAAATCCCTAGGCAAAACACACACAACCCACAAAGAAGACAAAGAGCGCACATTGCATACACTACACTCTGCAAGCACAACCACGCACAGACACAAAACACGTACATCCTCACGCAGGAGCACAACGCAGAGCACACACACAACACAGAAACACGCGAAACAAGGGTCCCAAGACACAGACCACACACCTCAAGGCACATAACTGCTCACAAAACACACACGGAAAACACTGCACAGACTACGTACTGCACACACCATGAGACATACTGAACAAGCGAAACCGCACAGTCAACACTTCTGATATCACGTGCATAACTCAAACAGCCAAACACACACACACAACCTCTCTAACACAACCACACACAAATCACAAACTCCACACATAAGACGGACACAACACATACTAATAATCCACAGACTACTCCCCTATGACGCACTACACACAACACACACAGCCACAAGCAGGCAGTATAGAGCACACACAGGTGCACGCAGACAGCTCGAAAAATCACACCCAAAATACACACTCACAGAACACATCAGACGCAACGCAAAACTAACATCACACAGAATGCTCAAAATACAGAGACCACCCAACATCTATCCTGTATGTAACACACAGAAAGCATATAGACAGCGCTCACACAACCCAGAACACAGTACACAACAGAAAGCAGAAAGACCAGACGCAGTACACATGAAACACGACGACGGAAGGCAGACAACAGAAACACAACACACACACAAACACCAACGGATAACTCATAAAAAATGACAAGATATACAACACACAAAGAACCACTCAGTGCACAGAACACACAGCTCACGACCACACCCATGACACATTGCACGCCACACAGAGAAAGTATGCAGAACAATGTACTCAACAAGCAGCAAAGAACCCATAACACACATTGTACATTCACAACACACACCACATATACAAGCACCAGTAGAACACTCATAAAAAATGACAAAATGTACAACACACAAGGAACCGCTCAATGCACACAACTCACAACCACGCACGTCACACATTGCACGCCACACGGAGAAAATTACACAGAGCAGTGAACTCGACACGCAGTAAAGATCCCACACCACACGTAGTACCTACTCTACACACACAACATGGACAACACACACAAAATAAACAAGGCCCACAGATCACAGTCAACACAAGCCCAAACACACAAGAACACACAGCACACACAGCACAGCCAAACGGAATACACACAGAATCACAACACAAACACCACAAATCATTCACTACCGCATATCAACCACAAATACAGCACACTACACGAAAGAATTCCAGAAAGCACAACACGCACGGATCAAACACGCACAATACACAGTAATAAACACATAACACACAACGCACACAGCAAGACATAAAAAAAGAAGCAGAAACGACACACAGCACACACAACACAACACACACAAAATGTGCATCACAACAGCGCAGACAACACTCACTACATACAACACTCGCAGAACATACAACACACCGGCCACACACAACACACATGGAGAGCACCAACACAACACATACAACGCACACGAAAAACACCCACAACACGCCAAAGAGTTTACATACAACCTCTCAACACACAAACATCGCCTCACCCTAAACAACAAACCCCACACACACCAAGCACATGACTGCACACAATACCCATGAACCACGGTTCTCAGAGTAAACACAACACACACAGTGAGGGACACTGACCAAGCATGACCACACACAGTACACACATCACAAATTACACTCAATACTCAAACAGCGAACCCCACACACCACCTGTCAAACACAAACCCACGGTAATCACAACCACATGCAGAACCCGCACCACACACAACACATGCGAAATGACATGGAAGAAATACACAAACCACAAAAGAACACCGAATTTATGAAACACATTTCACAGACTGCACACACCACACAAAACACACATGAAACATACAGCACACAGGGCCTCACAGAACGCACAATGCGAAGCACACAACCTACATACAAAGCACGTCAGACAGAGCACACAATTAATATCCCACTCAACACGTAAAGCACACAGAGGACACAACACAAAGCACAATATGCCAAACAGATTAGGATACACCCAACACACATGCAACTGAGAGCACAATACGTTGCACATCACGGAACACACGTGCGGTCCCATCACACACTAAACATGAAACAGAAAACCATTCACAGACCACATAACATTCCCGACCGTGAACACAACATGCTACAAAAAAGTCACCAAACGTACGACACACAAAGACACACTCCAAGCACGCAACACCCAGCGCAGGACCGCCCACAAACACACCAGTCTCACAGCCCTCCACAGAGCAATACACACAGAACATACCCTACAAACAACAAAGTACCCAAACTGCACACCTCACAATCGCAACAGTCACAACACAGAAAGAACACAACACACGGGAAACACACGCTCAGACACATAAACACTGCCATGCACATTAAGCCAGCAGACCACAGACATCAGAGCTAAAAACACACCATAACGCAGTATGCAAAACGCAACACAACACAGAATACACACCCAATCACACAACAAACACCACAACCCATGCCCTACAGTATAAACAAAAGACGAACGACGCACTTCACACATGACACAAAACCCACAAACACAAAGGACCACACAGAAAGACGCACAACGCAAACATCGCACACAACACACACATTAAAAGAAACACATCAACACATTGCCGCAACACACAAAATAATACACAAATTACAGAGCAATACATCACACAACACACAAACATCACACACAATTTATACATCACACCTCATAACACACACAACAACCTGCAGTAACAACACAACACACAGACCGATGCAACCACTACATACCATACGTAAAGCCACACGCTCAAGGAATAACCACAATAAACTTAAGTAAACTCCCACAAACACAAAGACAGAGGACACACACAAACTCAGCACGCTAAAAGCACAACAGATGAAACAACATACAGCACAAACATCACAGGACATAAAGGCACACGATTCTCAGACACCACGGTTAGCCATATACACACCACACACACAATGAGGTACACGACACGAGCAAAACCACATACAGATAACACGTGTCCCCTCACACACTTAATCAATCACACACACAGCCTCTCAAACACAGCCAAACACGTATCAGAATCACATATGCATCACACACAGAAAACATACAAAACCACATGAAAGCAAACAACCAAGAATAAAGGCAGATAGCACACTTTTCTAACACTGAACACCCCACTCACAACCGCACGCAGACACCCCGCACGCATGTATACACGGGCACCTTTACGCAATGCGCGCACAAACACACACACACACACAACATAAAGTAAAAACACAACAGTCACAGGGCGCACACCAGACACAACAGAGCACATGTTTCTCCTAAAACACACAAGTCACATTTGCAAGAGTACATGCACCACGCACCGTGAGGAACACCAAACACAACCACACACAGGTGACATATCTCACTTCGCAAACATAACAAGCACCCTCACATCACAACTCAAACACAACCATACGCAAATCACAATCACATACGGAAAACACACACAAAACAAATCCCTAGGCAAAACACACACAACCCACAAAGAAGACAAAGAGCGCACATTGCATACACTACACTCTGCAAGCACAACCACGCACAGACACAAAACACGTACATCCTCACGCAGGAGCACAACGCAGAGCACACACACAACACAGAAACATGCGAAACAAGGGTCCCAAGACACAGACCACACACCTCAAGGCACATAACTGCTCACAAAACACACACGGAAAACACTGCACAGACTACGTACTGCACACACCATGAGACATACTGAACAAGCGAAACCGCACAGTCAACACTTCTGATATCACGTGCATAACTCAAACAGCCAAACACACACACACAACCTCTCTAACACAACCACACACAAATCACAAACTCCACACATAAGACGGACACAACACATACTAATAATCCACAGACTACTCCCCTATGACGCACTACACACAACACACACAGCCACAAGCAGGCAGTATAGAGCACACACAGGTGCACGCAGACAGCTCGAAAAATCACACCCAAAATACACACTCACAGAACACATCAGACGCAACGCAAAACTAACATCACACAGAATGCTCAAAATACAGAGACCACCCAACATCTATCCTGTATGTAACACACAGAAAGCATATAGACAGCGCTCACACAACCCAGAACACAGTACACAACAGAAAGCAGAAAGACCAGACGCAGTACACATGAAACACGACGACGGAAGGCAGACAACAGAAACACAACACACACACAAACACCAACGGATAACTCATAAAAAATGACAAGATATACAACACACAAAGAACCACTCAGTGCACAGAACACACAGCTCACGACCACACCCATGACACATTGCACGCCACACAGAGAAAGTATGCAGAACAATGTACTCAACAAGCAGCAAAGAACCCATAACACACATTGTACATTCACAACACACACCACATATACAAGCACCAGTAGAACACTCATAAAAAATGACAAAATGTACAACACACAAGGAACCGCTCAATGCACACAACTCACAACCACGCACGTCACACATTGCACGCCACACGGAGAAAATTACACAGAGCAGTGAACTCGACACGCAGTAAAGATCCCACACCACACGTAGTACCTACTCTACACACACAACATGGACAACACACACAAAATAAACAAGGCCCACAGATCACAGTCAACACAAGCCCAAACACACAAGAACACACAGCACACACAGCACAGCCAAACGGAATACACACAGAATCACAACACAAACACCACAAATCATTCACTACCGCATATCAACCACAAATACAGCACACTACACGAAAGAATTCCAGAAAGCACAACACGCACGGATCAAACACGCACAATACACAGTAATAAACACATAACACACAACGCACACAGCAAGACATAAAAAAAGAAGCAGAAACGACACACAGCACACACAACACAACACACACAAAATGTGCATCACAACAGCGCAGACAACACTCACTACATACAACACTCGCAGAACATACAACACACCGGCCACACACAACACACATGGAGAGCACCAACACAACACATACAACGCACACGAAAAACACCCACAACACGCCAAAGAGTTTACATACAACCTCTCAACACACAAACATCGCCTCACCCTAAACAACAAACCCCACACACACCGAGCACATGACTGCACACAATACCCATGAACCACGGTTCTCAGAGTAAACACAACACACACAGTGAGGGACACTGACCAAGCATGACCACACACAGTACACACATCACAAATTACACTCAATACTCAAACAGCGAACCCCACACACCACCTGTCAAACACAAACCCACGGTAATCACAACCACATGCAGAACCCGCACCACACACAACACATGCGAAATGACATGGAAGAAATACACAAACCACAAAAGAACACCGAATTTATGAAACACATTTCACAGACTGCACACACCACACAAAACACACATAAAACATACAGCACACAGGGCCTCACAGAACGCACAATGCGAAGCACACAACCTACATACAAAGCACGTCAGACAGAGCACACAATTAATATCCCACTCAACACGTAAAGCACACAGAGGACACAACACAAAGCACAATATGCCAAACAGATTAGGATACACCCAACACACATGCAACTGAGAGCACAATACGTTGCACATCACGGAACACACGTGCGGTCCCATCACACACTAAACATGAAACAGAAAACCATTCACAGACCACATAACATTCCCGACCGTGAACACAACATGCTACAAAAAAGTCACCAAACGTACGACACACAAAGACACACTCCAAGCACGCAACACCCAGCGCAGGACCACCCACAGACACACCAGTCTCACGGCCCTCCACAGAGCAATACACACAGAACATACCCTACAAACAACAAAGTACCCAAACTGCACACCTCACAATCGCAACAGTCACAACACAGAAAGAACACAACACACGGGAAACACACGCTCAGACACATAAACACTGCCATGCACATTAAGCCAGCAGACCACAGACATCAGAGCTAAAAACACACCATAACGCAGTATGCAAAACGCAACACAACACAGAATACACACCCAATCACACAACAAACACCACAACCCATGCCCTACAGTATAAACAAAAGACGAACGACGCACTTCACACATGACACAAAACCCACAAACACAAAGGACCACACAGAAAGACGCACAACGCAAACATCGCACACAACACACACATTAAAAGAAACACATCAACACATTGCCGCAACACACAAAATAATACACAAATTACAGAGCAATACATCACACAACACACAAACATCACACACAATTTATACATCACACCTCATAACACACACAACAACCTGCAGTAACAACACAACACACAGACCGATGCAACCACTACATACCATACGTAAAGCCACACGCTCAAGGAATAACCACAATAAACTTAAGTAAACTCCCACAAACACAAAGACAGAGGACACACACAAACTCAGCACGCTAAAAGCACAACAGATGAAACAACATACAGCACAAACATCACAGGACATAAAGGCACACGATTCTCAGACACCACGGTTAGCCATATACACACCACACACAATGAGGTACACGACACGAGCAAAACCACATACAGATAACACGTGTCCCCTCACACACTTAATCAATCACACACACAGCCTCTCAAACACAGCCAAACACGTATCAGAATCACATATGCATCACACACAGAAAACATACAAAACCACATGAAAGCAAACAACCAAGAATAAAGGCAGATAGCACACTTTTCTAACACTGAACACCCCACTCACAACCGCACGCAGACACCCCACACGCATGTATACACGGGCACCTTTACGCAATGCGCGCACAAACACAACATAAAGTAAAAACACAACAGTCACAGGGCGCACACCAGACACAACAGAGCACATGTTTCTCCTAAAACACACAAGTCACATTTGCAAGAGTACATGCACCACGCACCGTGAGGAACACCAAACACAACCACACACAGGTGACATATCTCACTTCGCAAACATAACAAGCACCCTCACATCACAACTCAAACACAACCATACGCAAATCACAATCACATACGGAAAACACACACAAAACAAATCCCTAGGCAAAACACACACAACCCACAAAGAAGACAAAGAGCGCACATTGCATACACTACACTCTGCAAGCACAACCACGCACAGACACAAAACACGTACATCCTCACGCAGGAGCACAACGCAGAGCACACACACAACACAGAAACATGCGAAACAAGGGTCCCAAGACACAGACCACACACCTCAAGGCACATAACTGCTCACAAAACACACACGGAAAACACTGCACAGACTACGTACTGCACACACCATGAGACATACTGAACAAGCGAAACCGCACAGTCAACACTTCTGATATCACGTGCATAACTCAAACAGCCAAACACACACACACAACCTCTCTAACACAACCACACACAAATCACAAACTCCACACATAAGACGGACACAACACATACTAATAATCCACAGACTACTCCCCTATGACGCACTACACACAACACACACAGCCACAAGCAGGCAGTATAGAGCACACACAGGTGCACGCAGACAGCTCGAAAAATCACACCCAAAATACACACTCACAGAACACATCAGACGCAACGCAAAACTAACATCACACAGAATGCTCAAAATACAGAGACCACCCAACATCTATCCTGTATGTAACACACAGAAAGCATATAGACAGCGCTCACACAACCCAGAACACAGTACACAACAGAAAGCAGAAAGACCAGACGCAGTACACATGAAACACGACGACGGAAGGCAGACAACAGAAACACAACACACACACAAACACCAACGGATAACTCATAAAAAATGACAAGATATACAACACACAAAGAACCACTCAGTGCACAGAACACACAGCTCACGACCACACCCATGACACATTGCACGCCACACAGAGAAAGTATGCAGAACAATGTACTCAACAAGCAGCAAAGAACCCATAACACACATTGTACATTCACAACACACACCACATATACAAGCACCAGTAGAACACTCATAAAAAATGACAAAATGTACAACACACAAGGAACCGCTCAATGCACACAACTCACAACCACGCACGTCACACATTGCACGCCACACGGAGAAAATTACACAGAGCAGTGAACTCGACACGCAGTAAAGATCCCACACCACACGTAGTACCTACTCTACACACACAACATGGACAACACACACAAAATAAACAAGGCCCACAGATCACAGTCAACACAAGCCCAAACACACAAGAACACACAGCACACACAGCACAGCCAAACGGAATACACACAGAATCACAACACAAACACCACAAATCATTCACTACCGCATATCAACCACAAATACAGCACACTACACGAAAGAATTCCAGAAAGCACAACACGCACGGATCAAACACGCACAATACACAGTAATAAACACATAACACACAACGCACACAGCAAGACATAAAAAAAAGAAGCAGAAACGACACACAGCACACACAACACAACGCACACAAAATGTGCATCACAACAGCGCAGACAACACTCACTACATACAACACTCGCAGAACATACAACACACCGGCCACACACAACACACATGGAGAGCGCCAACACAACACATACAACGCACACGAAAAACACCCACAACACGCCAAAGAGTTTACATACAACCTCTCAACACACAAACATCGCCTCACCCTAAACAACAAACCCCACACACACCGAGCACATGACTGCACACAATACCCATGAACCACGGTTCTCAGAGTAAACACAACACACACAGTGAGGGACACTGACCAAGCATGACCACACACAGTACACACATCACAAATTACACTCAATACTCAAACAGCGAACCCCACACACCACCTGTCAAACACAAACCCACGGTAATCACAACCACATGCAGAACCCGCACCACACACAACACATGCGAAATGACATGGAAGAAATACACAAACCACAAAAGAACACCGAATTTATGAAACACATTTCACAGACTGCACACACCACACAAAACACACATGAAACATACAGCACACAGGGCCTCACAGAACGCACAATGCGAAGCACACAACCTACATACAAAGCACGTCAGACAGAGCACACAATTAATATCCCACTCAACACGTAAAGCACACAGAGGACACAACACAAAGCACAATATGCCAAACAGATTAGGATACACCCAACACACATGCAACTGAGAGCACAATACGTTGCACATCACGGAACACACGTGCGGTCCCATCACACACTAAACATGAAACAGAAAACCATTCACAGACCACATAACATTCCCGACCGTGAACACAACATGCTACAAAAAAGTCACCAAACGTACGACACACAAAGACACACTCCAAGCACGCAACACCCAGCGCAGGACCGCCCACAAACACACCAGTCTCACAGCCCTCCACAGAGCAATACACACAGAACATACCCTACAAACAACAAAGTACCCAAACTGCACACCTCACAATCGCAACAGTCACAACACAGAAAGAACACAACACACGGGAAACACACGCTCAGACACATAAACACTGCCATGCACATTAAGCCAGCAGACCACAGACATCAGAGCTAAAAACACACCATAACGCAGTATGCAAAACGCAACACAACACAGAATACACACCCAATCACACAACAAACACCACAACCCATGCCCTACAGTATAAACAAAAGACGAACGACGCACTTCACACATGACACAAAACCCACAAACACAAAGGACCACACAGAAAGACGCACAACGCAAACATCGCACACAACACACACATTAAAAGAAACACATCAACACATTGCCGCAACACACAAAATAATACACAAATTACAGAGCAATACATCACACAACACACAAACATCACACACAATTTATACATCACACCTCATAACACACACAACAACCTGCAGTAACAACACAACACACAGACCGATGCAACCACTACATACCATACGTAAAGCCACACGCTCAAGGAATAACCACAATAAACTTAAGTAAACTCCCACAAACACAAAGACAGAGGACACACACAAACTCAGCACGCTAAAAGCACAACAGATGAAACAACATACAGCACAAACATCACAGGACATAAAGGCACACGATTCTCAGACACCACGGTTAGCCATATACACACCACACACACAATGAGGTACACGACACGAGCAAAACCACATACAGATAACACGTGTCCCCTCACACACTTAATCAATCACACACACAGCCTCTCAAACACAGCCAAACACGTATCAGAATCACATATGCATCACACACAGAAAACATACAAAACCACATGAAAGCAAACAACCAAGAATAAAGGCCGATAGCACACTTTTCTAACACTGAACACCCCACTCACAACCGCACGCAGACACCCCGCACGCATGTATACACGGGCACCTTTACGCAATGCGCGCACAAACACACACACACACACAACATAAAGTAAAAACACAACAGTCACAGGGCGCACACCAGACACAACAGAGCACATGTTTCTCCTAAAACACACAAGTCACATTTGCAAGAGTACATGCACCACGCACCGTGAGGAACACCAAACACAACCACACACAGGTGACATATCTCACTTCGCAAACATAACAAGCACCCTCACATCACAACTCAAACACAACCATACGCAAATCACAATCACATACGGAAAACACACACAAAACAAATCCCTAGGCAAAACACACACAACCCACAAAGAAGACAAAGAGCGCACATTGCATACACTACACTCTGCAAGCACAACCACGCACAGACACAAAACACGTACATCCTCACGCAGGAGCACAACGCAGAGCACACACACAACACAGAAACACGCGAAACAAGGGTCCCAAGACACAGACCACACACCTCAAGGCACATAACTGCTCACAAAACACACACGGAAAACACTGCACAGACTACATACTGCACACACCATGAGACATACTGAACAAGCGAAACCGCACAGTCAACACTTCTGATATCACGTGCATAACTCAAACAGCCAAACACACACACACAACCTCTCTAACACAACCACACACAAATCACAAACTCCACACATAAGACGGACACAACACATACTAATAATCCACAGACTACTCCCCTATGACGCACTACACACAACACACACAGCCACAAGCAGGCAGTATAGAGCACACACAGGTGCACGCAGACAGCTCGAAAAATCACACCCAAAATACACACTCACAGAACACATCAGACGCAACGCAAAACTAACATCACACAGAATGCTCAAAATACAGAGACCACCCAACATCTATCCTGTATGTAACACACAGAAAGCATATAGACAGCGCTCACACAACCCAGAACACAGTACACAACAGAAAGCAGAAAGACCAGACGCAGTACACATGAAACACGACGACGGAAGGCAGACAACAGAAACACAACACACACACAAACACCAACGGATAACTCATAAAAAATGACAAGATATACAACACACAAAGAACCACTCAGTGCACAGAACACACAGCTCACGACCACACCCATGACACATTGCACGCCACACAGAGAAAGTATGCAGAACAATGTACTCAACAAGCAGCAAAGAACCCATAACACACATTGTACATTCACAACACACACCACATATACAAGCACCAGTAGAACACTCATAAAAAATGACAAAATGTACAACACACAAGGAACCGCTCAATGCACACAACTCACAACCACGCACGTCACACATTGCACGCCACACGGAGAAAATTACACAGAGCAGTGAACTCGACACGCAGTAAAGATCCCACACCACACGTAGTACCTACTCTACACACACAACATGGACAACACACACAAAATAAACAAGGCCCACAGATCACAGTCAACACAAGCCCAAACACACAAGAACACACAGCACACACAGCACAGCCAAACGGAATACACACAGAATCACAACACAAACACCACAAATCATTCACTACCGCATATCAACCACAAATACAGCACACTACACGAAAGAATTCCAGAAAGCACAACACGCACGGATCAAACACGCACAATACACAGTAATAAACACATAACACACAACGCACACAGCAAGACATAAAAAAAAGAAGCAGAAACGACACACAGCACACACAACACAACGCACACAAAATGTGCATCACAACAGCGCAGACAACACTCACTACATACAACACTCGCAGAACATACAACACACCGGCCACACACAACACACATGGAGAGCGCCAACACATACAACGCACACGAAAAACACCCACAACACGCCAAAGAGTTTACATACAACCTCTCAACACACAAACATCGCCTCACCCTAAACAACAAACCCCACACACACCGAGCACATGACTGCACACAATACCCATGAACCACGGTTCTCAGAGTAAACACAACACACACAGTGAGGGACACTGACCAAGCATGACCACACACAGTACACACATCACAAATTACACTCAATACTCAAACAGCGAACCCCACACACCACCTGTCAAACACAAACCCACGGTAATCACAACCACATGCAGAACCCGCACCACACACAACACATGCGAAATGACATGGAAGAAATACACAAACCACAAAAGAACACCGAATTTATGAAACACATTTCACAGACTGCACACACCACACAAAACACACATGAAACATACAGCACACAGGGCCTCACAGAACGCACAATGCGAAGCACACAACCTACATACAAAGCACGTCAGACAGAGCACACAATTAATATCCCACTCAACACGTAAAGCACACAGAGGACACAACACAAAGCACAATATGCCAAACAGATTAGGATACACCCAACACACATGCAACTGAGAGCACAATACGTTGCACATCACGGAACACACGTGCGGTCCCATCACACACTAAACATGAAACAGAAAACCATTCACAGACCACATAACATTCCCGACCGTGAACACAACATGCTACAAAAAAGTCACCAAACGTACGACACACAAAGACACACTCCAAGCACGCAACACCCAGCGCAGGACCGCTCACAAACACACCAGTCTCACAGCCCTCCACAGAGCAATACACACAGAACATACCCTACAAACAACAAAGTACCCAAACTGCACACCTCACAATCGCAACAGTCACAACACAGAAAGAACACAACACACGGGAAACACACGCTCAGACACATAAACACTGCCATGCACATTAAGCCAGCAGACCACAGACATCAGAGCTAAAAACACACCATAACGCAGTATGCAAAACGCAACACAACACAGAATACACACCCAATCACACAACAAACACCACAACCCATGCCCTACAGTATAAACAAAAGACGAACGACGCACTTCACACATGACACAAAACCCACAAACACAAAGGACCACACAGAAAGACGCACAACGCAAACATCGCACACAACACACACATTAAAAGAAACACATCAACACATTGCCGCAACACACAAAATAATACACAAATTACAGAGCAATACATCACACAACACACAAACATCACACACAATTTATACATCACACCTCATAACACACACAACAACCTGCAGTAACAACACAACACACAGACCGATGCAACCACTACATACCATACGTAAAGCCACACGCTCAAGGAATAACCACAATAAACTTAAGTAAACTCCCACAAACACAAAGACAGAGGACACACACAAACTCAGCACGCTAAAAGCACAACAGATGAAACAACATACAGCACAAACATCACAGGACATAAAGGCACACGATTCTCAGACACCACGGTTAGCCATATACACACCACACACACAATGAGGTACACGACACGAGCAAAACCACATACAGATAACACGTGTCCCCTCACACACTTAATCAATCACACACACAGCCTCTCAAACACAGCCAAACACGTATCAGAATCACATATGCATCACACACAGAAAACATACAAAACCACATGAAAGCAAACAACCAAGAATAAAGGCAGATAGCACACTTTTCTAACACTGAACACCCCACTCACAACCGCACGCAGACACCCCGCACGCATGTATACACGGGCACCTTTACGCAATGCGCGCACAAACACACACACACACACAACATAAAGTAAAAACACAACAGTCACAGGGCGCACACCAGACACAACAGAGCACATGTTTCTCCTAAAACACACAAGTCACATTTGCAAGAGTACATGCACCACGCACCGTGAGGAACACCAAACACAACCACACACAGGTGACATATCTCACTTCGCAAACATAACAAGCACCCTCACATCACAACTCAAACACAACCATACGCAAATCACAATCACATACGGAAAACACACACAAAACAAATCCCTAGGCAAAACACACACAACCCACAAAGAAGACAAAGAGCGCACATTGCATACACTACACTCTGCAAGCACAACCACGCACAGACACAAAACACGTACATCCTCACGCAGGAGCACAACGCAGAGCACACACACAACACAGAAACATGCGAAACAAGGGTCCCAAGACACAGACCACACACCTCAAGGCACATAACTGCTCACAAAACACACACGGAAAACACTGCACAGACTACGTACTGCACACACCATGAGACATACTGAACAAGCGAAACCGCACAGTCAACACTTCTGATATCACGTGCATAACTCAAACAGCCAAACACACACACACAACCTCTCTAACACAACCACACACAAATCACAAACTCCACACATAAGACGGACACAACACATACTAATAATCCACAGACTACTCCCCTATGACGCACTACACACAACACACACAGCCACAAGCAGGCAGTATAGAGCACACACAGGTGCACGCAGACAGCTCGAAAAATCACACCCAAAATACACACTCACAGAACACATCAGACGCAACGCAAAACTAACATCACACAGAATGCTCAAAATACAGAGACCACCCAACATCTATCCTGTATGTAACACACAGAAAGCATATAGACAGCGCTCACACAACCCAGAACACAGTACACAACAGAAAGCAGAAAGACCAGACGCAGTACACATGAAACACGACGACGGAAGGCAGACAACAGAAACACAACACACACACAAACACCAACGGATAACTCATAAAAAGTGACAAGATATACAACACACAAAGAACCACTCAGTGCACAGAACACACAGCTCACGACCACACCCATGACACATTGCACGCCACACAGAGAAAGTATGCAGAACAATGTACTCAACAAGCAGCAAAGAACCCATAACACACATTGTACATTCACAACACACACCACATATACAAGCACCAGTAGAACACTCATAAAAAATGACAAAATGTACAACACACAAGGAACCGCTCAATGCACACAACTCACAACCACGCACGTCACACATTGCACGCCACACGGAGAAAATTACACAGAGCAGTGAACTCGACACGCAGTAAAGATCCCACACCACACGTAGTACCTACTCTACACACACAACATGGACAACACACACAAAATAAACAAGGCCCACAGATCACAGTCAACACAAGCCCAAACACACAAGAACACACAGCACACACAGCACAGCCAAACGGAATACACACAGAATCACAACACAAACACCACAAATCATTCACTACCGCATATCAACCACAAATACAGCACACTACACGAAAGAATTCCAGAAAGCACAACACGCACGGATCAAACACGCACAATACACAGTAATAAACACATAACACACAACGCACACAGCAAGACATAAAAAAAGAAGCAGAAACGACACACAGCACACACAACACAACGCACACAAAAATGTGCATCACAACAGCGCAGACAACACTCACTACATACAACACTCGCAGAACATACAACACACCGGCCACACACAACACACATGGAGAGCGCCAACACAACACATACAACGCACACGAAGAACACCCACAACACGCCAAAGAGTTTACATACAACCTCTCAACACACAAACATCGCCTCACCCTAAACAACAAACCCCACACACACCGAGCACATGACTGCACACAATACCCATGAACCACGGTTCTCAGAGTAAACACAACACACACAGTGAGGGACACTGACCAAGCATGACCACACACAGTACACACATCACAAATTACACTCAATACTCAAACAGCGAACCCCACACACCACCTGTCAAACACAAACCCACGGTAATCACAACCACATGCAGAACCCGCACCACACACAACACATGCGAAATGACATGGAAGAAATACACAAACCACAAAAGAACACCGAATTTATGAAACACATTTCACAGACTGCACACACCACACAAAACACACATGAAACATACAGCACACAGGGCCTCACAGAACGCACAATGCGAAGCACACAACCTACATACAAAGCACGTCAGACAGAGCACACAATTAATATCCCACTCAACACGTAAAGCACACAGAGGACACAACACAAAGCACAATATGCCAAACAGATTAGGATACACCCAACACACATGCAACTGAGAGCACAATACGTTGCACATCACGGAACACACGTGCGGTCCCATCACACACTAAACATGAAACAGAAAACCATTCACAGACCACATAACATTCCCGACCATGAACACAACACGCTACAAAAAAGACGCCAAACGTACGACACACAAAGACACACTCCAAGCACGCAACACCCAGCGCAGGACCGCCCACAGACACACCAGTCTCACAGCCCTCCACAGAGCAATACACACAGAACATACCCTACAAACAACAAAGTACCCAAACTGCACACCTCACAATCGCAACAGTCACAACACAGAAAGAACACAACACACGGGAAACACACGCTCAGACACATAAACACTGCCATGCACATTAAGCCAGCAGACCACAGACATCAGAGCTAAAAACACACCATAACGCAGTATGCAAAACGCAACACAACACAGAATACACACCCAATCACACAACAAACACCACAACCCATGCCCTACAGTATAAACAAAAGACGAACGACGCACTTCACACATGACACAAAACCCACAAACACAAAGGACCACACAGAAAGACGCACAACGCAAACATCGCACACAACACACACATTAAAAGAAACACATCAACACATTGCCGCAACACACAAAATAATACACAAATTACAGAGCAATACATCACACAACACACAAACATCACACACAATTTATACATCACACCTCATAACACACACAACAACCTGCAGTAACAACACAACACACAGACCGATGCAACCACTACATACCATACGTAAAGCCACACGCTCAAGGAATAACCACAATAAACTTAAGTAAACTCCCACAAACACAAAGACAGAGGACACACACAAACTCAGCACGCTAAAAGCACAACAGATGAAACAACATACAGCACAAACATCACAGGACATAAAGGCACACGATTCTCAGACACCACGGTTAGCCATATACACACCACACACACAATGAGGTACACGACACGAGCAAAACCACATACAGATAACACGTGTCCCCTCACACACTTAATCAATCACACACACAGCCTCTCAAACACAGCCAAACACGTATCAGAATCACATATGCATCACACACAGAAAACATACAAAACCACATGAAAGCAAACAACCAAGAATAAAGGCAGATAGCACACTTTTCTAACACTGAACACCCCACTCACAACCGCACGCAGACACCCCGCACGCATGTCTACACGGGCACCTTTACGCAATGCGCGCACAAACACACACACACACACAACATAAAGTAAAAACACAACAGTCACAGGGCGCACACCAGACACAACAGAGCACATGTTTCTCCTAAAACACACAAGTCACATTTGCAAGAGTACATGCACCACGCACCGTGAGGAACACCAAACACAACCACACACAGGTGACATATCTCACTTCGCAAACATAACAAGCACCCTCACATCACAACTCAAACACAACCATACGCAAATCACAATCACATACGGAAAACACACACAAAACAAATCCCTAGGCAAAACACACACAACCCACAAAGAAGACAAAGAGCGCACATTGCATACACTACACTCTGCAAGCACAACCACGCACAGACACAAAACACGTACATCCTCACGCAGGAGCACAACGCAGAGCACACACACAACACAGAAACATGCGAAACAAGGGTCCCAAGACACAGACCACACACCTCAAGGCACATAACTGCTCACAAAACACACACGGAAAACACTGCACAGACTACGTACTGCACACACCATGAGACATACTGAACAAGCGAAACCGCACAGTCAACACTTCTGATATCACGTGCATAACTCAAACAGCCAAACACACACACACAACCTCTCTAACACAACCACACACAAATCACAAACTCCACACATAAGACGGACACAACACATACTAATAATCCACAGACTACTCCCCTATGACGCACTACACACAACACACACAGCCACAAAGCAGGCAGTATAGAGCACACACAGGTGCACGCAGACAGCTCGAAAAATCACACCCAAAATACACACTCACAGAACACATCAGACGCAACGCAAAACTAACATCACACAGAATGCTCAAAATACAGAGACCACCCAACATCTATCCTGTATGTAACACACAGAAAGCATATAGACAGCGCTCACACAACCCAGAACACAGTACACAACAGAAAGCAGAAAGACCAGACGCAGTACACATGAAACACGACGACGGAAGGCAGACAACAGAAACACAACACACACACAAACACCAACGGATAACTCATAAAAAGTGACAAGATATACAACACACAAAGAACCACTCAGTGCACAGAACACACAGCTCACGACCACACCCATGACACATTGCACGCCACACAGAGAAAGTATGCAGAACAATGTACTCAACAAGCAGCAAAGAACCCATAACACACATTGTACATTCACAACACACACCACATATACAAGCACCAGTAGAACACTCATAAAAAATGACAAAATGTACAACACACAAGGAACCGCTCAATGCACACAACTCACAACCACGCACGTCACACATTGCACGCCACACGGAGAAAATTACACAGAGCAGTGAACTCGACACGCAGTAAAGATCCCACACCACACGTAGTACCTACTCTACACACACAACATGGACAACACACACAAAATAAACAAGGCCCACAGATCACAGTCAACACAAGCCCAAACACACAAGAACACACAGCACACACAGCACAGCCAAACGGAATACACACAGAATCACAACACAAACACCACAAATCATTCACTACCGCATATCAACCACAAATACAGCACACTACACGAAAGAATTCCAGAAAGCACAACACGCACGGATCAAACACGCACAATACATAGTAATAAACACATAACACACAACGCACACAGCAAGACATAAAAAAAAAGAAGCAGAAACGACACACAGCACACACAACACAACACACACAAAATGTGCATCACAACAGCGCAGACAACACTCACTACATACAACACTCGCAGAACATACAACACACCGGCCACACACAACACACATGGAGAGCGCCAACACAACACATACAACGCACACGAAAAACACCCACAACACGCCAAAGAGTTTACATACAACCTCTCAACACACAAACATCGCCTCACCCTAAACAACAAACCCCACACACACCGAGCACATGACTGCACACAATACCCATGAACCACGGTTCTCAGAGTAAACACAACACACACAGTGAGGGACACTGACCAAGCATGACCACACACAGTACACACATCACAAATTACACTCAATACTCAAACAGCGAACCCCACACACCACCTGTCAAACACAAACCCACGGTAATCACAACCACATGCAGAACCCGCACCACACACAACACATGCGAAATGACATGGAAGAAATACACAAACCACAAAAGAACACCGAATTTATGAAACACATTTCACAGACTGCACACACCACACAAAACACACATGAAACATACAGCACACAGGGCCTCACAGAACGCACAATGCGAAGCACACAACCTACATACAAAGCACGTCAGACAGAGCACACAATTAATATCCCACTCAACACGTAAAGCACACAGAGGACACAACACAAAGCACAATATGCCAAACAGATTAGGATACACCCAACACACATGCAACTGAGAGCACAATACGTTGCACATCACGGAACACACGTGCGGTCCCATCACACACTAAACATGAAACAGAAAACCATTCACAGACCACATAACATTCCCGACCGTGAACACAACATGCTACAAAAAAGTCACCAAACGTACGACACACAAAGACACACTCCAAGCACGCAACACCCAGCGCAGGACCGCCCACAAACACACCAGTCTCACAGCCCTCCACAGAGCAATACACACAGAACATACCCTACAAACAACAAAGTACCCAAACTGCACACCTCACAATCGCAACAGTCACAACACAGAAAGAACACAACACACGGGAAACACACGCTCAGACACATAAACACTGCCATGCACATTAAGCCAGCAGACCACAGACATCAGAGCTAAAAACACACCATAACGCAGTATGCAAAACGCAACACAACACAGAATACACACCCAATCACACAACAAACACCACAACCCATGCCCTACAGTATAAACAAAAGACGAACGACGCACTTCACACATGACACAAAACCCACAAACACAAAGGACCACACAGAAAGACGCACAACGCAAACATCGCACACAACACACACATTAAAAGAAACACATCAACACATTGCCGCAACACACAAAATAATACACAAATTACAGAGCAATACATCACACAACACACAAACATCACACACAATTTATACATCACACCTCATAACACACACAACAACCTGCAGTAACAACACAACACACAGACCGATGCAACCACTACATACCATACGTAAAGCCACACGCTCAAGGAATAACCACAATAAACTTAAGTAAACTCCCACAAACACAAAGACAGAGGACACACACAAACTCAGCACGCTAAAAGCACAACAGATGAAACAACATAAGGCACAAACATCACAGGACATAAAGGCACACGATTCTCAGACACCACGGTTAGCCATATACACACCACACACACAATGAGGTACACGACACGAGCAAAACCACATACAGATAACACGTGTCCCCTCACACACTTAATCAATCACACACACAGCCTCTCAAACACAGCCAAACACGTATCAGAATCACATATGCATCACACACAGAAAACATACAAAACCACATGAAAGCAAACAACCAAGAATAAAGGCAGATAGCACACTTTTCTAACACTGAACACCCCACTCACAACCGCACGCAGACACCCCGCACGCATGTATACACGGGCACCTTTACGCAATGCGCGCACAAACACACACACACACACAACATAAAGTAAAAACACAACAGTCACAGGGCGCACACCAGACACAACAGAGCACATGTTTCTCCTAAAACACACAAGTCACATTTGCAAGAGTACATGCACCACGCACCGTGAGGAACACCAAACACAACCACACACAGGTGACATATCTCACTTCGCAAACATAACAAGCACCCTCACATCACAACTCAAACACAACCATACGCAAATCACAATCACATACGGAAAACACACACAAAACAAATCCCTAGGCAAAACACACACAACCCACAAAGAAGACAAAGAGCGCACATTGCATACACTACACTCTGCAAGCACAACCACGCACAGACACAAAACACATACATCCTCACGCAGGAGCACAACGCAGAGCACACACACAACACAGAAACACGCGAAACAAGGGTCCCAAGACACAGACCACACACCTCAAGGCACATAACTGCTCACAAAACACACACGGAAAACACTGCACAGACTACGTACTGCACACACCATGAGACATACTGAACAAGCGAAACCGCACAGTCAACACTTCTGATATCACGTGCATAACTCAAACAGCCAAACACACACACACAACCTCTCTAACACAACCACACACAAATCACAAACTCCACACATAAGACGGACACAACACATACTAATAATCCACAGACTACTCCCCTATGACGCACTACACACAACACACACAGCCACAAGCAGGCAGTATAGAGCACACACAGGTGCACGCAGACAGCTCGAAAAATCACACCCAAAATACACACTCACAGAACACATCAGACGCAACGCAAAACTAACATCACACAGAATGCTCAAAATACTGAGACCACCCAACATCTATCCTGTATGTAACACACAGAAAGCATATAGACAGCGCTCACACAACCCAGAACACAGTACACAACAGAAAGCAGAAAGACCAGACGCAGTACACATGAAACACGACGACGGAAGGCAGACAACAGAAACACAACACACACACAAACACCAACGGATAACTCATAAAAAGTGACAAGATATACAACACACAAAGAACCACTCAGTGCACAGAACACACAGCTCACGACCACACCCATGACACATTGCACGCCACACAGAGAAAGTATGCAGAACAATGTACTCAACAAGCAGCAAAGAACCCATAACACACATTGTACATTCACAACACACACCACATATACAAGCACCAGTAGAACACTCATAAAAAATGACAAAATGTACAACACACAAGGAACCGCTCAATGCACACAACTCACAACCACGCACGTCACACATTGCACGCCACACGGAGAAAATTACACAGAGCAGTGAACTCGACACGCAGTAAAGATCCCACACCACACGTAGTACCTACTCTACACACACAACATGGACAACACACACAAAATAAACAAGGCCCACAGATCACAGTCAACACAAGCCCAAACACACAAGAACACACAGCACACACAGCACAGCCAAACGGAATACACACAGAATCACAACACAAACACCACAAATCATTCACTACCGCATATCAACCACAAATACAGCACACTACAAGAAAGAATTCCAGAAAGCACAACACGCACGGATCAAACACGCACAATACACAGTAATAAACACATAACACACAACGCACACAGCAAGACATAAAAAAAAAGAAGCAGAAACGACACACAGCACACACAACACAACACACACAAAATGTGCATCACAACAGCGCAGACAACACTCACTACATACAACACTCGCAGAACATACAACACACCGGCCACACACAACACACATGGAGAGCACCAACACAACACATACAACGCACACGAAAAACACCCACAACACGCCAAAGAGTTTACATACAACCTCTCAACACACAAACATCGCCTCACCCTAAACAACAAACCCCACACACACCGAGCACATGACTGCACACAATACCCATGAACCACGGTTCTCAGAGTAAACACAACACACACAGTGAGGGACACTGACCAAGCATGACCACACACAGTACACACATCACAAATTACACTCAATACTCAAACAGCGAACCCCACACACCACCTGTCAAACACAAACCCACGGTAATCACAACCACATGCAGAACCCGCACCACACACAACACATGCGAAATGACATGGAAGAAATACACAAACCACAAAAGAACACCGAATTTATGAAACACATTTCACAGACTGCACACACCACACAAAACACACATGAAACATACAGCACACAGGGCCTCACAGAACGCACAATGCGAAGCACACAACCTACATACAAAGCACGTCAGACAGAGCACACAATTAATATCCCACTCAACACGTAAAGCACACAGAGGACACAACACAAAGCACAATATGCCAAACAGATTAGGATACACCCAACACACATGCAACTGAGAGCACAATACGTTGCACATCACGGAACACACGTGCGGTCCCATCACACACTAAACATGAAACAGAAAACCATTCACAGACCACATAACATTCCCGACCGTGAACACAACATGCTACAAAAAAGTCACCAAACGTACGACACACAAAGACACACTCCAAGCACGCAACACCCAGCGCAGGACCGCCCACAAACACACCAGTCTCACAGCCCTCCACAGAGCAATACACACAGAACATACCCTACAAACAACAAAGTACCCAAACTGCACACCTCACAATCGCAACAGTCACAACACAGAAAGAACACAACACACGGGAAACACACGCTCAGACACATAAACACTGCCATGCACATTAAGCCAGCAGACCACAGACATCAGAGCTAAAAACACACCATAACGCAGTATGCAAAACGCAACACAACACAGAATACACACCCAATCACACAACAAACACCACAACCCATGCCCTACAGTATAAACAAAAGACGAACGACGCACTTCACACATGACACAAAACCCACAAACACAAAGGACCACACAGAAAGACGCACAACGCAAACATCGCACACAACACACACATTAAAAGAAACACATCAACACATTGCCGCAACACACAAAATAATACACAAATTACAGAGCAATACATCACACAACACACAAACATCACACACAATTTATACATCACACCTCATAACACACACAACAACCTGCAGTAACAACACAACACACAGACCGATGCAACCACTACATACCATACGTAAAGCCACACGCTCAAGGAATAACCACAATAAACTTAAGTAAACTCCCACAAACACAAAGACAGAGGACACACACAAACTCAGCACGCTAAAAGCACAACAGATGAAACAACATAAGGCACAAACATCACAGGACATAAAGGCACACGATTCTCAGACACCACGGTTAGCCATATACACACCACACACACAATGAGGTACACGACACGAGCAAAACCACATACAGATAACACGTGTCCCCTCACACACTTAATCAATCACACACACAGCCTCTCAAACACAGCCAAACACGTATCAGAATCACATATGCATCACACACAGAAAACATACAAAACCACATGAAAGCAAACAACCAAGAATAAAGGCAGATAGCACACTTTTCTAACACTGAACACCCCACTCACAACCGCACGCAGACACCCCGCACGCATGTATACACGGGCACCTTTACGCAATGCGCGCACAAACACACACACACACACAACATAAAGTAAAAACACAACAGTCACAGGGCGCACACCAGACACAACAGAGCACATGTTTCTCCTAAAACACACAAGTCACATTTGCAAGAGTACATGCACCACGCACCGTGAGGAACACCAAACACAACCACACACAGGTGACATATCTCACTTCGCAAACATAACAAGCACCCTCACATCACAACTCAAACACAACCATACGCAAATCACAATCACATACGGAAAACACACACAAAACAAATCCCTAGGCAAAACACACACAACCCACAAAGAAGACAAAGAGCGCACATTGCATACACTACACTCTGCAAGCACAACCACGCACAGACACAAAACACGTACATCCTCACGCAGGAGCACAACGCAGAGCACACACACAACACAGAAACACGCGAAACAAGGGTCCCAAGACACAGACCACACACCTCAAGGCACATAACTGCTCACAAAACACACACGGAAAACACTGCACAGACTACGTACTGCACACACCATGAGACATACTGAACAAGCGAAACCGCACAGTCAACACTTCTGATATCACGTGCATAACTCAAACAGCCAAACACACACACACAACCTCTCTAACACAACCACACACAAATCACAAACTCCACACATAAGACGGACACAACACATACTAATAATCCACAGACTACTCCCCTATGACGCACTACACACAACACACACAGCCACAAGCAGGCAGTATAGAGCACACACAGGTGCACGCAGACAGCTCGAAAAATCACACCCAAAATACACACTCACAGAACACATCAGACGCAACGCAAAACTAACATCACACAGAATGCTCAAAATACAGAGACCACCCAACATCTATCCTGTATGTAACACACAGAAAGCATATAGACAGCGCTCACACAACCCAGAACACAGTACACAACAGAAAGCAGAAAGACCAGACGCAGTACACATGAAACACGACGACGGAAGGCAGACAACAGAAACACAACACACACACAAACACCAACGGATAACTCATAAAAAATGACAAGATATACAACACACAAAGAACCACTCAGTGCACAGAACACACAGCTCACGACCACACCCATGACACATTGCACGCCACACAGAGAAAGTATGCAGAACAATGTACTCAACAAGCAGCAAAGAACCCATAACACACATTGTACATTCACAACACACACCACATATACAAGCACCAGTAGAACACTCATAAAAAATGACAAAATGTACAACACACAAGGAACCGCTCAATGCACACAACTCACAACCACGCACGTCACACATTGCACGCCACACGGAGAAAATTACACAGAGCAGTGAACTCGACACGCAGTAAAGATCCCACACCACACGTAGTACCTACTCTACACACACAACATGGACAACACACACAAAATAAACAAGGCCCACAGATCACAGTCAACACAAGCCCAAACACACAAGAACACACAGCACACACAGCACAGCCAAACGGAATACACACAGAATCACAACACAAACACCACAAATCATTCACTACCGCATATCAACCACAAATACAGCACACTACACGAAAGAATTCCAGAAAGCACAACACGCACGGATCAAACACGCACAATACACAGTAATAAACACATAACACACAACGCACACAGCAAGACATAAAAAAAGAAGCAGAAACGACACACAGCACACACAACACAACACACACAAAATGTGCATCACAACAGCGCAGACAACACTCACTACATACAACACTCGCAGAACATACAACACACCGGCCACACACAACACACATGGAGAGCACCAACACAACACATACAACGCACACGAAAAACACCCACAACACGCCAAAGAGTTTACATACAACCTCTCAACACACAAACATCGCCTCACCCTAAACAACAAACCCCACACACACCGAGCACATGACTGCACACAATACCCATGAACCACGGTTCTCAGAGTAAACACAACACACACAGTGAGGGACACTGACCAAGCATGACCACACACAGTACACACATCACAAATTACACTCAATACTCAAACAGCGAACCCCACACACCACCTGTCAAACACAAACCCACGGTAATCACAACCACATGCAGAACCCGCACCACACACAACACATGCGAAATGACATGGAAGAAATACACAAACCACAAAAGAACACCGAATTTATGAAACACATTTCACAGACTGCACACACCACACAAAACACACATGAAACATACAGCACACAGGGCCTCACAGAACGCACAATGCGAAGCACACAACCTACATACAAAGCACGTCAGACAGAGCACACAATTAATATCCCACTCAACACGTAAAGCACACAGAGGACACAACACAAAGCACAATATGCCAAACAGATTAGGATACACCCAACACACATGCAACTGAGAGCACAATACGTTGCACATCACGGAACACACGTGCGGTCCCATCACACACTAAACATGAAACAGAAAACCATTCACAGACCACATAACATTCCCGACCGTGAACACAACATGCTACAAAAAAGTCACCAAACGTACGACACACAAAGACACACTCCAAGCACGCAACACCCAGCGCAGGACCGCCCACAAACACACCAGTCTCACAGCCCTCCACAGAGCAATACACACAGAACATACCCTACAAACAACAAAGTACCCAAACTGCACACCTCACAATCGCAACAGTCACAACACAGAAAGAACACAACACACGGGAAACACACGCTCAGACACATAAACACTGCCATGCACATTAAGCCAGCAGACCACAGACATCAGAGCTAAAAACACACCATAACGCAGTATGCAAAACGCAACACAACACAGAATACACACCCAATCACACAACAAACACCACAACCCATGCCCTACAGTATAAACAAAAGACGAACGACGCACTTCACACATGACACAAAACCCACAAACACAAAGGACCACACAGAAAGACGCACAACGCAAACATCGCACACAACACACACATTAAAAGAAACACATCAACACATTGCCGCAACACACAAAATAATACACAAATTACAGAGCAATACATCACACAACACACAAACATCACACACAATTTATACATCACACCTCATAACACACACAACAACCTGCAGTAACAACACAACACACAGACCGATGCAACCACTACATACCATACGTAAAGCCACACGCTCAAGGAATAACCACAATAAAATTAAGTAAACTCCCACAAACACAAAGACAGAGGACACACACAAACTCAGCACGCTAAAAGCACAACAGATGAAACAACATATAGCACAAACATCACAGGACATAAAGGCACACGATTCTCAGACACCACGGTTAGCCATATACACACCACACACACAATGAGGTACACGACACGAGCAAAACCACATACAGATAACACGTGTCCCCTCACACACTTAATCAATCACACACACAGCCTCTCAAACACAGCCAAACACGTATCAGAATCACATATGCATCACACACAGAAAACATACAAAACCACATGAAAGCAAACAACCAAGAATAAAGGCAGATAGCACACTTTTCTAACACTGAACACCCCACTCACAACCGCACGCAGACACCCCGCACGCATGTATACACGGGCACCTTTACGCAATGCGCGCACAAACACACACACACACAACATAAAGTAAAAACACAACAGTCACAGGGCGCACACCAGACACAACAGAGCACATGTTTCTCCTAAAACACACAAGTCACATTTGCAAGAGTACATGCACCACGCACCGTGAGGAACACCAAACACAACCACACACAGGTGACATATCTCACTTCGCAAACATAACAAGCACCCTCACATCACAACTCAAACACAACCATATGCAAATCACAATCACATACGGAAAACACACACAAAACAAATCCCTAGGCAAAACACACACAACCCACAAAGAAGACAAAGAGCGCACATTGCATACACTACACTCTGCAAGCACAACCACGCACAGACACAAAACACGTACATCCTCACGCAGGAGCACAACGCAGAGCACACACACAACACAGAAACACGCGAAACAAGGGTCCCAAGACACAGACCACACACCTCAAGGCACATAACTGCTCACAAAACACACACGGAAAACACTGCACAGACTACGTACTGCACACACCATGAGACATACTGAACAAGCGAAACCGCACAGTCAACACTTCTGATATCACGTGCATAACTCAAACAGCCAAACACACACACACAACCTCTCTAACACAACCACACACAAATCACAAACTCCACACATAAGACGGACACAACACATACTAATAATCCACAGACTACTCCCCTATGACGCACTACACACAACACACACAGCCACAAGCAGGCAGTATAGAGCACACACAGGTGCACGCAGACAGCTCGAAAAATCACACCCAAAATACACACTCACAGAACACATCAGACGCAACGCAAAACTAACATCACACAGAATGCTCAAAATACAGAGACCACCCAACATCTATCCTGTATGTAACACACAGAAAGCATATAGACAGCGCTCACACAACCCAGAACACAGTACACAACAGAAAGCAGAAAGACCAGACGCAGTACACATGAAACACGACGACGGAAGGCAGACAACAGAAACACAACACACACACAAACACCAACGGATAACTCATAAGAAATGACAAGATATACAACACACAAAGAACCACTCAGTGCACAGAACACACAGCTCACGACCACACCCATGACACATTGCACGCCACACAGAGAAAGTATGCAGAACAATGTACTCAACAAGCAGCAAAGAACCCATAACACACATTGTACATTCACAACACACACCACATATACAAGCACCAGTAGAACACTCATAAAAAATGACAAAATGTACAACACACAAGGAACCGCTCAATGCACACAACTCACAACCACGCACGTCACACATTGCACGCCACACGGAGAAAATTACACAGAGCAGTGAACTCGACACGCAGTAAAGATCCCACACCACACGTAGTACCTACTCTACACACACAACATGGACAACACACACAAAATAAACAAGGCCCACAGGTCACAGTCAACACAAGCCCAAACACACAAGAACACACAGCACACACAGCACAGCCAAACGGAATACACACAGAATCACAACACAAACACCACAAATCATTCACTACCGCATATCAACCACAAATACAGCACACTACACGAAAGAATTCCAGAAAGCACAACACGCACGGATCAAACACGCACAATACACAGTAATAAACACATAACACACAACGCACACAGCAAGACATAAAAAAAAAGAAGCAGAAACGACACACAGCACACACAACACAACACACACAAAATGTGCATCACAACAGCGCAGACAACACTCACTACATACAACACTCGCAGAACATACAACACACCGGCCACACACAACACACATGGAGAGCACCAACACAACACATACAACGCACACGAAAAACACCCACAACACGCCAAAGAGTTTACATACAACCTCTCAACACACAAACATCGCCTCACCCTAAACAACAAACCCCACACACACCGAGCACATGACTGCACACAATACCCATGAACCACGGTTCTCAGAGTAAACACAACACACACAGTGAGGGACACTGACCAAGCATGACCACACACAGTACACACATCACAAATTACACTCAATACTCAAACAGCGAACCCCACACACCACCTGTCAAACACAAACCCACGGTAATCACAACCACATGCAGAACCCGCACCACACACAACACATGCGAAATGACATGGAAGAAATACACAAACCACAAAAGAACACCGAATTTATGAAACACATTTCACAGACTGCACACACCACACAAAACACACATGAAACATACAGCACACAGGGCCTCACAGAACGCACAATGCGAAGCACACAGCCTACATACAAAGCACGTCAGACAGAGCACACAATTAATATCCCACTCAACACGTAAAGCACACAGAGGACACAACACAAAGCACAATATGCCAAACAGATTAGGATACACCCAACACACATGCAACTGAGAGCACAATACGTTGCACATCACGGAACACACGTGCGGTCCCATCACACACTAAACATGAAACAGAAAACCATTCACAGACCACATAACATTCCCGACCATGAACACAACACGCTACAAAAAAGACGCCAAACGTACGACACACAAAGACACACTCCAAGCACGCAACACCCAGCGCAGGACCGCCCACAAACACACCAGTCTCACAGCCCTCCACAGAGCAATACACACAGAACATACCCTACAAACAACAAAGTACCCAAACTGCACACCTCACAATCGCAACAGTCACAACACAGAAAGAACACAACACACGGGAAACACACGCTCAGACACATAAACACTGCCATGCACATTAAGCCAGCAGACCACAGACATCAGAGCTAAAAACACACCATAACGCAGTACGCAAAACGCAACACAACACAGAATACACACCCAATCACACAACAAACACCACAACCCATGCCCTACAGTATAAACAAAAGACGAACGACGCACTTCACACATGACACAAAACCCACAAACACAAAGGACCACACAGAAAGACGCACAACGCAAACATCGCACACAACACACACATTAAAAGAAACACATCAACACATTGCCGCAACACACAAAATAATACACAAATTACAGAGCAATACATCACACAACACACAAACATCACACACAATTTATACATCACACCTCATAACACACACAACAACCTGCAGTAAGAACACAACACACAGACCGATGCAACCACTACATACCATACATGAAGCCACACGCTCAAGGAATAACCACAATAAACTTAAGTAAACTCCCACAAACACAAAGACAGAGGACACACACAAACTCAGCACGCTAAAAGCACAACAGATGAAACAACATAAGGCACAAACATCACAGGACATAAAGGCACACGATTCTCAGACACCACGGTTAGCCATATACACACCACACACACAATGAGGTACACGACACGAGCAAAACCACATACAGATAACACGTGTCCCCTCACACACTTAATCAATCACACACACAGCCTCTCAAACACAGCCAAACACGTATCAGAATCACATATGCATCACACACAGAAAACATACAAAACCACATGAAAGCAAACAACCAAGAATAAAGGCAGATAGCACACTTTTCTAACACTGAACACCCCACTCACAACCGCACGCAGACACCCCACACGCATGTATACACGGGCACCTTTACGCAATGCGCGCACAAACACACACACACACACAACATAAAGTAAAAACACAACAGTCACAGGGCGCACACCAGACACAACAGAGCACATGTTTCTCCTAAAACACACAAGTCACATTTGCAAGAGTACATGCACCACGCACCGTGAGGAACACCAAACACAACCACACACAGGTGACATATCTCACTTCGCAAACATAACAAGCACCCTCACATCACAACTCAAACACAACCATACGCAAATCACAATCACATACGGAAAACACACACAAAACAAATCCCTAGGCAAAACACACACAACCCACAAAGAAGACAAAGAGCGCACATTGCATACACTACACTCTGCAAGCACAACCACGCACAGACACAAAACACGTACATCCTCACGCAGGAGCACAACGCAGAGCACACACACAACACAGAAACACGCGAAACAAGGGTCCCAAGACACAGACCACACACCTCAAGGCACATAACTGCTCACAAAACACACACGGAAAACACTGCACAGACTACGTACTGCACACACCATGAGACATACTGAACAAGCGAAACCGCACAGTCAACACTTCTGATATCACGTGCATAACTCAAACAGCCAAACACACACACACAACCTCTCTAACACAACCACACACAAATCACAAACTCCACACATAAGACGGACACAACACATACTAATAATCCACAGACTACTCCCCTATGACGCACTACACACAACACACACAGCCACAAGCAGGCAGTATAGAGCACACACAGGTGCACGCAGACAGCTCGAAAAATCACACCCAAAATACACACTCACAGAACACATCAGACGCAACGCAAAACTAACATCACACAGAATGCTCAAAATACAGAGACCACCCAACATCTATCCTGTATGTAACACACAGAAAGCATATAGACAGCGCTCACACAACCCAGAACACAGTACACAACAGAAAGCAGAAAGACCAGACGCAGTACACATGAAACACGACGACGGAAGGCAGACAACAGAAACACAACACACACACAAACACCAACGGATAACTCATAAAAAATGACAAGATATACAACACACAAAGAACCACTCAGTGCACAGAACACACAGCTCACGACCACACCCATGACACATTGCACGCCACACAGAGAAAGTATGCAGAACAATGTACTCAACAAGCAGCAAAGAACCCATAACACACATTGTACATTCACAACACACACCACATATACAAGCACCAGTAGAACACTCATAAAAAATGACAAAATGTACAACACACAAGGAACCGCTCAATGCACACAACTCACAACCACGCACGTCACACATTGCACGCCACACGGAGAAAATTACACAGAGCAGTGAACTCGACACGCAGTAAAGATCCCACACCACACGTAGTACCTACTCTACACACACAACATGGACAACACACACAAAATAAACAAGGCCCACAGATCACAGTCAACACAAGCCCAAACACACAAGAACACACAGCACACACAGCACAGCCAAACGGAATACACACAGAATCACAACACAAACACCACAAATCATTCACAAATACAGCACACTACACGAAAGAATTCCAGAAAGCACAACACGCACGGATCAAACACGCACAATACATAGTAATAAACACATAACACACAACGCACACAGCAAGACATAAAAAAAAGAAGCAGAAACGACACACAGCACACACAACACAACACACACAAAATGTGCATCACAACAGCGCAGACAACACTCACTACATACAACACTCGCAGAACATACAACACACCGGCCACACACAACACACATGGAGAGCACCAACACAACACATACAACGCACACGATAAACACCCACAACAAGCCAAAGAGTTTACATACAACCTCTCAACACACAAACATCGCCTCACCCTAAACAACAAACCCCACACACACCGAGCACATGACTGCACACAATACCCATGAACCACGGTTCTCAGAGTAAACACAACACACACAGTGAGGGACACTGACCAAGCATGACCACACACAGTACACACATCACAAATTACACTCAATACTCAAACAGCGAACCCCACACACCACCTGTCAAACACAAACCCACGGTAATCACAACCACATGCAGAACCCGCACCACACACAACACATGCGAAATGACATGGAAGAAATACACAAACCACAAAAGAACACCGAATTTATGAAACACATTTCACAGACTGCACACACCACACAAAACACACATAAAACATACAGCACACAGGGCCTCACAGAACGCACAATGCGAAGCACACAACCTACATACAAAGCACGTCAGACAGAGCACACAATTAATATCCCACTCAACACGTAAAGCACACAGAGGACACAACACAAAGCACAATATGCCAAACAGATTAGGATACACCCAACACACATGCAACTGAGAGCACAATACGTTGCACATCACGGAACACACGTGCGGTCCCATCACACACTAAACATGAAACAGAAAACCATTCACAGACCACATAACATTCCCGACCATGAACACAACACGCTACAAAAAAGACGCCAAACGTACGACACACAAAGACACACTCCAAGCACGCAACACCCAGCGCAGGACCGCCCACAAACACACCAGTCTCACAGCCCTCCACAGAGCAATACACACAGAACATACCCTACAAACAACAAAGTACCCAAACTGCACACCTCACAATCGCAACAGTCACAACACAGAAAGAACACAACAAACGGGAAACACACGCTCAGACACATAAACACTGCCATGCACATTAAGCCAGCAGACCACAGACATCAGAGCTAAAAACACACCATAACGCAGTATGCAAAACGCAACATAACACAGAATACACACCCAATCACACAACAAACACCACAACCCATGCCCTACAGTATAAACAAAAGACGAACGACGCACTTCACACATGACACAAAACCCACAAACACAAAGGACCACACAGAAAGACGCACAACGCAAACATCGCACACAACACACACATTAAAAGAAACACATCAACACATTGCCGCAACACACAAAATAATACACAAATTACAGAGCAATACATCACACAACACACAAACATCACACACAATTTATACATCACACCTCATAACACACACAACAACCTGCAGTAACAACACAACACACAGACCGATGCAACCACTACATACCATACGTAAAGCCACACGCTCAAGGAATAACCACAATAAACTTAAGTAAACTCCCACAAACACAAAGACAGAGGACACACACAAACTCAGCACGCTGAAAGCACAACAGATGAAACAACATACAGCACAAACATCACAGGACATAAAGGCACACGATTCTCAGACACCACGGTTAGCCATATACACACCACACACACAATGAGGTACACGACACGAGCAAAACCACATACAGATAACACGTGTCCCCTCACACACTTAATCAATCACACACACAGCCTCTCAAACACAGCCAAACACGTATCAGAATCACATATGCATCACACACAGAAAACATACAAAACCACATGAAAGCAAACAACCAAGAATAAAGGCAGATAGCACACTTTTCTAACACTGAACACCCCACTCACAACCGCACGCAGACACCCCACACGCATGTATACACGGGCACCTTTACGCAATGCGCGCACAAACACACACACACACAACATAAAGTAAAAACACAACAGTCACAGGGCGCACACCAGACACAACAGAGCACATGTTTCTCCTAAAACACACAAGTCACATTTGCAAGAGTACATGCACCACGCACCGTGAGGAACACCAAACACAACCACACACAGGTGACATATCTCACTTCGCAAACATAACAAGCACCCTCACATCACAACTCAAACACAACCATACGCAAATCACAATCACATACGGAAAACACACACAAAACAAATCCCTAGGCAAAACACACACAACCCACAAAGAAGACAAAGAGCGCACATTGCATACACTACACTCTGCAAGCACAACCACGCACAGACACAAAACACGTACATCCTCACGCAGGAGCACAACGCAGAGCACACACACAACACAGAAACACGCGAAACAAGGGTCCCAAGACACAGACCACACACCTCAAGGCACATAACTGCTCACAAAACACACACGGAAAACACTGCACAGACTACGTACTGCACACACCATGAGACATACTGAACAAGCGAAACCGCACAGTCAACACTTCTGATATCACGTGCATAACTCAAACAGCCAAACACACACACACAACCTCTCTAACACAACCACACACAAATCACAAACTCCACACATAAGACGGACACAACACATACTAATAATCCACAGACTACTCCCCTATGACGCACTACACACAACACACACAGACACAAGCAGGCAGTATAGAGCACACACAGGTGCACGCAGACAGCTCGAAAAATCACACCCAAAATACACACTCACAGAACACATCAGACGCAACGCAAAACTTACATCACACAGAATGCTCAAAATACAGAGACCACCCAACATCTATCCTGTATGTAACACACAGAAAGCATATAGACAGCGCTCACACAACCCAGAACACAGTACACAACAGAAAGCAGAAAGACCAGACGCAGTACACATGAAACACGACGACGGAAGGCAGACAACAGAAACACAACACACACACAAACACCAACGGATAACTCATAAGAAATGACAAGATATACAACACACAAAGAACCACTCAGTGCACAGAACACACAGCTCACGACCACACCCATGACACATTGCACGCCACACAGAGAAAGTATGCAGAACAATGTACTCAACAAGCAGCAAAGAACCCATAACACACATTGTACATTCACAACACACACCACATATACAAGCACCAGTAGAACACTCATAAAAAATGACAAAATGTACAACACACAAGGAACCGCTCAATGCACACAACTCACAACCACGCACGTCACACATTGCACGCCACACGGAGAAAATTACACAGAGCAGTGAACTCGACACGCAGTAAAGATCCCACACCACACGTAGTACCTACTCTACACACACAACATGGACAACACACACAAAATAAACAAGGCCCACAGATCACAGTCAACACAAGCCCAAACACACAAGAACACACAGCACACACAGCACAGCCAAACGGAATACACACAGAATCACAACACAAACACCACAAATCATTCACTACCGCATATCAACCACAAATACAGCACACTACACGAAAGAATTCCAGAAAGCACAACACGCACGGATCAAACACGCACAATACACAGTAATAAACACATAACACACAACGCACACAGCAAGACATAAAAAAAAAGAAGCAGAAACGACACACAGCACACACAACACAACACACACAAAATGTGCATCACAACAGCGCAGACAACACTCACTACATACAACACTCGCAGAACATACAACACACCGGCCACACACAACACACATGGAGAGCACCAACACAACACATACAACGCACACGAAAAACACCCACAACACGCCAAAGAGTTTACATACAACCTCTCAACACACAAACATCGCCTCACCCTAAACAACAAACCCCACACACACCGAGCACATGACTGCACACAATACCCATGAACCACGGTTCTCAGAGTAAACACAACACACACAGTGAGGGACACTGACCAAGCATGACCACACACAGTACACACATCACAAATTACACTCAATACTCAAACAGCGAACCCCACACACCACCTGTCAAACACAAACCCACGGTAATCACAACCACATGCAGAACCCGCACCACACACAACACATGCGAAATGACATGGAAGAAATACACAAACCACAAAAGAACACCGAATTTATGAAACACATTTCACAGACTGCACACACCACACAAAACACACATGAAACATACAGCACACAGGGCCTCACAGAACGCACAATGCGAAGCACACAGCCTACATACAAAGCACGTCAGACAGAGCACACAATTAATATCCCACTCAACACGTAAAGCACACAGAGGACACAACACAAAGCACAATATGCCAAACAGATTAGGATACACCCAACACACATGCAACTGAGAGCACAATACGTTGCACATCACGGAACACACGTGCGGTCCCATCACACACTAAACATGAAACAGAAAACCATTCACAGACCACATAACATTCCCGACCATGAACACAACACGCTACAAAAAAGACGCCAAACGTACGACACACAAAGACACACTCCAAGCACGCAACACCCAGCGCAGGACCGCCCACAAACACACCAGTCTCACAGCCCTCCACAGAGCAATACACACAGAACATACCCTACAAACAACAAAGTACCCAAACTGCACACCTCACAATCGCAACAGTCACAACACCGAAAGAACACAACACACGGGAAACACACGCTCAGACACATAAACACTGCCATGCACATTAAGCCAGCAGACCACAGACATCAGAGCTAAAAACACACCATAACGCAGTACGCAAAACGCAACACAACACAGAATACACACCCAATCACACAACAAACACCACAACCCATGCCCTACAGTATAAACAAAAGACGAACGACGCACTTCACACATGACACAAAACCCACAAACACAAAGGACCACACAGAAAGACGCACAACGCAAACATCGCACACAACACACACATTAAAAGAAACACATCAACACATTGCCGCAACACACAAAATAATACACAAATTACAGAGCAATACATCACACAACACACAAACATCACACACAATTTATACATCACACCTCATAACACACACAACAACCTGCAGTAACAACACAACACACAGACCGATGCAACCACTACATACCATACATGAAGCCACACGCTCAAGGAATAACCACAATAAACTTAAGTAAACTCCCACAAACACAAAGACAGAGGACACACACAAACTCAGCACGCTAAAAGCACAACAGATGAAACAACATACAGCACAAACATCACAGGACATAAAGGCACACGATTCTCAGACACCACGGTTAGCCATATACACACCACACACACAATGAGGTACACGACACGAGCAAAACCACATACAGATAACACGTGTCCCCTCACACACTTAATCAATCACACACACAGCCTCTCAAACACAGCCAAACACGTATCAGAATCACATATGCATCACACACAGAAAACATACAAAACCACATGAAAGCAAACAACCAAGAATAAAGGCAGATAGCACACTTTTCTAACACTGAACACCCCACTCACAACCGCACGCAGACACCCCACACGCATGTATACACGGGCACCTTTACGCAATGCGCGCACAAACACACACACACACACAACATAAAGTAAAAACACAACAGTCACAGGGCGCACACCAGACACAACAGAGCACATGTTTCTCCTAAAACACACAAGTCACATTTGCAAGAGTACATGCACCACGCACCGTGAGGAACACCAAACACAACCACACACAGGTGACATATCTCACTTCGCAAACATAACAAGCACCCTCACATCACAACTCAAACACAACCATACGCAAATCACAATCACATACGGAAAACACACACAAAACAAATCCCTAGGCAAAACACACACAACCCACAAAGAAGACAAAGAGCGCACATTGCATACACTACACTCTGCAAGCACAACCACGCACAGACACAAAACACGTACATCCTCACGCAGGAGCACAACGCAGAGCACACACACAACACAGAAACACGCGAAACAAGGGTCCCAAGACACAGACCACACACCTCAAGGCACATAACTGCTCACAAAACACACACGGAAAACACTGCACAGACTACGTACTGCACACACCATGAGACATACTGAACAAGCGAAACCGCACAGTCAACACTTCTGATATCACGTGCATAACTCAAACAGCCAAACACACACACACAACCTCTCTAACACAACCACACACAAATCACAAACTCCACACATAAGACGGACACAACACATACTAATAATCCACAGACTACTCCCCTATGACGCACTACACACAACACACACAGACACAAGCAGGCAGTATAGAGCACACACAGGTGCACGCAGACAGCTCGAAAAATCACACCCAAAATACACACTCACAGAACACATCAGACGCAACGCAAAACTTACATCACACAGAATGCTCAAAATACAGAGACCACCCAACATCTATCCTGTATGTAACACACAGAAAGCATATAGACAGCGCTCACACAACCCAGAACACAGTACACAACAGAAAGCAGAAAGACCAGACGCAGTACACATGAAACACGACGACGGAAGGCAGACAACAGAAACACAACACACACACAAACACCAACGGATAACTCATAAGAAATGACAAGATATACAACACACAAAGAACCACTCAGTGCACAGAACACACAGCTCACGACCACACCCATGACACATTGCACGCCACACAGAGAAAGTATGCAGAACAATGTACTCAACAAGCAGCAAAGAACCCATAACACACATTGTACATTCACAACACACACCACATATACAAGCACCAGTAGAACACTCATAAAAAATGACAAAATGTACAACACACAAGGAACCGCTCAATGCACACAACTCACAACCACGCACGTCACACATTGCACGCCACACGGAGAAAATTACACAGAGCAGTGAACTCGACACGCAGTAAAGATCCCACACCACACGTAGTACCTACTCTACACACACAACATGGACAACACACACAAAATAAACAAGGCCCACAGGTCACAGTCAACACAAGCCCAAACACACAAGAACACACAGCACACACAGCACAGCCAAACGGAATACACACAGAATCACAACACAAACACCACAAATCATTCACTACCGCATATCAACCACAAATACAGCACACTACACGAAAGAATTCCAGAAAGCACAACACGCACGGATCAAACACGCACAATACACAGTAATAAACACATAACACACAACGCACACAGCAAGACATAAAAAAAAAGAAGCAGAAACGACACACAGCACACACAACACAACACACACAAAATGTGCATCACAACAGCGCAGACAACACTCACTACATACAACACTCGCAGAACATACAACACACCGGCCACACACAACACACATGGAGAGCACCAACACAACACATACAACGCACACGAAAAACACCCACAACACGCCAAAGAGTTTACATACAACCTCTCAACACACAAACATCGCCTCACCCTAAACAACAAACCCCACACACACCGAGCACATGACTGCACACAATACCCATGAACCACGGTTCTCAGAGTAAACACAACACACACAGTGAGGGACACTGACCAAGCATGACCACACACAGTACACACATCACAAATTACACTCAATACTCAAACAGCGAACCCCACACACCACCTGTCAAACACAAACCCACGGTAATCACAACCACATGCAGAACCCGCACCACACACAACACATGCGAAATGACATGGAAGAAATACACAAACCACAAAAGAACACCGAATTTATGAAACACATTTCACAGACTGCACACACCACACAAAACACACATGAAACATACAGCACACAGGGCCTCACAGAACGCACAATGCGAAGCACACAGCCTACATACAAAGCACGTCAGACAGAGCACACAATTAATATCCCACTCAACACGTAAAGCACACAGAGGACACAACACAAAGCACAATATGCCAAACAGATTAGGATACACCCAACACACATGCAACTGAGAGCACAATACGTTGCACATCACGGAACACACGTGCGGTCCCATCACACACTAAACATGAAACAGAAAACCATTCACAGACCACATAACATTCCCGACCATGAACACAACACGCTACAAAAAAGACGCCAAACGTACGACACACAAAGACACACTCCAAGCACGCAACACCCAGCGCAGGACCGCCCACAAACACACCAGTCTCACAGCCCTCCACAGAGCAATACACACAGAACATACCCTACAAACAACAAAGTACCCAAACTGCACACCTCACAATCGCAACAGTCACAACACCGAAAGAACACAACACACGGGAAACACACGCTCAGACACATAAACACTGCCATGCACATTAAGCCAGCAGACCACAGACATCAGAGCTAAAAACACACCATAACGCAGTACGCAAAACGCAACACAACACAGAATACACACCCAATCACACAACAAACACCACAACCCATGCCCTACAGTATAAACAAAAGACGAACGACGCACTTCACACATGACACAAAACCCACAAACACAAAGGACCACACAGAAAGACGCACAACGCAAACATCGCACACAACACACACATTAAAAGAAACACATCAACACATTGCCGCAACACACAAAATAATACACAAATTACAGAGCAATACATCACACAACACACAAACATCACACACAATTTATACATCACACCTCATAACACACACAACAACCTGCAGTAACAACACAACACACAGACCGATGCAACCACTACATACCATACATGAAGCCACACGCTCAAGGAATAACCACAATAAACTTAAGTAAACTCCCACAAACACAAAGACAGAGGACACACACAAACTCAGCACGCTAAAAGCACAACAGATGAAACAACATACAGCACAAACATCACAGGACATAAAGGCACACGATTCTCAGACACCACGGTTAGCCATATACACACCACACACACAATGAGGTACACGACACGAGCAAAACCACATACAGATAACACGTGTCCCCTCACACACTTAATCAATCACACACACAGCCTCTCAAACACAGCCAAACACGTATCAGAATCACATATGCATCACACACAGAAAACATACAAAACCACATGAAAGCAAACAACCAAGAATAAAGGCAGATAGCACACTTTTCTAACACTGAACACCCCACTCACAACCGCACGCAGACACCCCACACGCATGTATACACGGGCACCTTTACGCAATGCGCGCACAAACACACACACACACACAACATAAAGTAAAAACACAACAGTCACAGGGCGCACACCAGACACAACAGAGCACATGTTTCTCCTAAAACACACAAGTCACATTTGCAAGAGTACATGCACCACGCACCGTGAGGAACACCAAACACAACCACACACAGGTGACATATCTCACTTCGCAAACATAACAAGCACCCTCACATCACAACTCAAACACAACCATACGCAAATCACAATCACATACGGAAAACACACACAAAACAAATCCCTAGGCAAAACACACACAACCCACAAAGAAGACAAAGAGCGCACATTGCATACACTACACTCTGCAAGCACAACCACGCACAGACACAAAACACGTACATCCTCACGCAGGAGCACAACGCAGAGCACACACACAACACAGAAACACGCGAAACAAGGGTCCCAAGACACAGACCACACACCTCAAGGCACATAACTGCTCACAAAACACACACGGAAAACACTGCACAGACTACGTACTGCACACACCATGAGACATACTGAACAAGCGAAACCGCACAGTCAACACTTCTGATATCACGTGCATAACTCAAACAGCCAAACACACACACACAACCTCTCTAACACAACCACACACAAATCACAAACTCCACACATAAGACGGACACAACACATACTAATAATCCACAGACTACTCCCCTATGACGCACTACACACAACACACACAGACACAAGCAGGCAGTATAGAGCACACACAGGTGCACGCAGACAGCTCGAAAAATCACACCCAAAATACACACTCACAGAACACATCAGACGCAACGCAAAACTTACATCACACAGAATGCTCAAAATACAGAGACCACCCAACATCTATCCTGTATGTAACACACAGAAAGCATATAGACAGCGCTCACACAACCCAGAACACAGTACACAACAGAAAGCAGAAAGACCAGACGCAGTACACATGAAACACGACGACGGAAGGCAGACAACAGAAACACAACACACACACAAACACCAACGGATAACTCATAAGAAATGACAAGATATACAACACACAAAGAACCACTCAGTGCACAGAACACACAGCTCACGACCACACCCATGACACATTGCACGCCACACAGAGAAAGTATGCAGAACAATGTACTCAACAAGCAGCAAAGAACCCATAACACACATTGTACATTCACAACACACACCACATATACAAGCACCAGTAGAACACTCATAAAAAATGACAAAATGTACAACACACAAGGAACCGCTCAATGCACACAACTCACAACCACGCACGTCACACATTGCACGCCACACGGAGAAAATTACACAGAGCAGTGAACTCGACACGCAGTAAAGATCCCACACCACACGTAGTACCTACTCTACACACACAACATGGACAACACACACAAAATAAACAAGGCCCACAGGTCACAGTCAACACAAGCCCAAACACACAAGAACACACAGCACACACAGCACAGCCAAACGGAATACACACAGAATCACAACACAAACACCACAAATCATTCACTACCGCATATCAACCACAAATACAGCACACTACACGAAAGAATTCCAGAAAGCACAACACGCACGGATCAAACACGCACAATACACAGTAATAAACACATAACACACAACGCACACAGCAAGACATAAAAAAAAAGAAGCAGAAACGACACACAGCACACACAACACAACACACACAAAATGTGCATCACAACAGCGCAGACAACACTCACTACATACAACACTCGCAGAACATACAACACACCGGCCACACACAACACACATGGAGAGCACCAACACAACACATACAACGCACACGAAAAACACCCACAACACGCCAAAGAGTTTACATACAACCTCTCAACACACAAACATCGCCTCACCCTAAACAACAAACCCCACACACACCGAGCACATGACTGCACACAATACCCATGAACCACGGTTCTCAGAGTAAACACAACACACACAGTGAGGGACACTGACCAAGCATGACCACACACAGTACACACATCACAAATTACACTCAATACTCAAACAGCGAACCCCACACACCACCTGTCAAACACAAACCCACGGTAATCACAACCACATGCAGAACCCGCACCACACACAACACATGCGAAATGACATGGAAGAAATACACAAACCACAAAAGAACACCGAATTTATGAAACACATTTCACAGACTGCACACACCACACAAAACACACATGAAACATACAGCACACAGGGCCTCACAGAACGCACAATGCGAAGCACACAGCCTACATACAAAGCACGTCAGACAGAGCACACAATTAATATCCCACTCAACACGTAAAGCACACAGAGGACACAACACAAAGCACAATATGCCAAACAGATTAGGATACACCCAACACACATGCAACTGAGAGCACAATACGTTGCACATCACGGAACACACGTGCGGTCCCATCACACACTAAACATGAAACAGAAAACCATTCACAGACCACATAACATTCCCGACCATGAACACAACACGCTACAAAAAAGACGCCAAACGTACGACACACAAAGACACACTCCAAGCACGCAACACCCAGCGCAGGACCGCCCACAAACACACCAGTCTCACAGCCCTCCACAGAGCAATACACACAGAACATACCCTACAAACAACAAAGTACCCAAACTGCACACCTCACAATCGCAACAGTCACAACACAGAAAGAACACAACACACGGGAAACACACGCTCAGACACATAAACACTGCCATGCACATTAAGCCAGCAGACCACAGACATCAGAGCTAAAAACACACCATAACGCAGTACGCAAAACGCAACACAACACAGAATACACACCCAATCACACAACAAACACCACAACCCATGCCCTACAGTATAAACAAAAGACGAACGACGCACTTCACACATGACACAAAACCCACAAACACAAAGGACCACACAGAAAGACGCACAACGCAAACATCGCACACAACACACACATTAAAAGAAACACATCAACACATTGCCGCAACACACAAAATAATACACAAATTACAGAGCAATACATCACACAACACACAAACATCACACACAATTTATACATCACACCTCATAACACACACAACAACCTGCAGTAACAACACAACACACAGACCGATGCAACCACTACATACCATACATGAAGCCACACGCTCAAGGAATAACCACAATAAACTTAAGTAAACTCCCACAAACACAAAGACAGAGGACACACACAAACTCAGCACGCTAAAAGCACAACAGATGAAACAACATACAGCACAAACATCACAGGACATAAAGGCACACGATTCTCAGACACCACGGTTAGCCATATACACACCACACACACAATGAGGTACACGACACGAGCAAAACCACATACAGATAACACGTGTCCCCTCACACACTTAATCAATCACACACACAGCCTCTCAAACACAGCCAAACACGTATCAGAATCACATATGCATCACACACAGAAAACATACAAAACCACATGAAAGCAAACAACCAAGAATAAAGGCAGATAGCACACTTTTCTAACACTGAACACCCCACTCACAACCGCACGCAGACACCCCACACGCATGTATACACGGGCACCTTTACGCAATGCGCGCACAAACACACACACACACACAACATAAAGTAAAAACACAACAGTCACAGGGCGCACACCAGACACAACAGAGCACATGTTTCTCCTAAAACACACAAGTCACATTTGCAAGAGTACATGCACCACGCACCGTGAGGAACACCAAACACAACCACACACAGGTGACATATCTCACTTCGCAAACATAACAAGCACCCTCACATCACAACTCAAACACAACCATACGCAAATCACAATCACATACGGAAAACACACACAAAACAAATCCCTAGGCAAAACACACACAACCCACAAAGAAGACAAAGAGCGCACATTGCATACACTACACTCTGCAAGCACAACCACGCACAGACACAAAACACGTACATCCTCACGCAGGAGCACAACGCAGAGCACACACACAACACAGAAACACGCGAAACAAGGGTCCCAAGACACAGACCACACACCTCAAGGCACATAACTGCTCACAAAACACACACGGAAAACACTGCACAGACTACGTACTGCACACACCATGAGACATACTGAACAAGCGAAACCGCACAGTCAACACTTCTGATATCACGTGCATAACTCAAACAGCCAAACACACACACACAACCTCTCTAACACAACCACACACAAATCACAAACTCCACACATAAGACGGACACAACACATACTAATAATCCACAGACTACTCCCCTATGACGCACTACACACAACACACACAGACACAAGCAGGCAGTATAGAGCACACACAGGTGCACGCAGACAGCTCGAAAAATCACACCCAAAATACACACTCACAGAACACATCAGACGCAACGCAAAACTTACATCACACAGAATGCTCAAAATACAGAGACCACCCAACATCTATCCTGTATGTAACACACAGAAAGCATATAGACAGCGCTCACACAACCCAGAACACAGTACACAACAGAAAGCAGAAAGACCAGACGCAGTACACATGAAACACGACGACGGAAGGCAGACAACAGAAACACAACACACACACAAACACCAACGGATAACTCATAAAAAATGACAAGATATACAACACACAAAGAACCACTCAGTGCACAGAACACACAGCTCACGACCACACCCATGACACATTGCACGCCACACAGAGAAAGTATGCAGAACAATGTACTCAACAAGCAGCAAAGAACCCATAACACACATTGTACATTCACAACACACACCACATATACAAGCACCAGTAGAACACTCATAAAAAATGACAAAATGTACAACACACAAGGAACCGCTCAATGCACACAACTCACAACCACGCACGTCACACATTGCACGCCACACGGAGAAAATTACACAGAGCAGTGAACTCGACACGCAGTAAAGATCCCACACCACACGTAGTACCTACTCTACACACACAACATGGACAACACACACAAAATAAACAAGGCCCACAGATCACAGTCAACACAAGCCCAAACACACAAGAACACACAGCACACACAGCACAGCCAAACGGAATACACACAGAATCACAACACAAACACCACAAATCATTCACTACCGCATATCAACCACAAATACAGCACACTACACGAAAGAATTCCAGAAAGCACAACACGCACGGATCAAACACGCACAATACACAGTAATAAACACATAACACACAACGCACACAGCAAGACATAAAAAAAAGAAGCAGAAACGACACACAGCACACACAACACAACACACACAAAATGTGCATCACAACAGCGCAGACAACACTCACTACATACAACACTCGCAGAACATACAACACACCGGCCACACACAACACACATGGAGAGCACCAACACAACACATACAACGCACACGAAAAATACCCACAACACGCCAAAGAGTTTACATACAACCTCTCAACACACAAACATCGCCTCACCCTAAACAACAAACCCCACACACACCGAGCACATGACTGCACACAATACCCATGAACCACGGTTCTCAGAGTAAACACAACACACACAGTGAGGGACACTGACCAAGCATGACCACACACAGTACACACATCACAAATTACACTCAATACTCAAACAGCGAACCCCACACACCACCTGTCAAACACAAACCCACGGTAATCACAACCACATGCAGAACCCGCACCACACACAACACATGCGAAATGACATGGAAGAAATACACAAACCACAAAAGAACACCGAATTTATGAAACACATTTCACAGACTGCACACACCACACAAAACACACATGAAACATACAGCACACAGGGCCTCACAGAACGCACAATGCGAAGCACACAGCCTACATACAAAGCACGTCAGACAGAGCACACAATTAATATCCCACTCAACACGTAAAGCACACAGAGGACACAACACAAAGCACAATATGCCAAACAGATTAGGATACACCCAACACACATGCAACTGAGAGCACAATACGTTGCACATCACGGAACACACGTGCGGTCCCATCACACACTAAACATGAAACAGAAAACCATTCACAGACCACATAACATTCCCGACCATGAACACAACACGCTACAAAAAAGACGCCAAACGTACGACACACAAAGACACACTCCAAGCACGCAACACCCAGCGCAGGACCGCCCACAAACACACCAGTCTCACAGCCCTCCACAGAGCAATACACACAGAACATACCCTACAAACAACAAAGTACCCAAACTGCACACCTCACAATCGCAACAGTCACAACACAGAAAGAACACAACACACGGGAAACACACGCTCAGACACATAAACACTGCCATGCACATTAAGCCAGCAGACCACAGACATCAGAGCTAAAAACACACCATAACGCAGTACGCAAAACGCAACACAACACAGAATACACACCCAATCACACAACAAACACCACAACCCATGCCCTACAGTATAAACAAAAGACGAACGACGCACTTCACACATGACACAAAACCCACAAACACAAAGGACCACACAGAAAGACGCACAACGCAAACATCGCACACAACACACACATTAAAAGAAACACATCAACACATTGCCGCAACACACAAAATAATACACAAATTACAGAGCAATACATCACACAACACACAAACATCACACACAATTTATACATCACACCTCATAACACACACAACAACCTGCAGTAACAACACAACACACAGACCGATGCAACCACTACATACCATACATGAAGCCACACGCTCAAGGAATAACCACAATAAACTTAAGTAAACTCCCACAAACACAAAGACAGAGGACACACACAAACTCAGCACGCTAAAAGCACAACAGATGAAACAACATAAGGCACAAACATCACAGGACATAAAGGCACACGATTCTCAGACACCACGGTTAGCCATATACACACCACACACACAATGAGGTACACGACACGAGCAAAACCACATACAGATAACACGTGTCCCCTCACACACTTAATCAATCACACACACAGCCTCTCAAACACAGCCAAACACGTATCAGAATCACATATGCATCACACACAGAAAACATACAAAACCACATGAAAGCAAACAACCAAGAATAAAGGCCGATAGCACACTTTTCTAACACTGAACACCCCACTCACAACCGCACGCAGACACCCCACACGCATGTATACACGGGCACCTTTACGCAATGCGCGCACAAACACACACACACACACAACATAAAGTAAAAACACAACAGTCACAGGGCGCACACCAGACACAACAGAGCACATGTTTCTCCTAAAACACACAAGTCACATTTGCAAGAGTACATGCACCACGCACCGTGAGGAACACCAAACACAACCACACACAGGTGACATATCTCACTTCGCAAACATAACAAGCACCCTCACATCACAACTCAAACACAACCATACGCAAATCACAATCACATACGGAAAACACACACAAAACAAATCCCTAGGCAAAACACACACAACCCACAAAGAAGACAAAGAGCGCACATTGCATACACTACACTCTGCAAGCACAACCACGCACAGACACAAAACACGTACATCCTCACGCAGGAGCACAACGCAGAGCACACACACAACACAGAAACACGCGAAACAAGGGTCCCAAGACACAGACCACACACCTCAAGGCACATAACTGCTCACAAAACACACACGGAAAACACTGCACAGACTACGTACTGCACACACCATGAGACATACTGAACAAGCGAAACCGCACAGTCAACACTTCTGATATCACGTGCATAACTCAAACAGCCAAACACACACACACAACCTCTCTAACACAACCACACACAAATCACAAACTCCACACATAAGACGGACACAACACATACTAATAATCCACAGACTACTCCCCTATGACGCACTACACACAACACACACAGCCACAAGCAGGCAGTATAGAGCACACACAGGTGCACGCAGACAGCTCGAAAAATCACACCCAAAATACACACTCACAGAACACATCAGACGCAACGCAAAACTTACATCACACAGAATGCTCAAAATACAGAGACCACCCAACATCTATCCTGTATGTAACACACAGAAAGCATATAGACAGCGCTCACACAACCCAGAACACAGTACACAACAGAAAGCAGAAAGACCAGACGCAGTACACATGAAACACGACGACGGAAGGCAGACAACAGAAACACAACACACACACAAACACCAACGGATAACTCATAAAAAATGACAAGATATACAACACACAAAGAACCACTCAGTGCACAGAACACACAGCTCACGACCACACCCATGACACATTGCACGCCACACAGAGAAAGTATGCAGAACAATGTACTCAACAAGCAGCAAAGAACCCATAACACACATTGTACATTCACAACACACACCACATATACAAGCACCAGTAGAACACTCATAAAAAATGACAAAATGTACAACACACAAGGAACCGCTCAATGCACACAACTCACAACCACGCACGTCACACATTGCACGCCACACGGAGAAAATTACACAGAGCAGTGAACTCGACACGCAGTAAAGATCCCACACCACACGTAGTACCTACTCTACACACACAACATGGACAACACACACAAAATAAACAAGGCCCACAGATCACAGTCAACACAAGCCCAAACACACAAGAACACACAGCACACACAGCACAGCCAAACGGAATACACACAGAATCACAACACAAACACCACAAATCATTCACAAATACAGCACACTACACGAAAGAATTCCAGAAAGCACAACACGCACGGATCAAACACGCACAATACACAGTAATAAACACATAACACACAACGCACACAGCAAGACATAAAAAAAAGAAGCAGAAACGACACACAGCACACACAACACAACACACACAAAATGTGCATCACAACAGCGCAGACAACACTCACTACATACAACACTCGCAGAACATACAACACACCGGCCACACACAACACACATGGAGAGCACCAACACAACACATACAACGCACACGAAAAACACCCACAACAAGCCAAAGAGTTTACATACAACCTCTCAACACACAAACATCGCCTCACCCTAAACAACAAACCCCACACACACCGAGCACATGACTGCACACAATACCCATGAACCACGGTTCTCAGAGTAAACACAACACACACAGTGAGGGACACTGACCAAGCATGACCACACACAGTACACACATCACAAATTACACTCAATACTCAAACAGCGAACCCCACACACCACCTGTCAAACACAAACCCACGGTAATCACAACCACATGCAGAACCCGCACCACACACAACACATGCGAAATGACATGGAAGAAATACACAAACCACAAAAGAACACCGAATTTATGAAACACATTTCACAGACTGCACACACCACACAAAACACACATGAAACATACAGCACACAGGGCCTCACAGAACGCACAATGCGAAGCACACAACCTACATACAAAGCACGTCAGACAGAGCACACAATTAATATCCCACTCAACACGTAAAGCACACAGAGGACACAACACAAAGCACAATATGCCAAACAGATTAGGATACACCCAACACACATGCAACTGAGAGCACAATACGTTGCACATCACGGAACACACGTGCGGTCCCATCACACACTAAACATGAAACAGAAAACCATTCACAGACCACATAACATTCCCGACCATGAACACAACACGCTACAAAAAAGACGCCAAACGTACGACACACAAAGACACACTCCAAGCACGCAACACCCAGCGCAGGACCGCCCACAAACACACCAGTCTCACAGCCCTCCACAGAGCAATACACACAGAACATACCCTACAAACAACAAAGTACCCAAACTGCACACCTCACAATCGCAACAGTCACAACACAGAAAGAACACAACACACGGGAAACACACGCTCAGACACATAAACACTGCCATGCACATTAAGCCAGCAGACCACAGACATCAGAGCTAAAAACACACCATAACGCAGTACGCAAAACGCAACACAACACAGAATACACACCCAATCACACAACAAACACCACAACCCATGCCCTACAGTATAAACAAAAGACGAACGACGCACTTCACACATGACACAAAACCCACAAACACAAAGGACCACACAGAAAGACGCACAACGCAAACATCGCACACAACACACACATTAAAAGAAACACATCAACACATTGCCGCAACACACAAAATAATACACAAATTACAGAGCAATACATCACACAACACACAAACATCACACACAATTTATACATCACACCTCATAACACACACAACAACCTGCAGTAACAACACAACACACAGACCGATGCAACCACTACATACCATACATGAAGCCACACGCTCAAGGAATAACCACAATAAACTTAAGTAAACTCCCACAAACACAAAGACAGAGGACACACACAAACTCAGCACGCTAAAAGCACAACAGATGAAACAACATAAGGCACAAACATCACAGGACATAAAGGCACACGATTCTCAGACACCACGGTTAGCCATATACACACCACACACACAATGAGGTACACGACACGAGCAAAACCACATACAGATAACACGTGTCCCCTCACACACTTAATCAATCACACACACAGCCTCTCAAACACAGCCAAACACGTATCAGAATCACATATGCATCACACACAGAAAACATACAAAACCACATGAAAGCAAACAACCAAGAATAAAGGCAGATAGCACACTTTTCTAACACTGAACACCCCACTCACAACCGCACGCAGACACCCCACACGCATGTATACACGGGCACCTTTACGCAATGCGCGCACAAACACACACACACACACAACATAAAGTAAAAACACAACAGTCACAGGGCGCACACCAGACACAACAGAGCACATGTTTCTCCTAAAACACACAAGTCACATTTGCAAGAGTACATGCACCACGCACCGTGAGGAACACCAAACACAACCACACACAGGTGACATATCTCACTTCGCAAACATAACAAGCACCCTCACATCACAACTCAAACACAACCATACGCAAATCACAATCACATACGGAAAACACACACAAAACAAATCCCTAGGCAAAACACACACAACCCACAAAGAAGACAAAGAGCGCACATTGCATACACTACACTCTGCAAGCACAACCACGCACAGACACAAAACACGTACATCCTCACGCAGGAGCACAACGCAGAGCACACACACAACACAGAAACACGCGAAACAAGGGTCCCAAGACACAGACCACACACCTCAAGGCACATAACTGCTCACAAAACACACACGGAAAACACTGCACAGACTACGTACTGCACACACCATGAGACATACTGAACAAGCGAAACCGCACAGTCAACACTTCTGATATCACGTGCATAACTCAAACAGCCAAACACACACACACAACCTCTCTAACACAACCACACACAAATCACAAACTCCACACATAAGACGGACACAACACATACTAATAATCCACAGACTACTCCCCTATGACGCACTACACACAACACACACAGACACAAGCAGGCAGTATAGAGCACACACAGGTGCACGCAGACAGCTCGAAAAATCACACCCAAAATACACACTCACAGAACACATCAGACGCAACGCAAAACTTACATCACACAGAATGCTCAAAATACAGAGACCACCCAACATCTATCCTGTATGTAACACACAGAAAGCATATAGACAGCGCTCACACAACCCAGAACACAGTACACAACAGAAAGCAGAAAGACCAGACGCAGTACACATGAAACACGACGACGGAAGGCAGACAACAGAAACACAACACACACACAAACACCAACGGATAACTCATAAAAAATGACAAGATATACAACACACAAAGAACCACTCAGTGCACAGAACACACAGCTCACGACCACACCCATGACACATTGCACGCCACACAGAGAAAGTATGCAGAACAATGTACTCAACAAGCAGCAAAGAACCCATAACACACATTGTACATTCACAACACACACCACATATACAAGCACCAGTAGAACACTCATAAAAAATGACAAAATGTACAACACACAAGGAACCGCTCAATGCACACAACTCACAACCACGCACGTCACACATTGCACGCCACACGGAGAAAATTACACAGAGCAGTGAACTCGACACGCAGTAAAGATCCCACACCACACGTAGTACCTACTCTACACACACAACATGGACAACACACACAAAATAAACAAGGCAAACAGATCACAGTCAACACAAGCCCAAACACACAAGAACACACAGCACACACAGCACAGCCAAACGGAATACACACAGAATCACAACACAAACACCACAAATCATTCACAAATACAGCACACTACACGAAAGAATTCCAGAAAGCACAACACGCACGGATCAAACACGCACAATACACAGTAATAAACACATAACACACAACGCACACAGCAAGACATAAAAAAAAGAAGCAGAAACGACACACAGCACACACAACACAACACACACAAAATGTGCATCACAACAGCGCAGACAACACTCACTACATACAACACTCGCAGAACATACAACACACCGGCCACACACAACACACATGGAGAGCACCAACACAACACATACAACGCACACGAAAAACACCCACAACAAGCCAAAGAGTTTACATACAACCTCTCAACACACAAACATCGCCTCACCCTAAACAACAAACCCCACACACACCGAGCACATGACTGCACACAATACCCATGAACCACGGTTCTCAGAGTAAACACAACACACACAGTGAGGGACACTGACCAAGCATGACCACACACAGTACACACATCACAAATTACACTCAATACTCAAACAGCGAACCCCACACACCACCTGTCAAACACAAACCCACGGTAATCACAACCACATGCAGAACCCGCACCACACACAACACATGCGAAATGACATTGAAGAAATACACAAACCACAAAAGAACACCGAATTTATGAAACACATTTCACAGACTGCACACACCACACAAAACACACATAAAACATACAGCACACAGGGCCTCACAGAACGCACAATGCGAAGCACACAACCTACATACAAAGCACGTCAGACAGAGCACACAATTAATATCCCACTCAACACGTAAAGCACACAGAGGACACAACACAAAGCACAATATGCCAAACAGATTAGGATACACCCAACACACATGCAACTGAGAGCACAATACGTTGCACATCACGGAACACACGTGCGGTCCCATCACACACTAAACATGAAACAGAAAACCATTCACAGACCACATAACATTCCCGACCATGAACACAACACGCTACAAAAAAGACGCCAAACGTACGACACACAAAGACACACTCCAAGCACGCAACACCCAGCGCAGGACCGCCCACAAACACACCAGTCTCACAGCCCTCCACAGAGCAATACACACAGAACATACCCTACAAACAACAAAGTACCCAAACTGCACACCTCACAATCGCAACAGTCACAACACAGAAAGAACACAACACACGGGAAACACACGCTCAGACACATAAACACTGCCATGCACATTAAGCCAGCAGACCACAGACATCAGAGCTAAAAACACACCATAACGCAGTACGCAAAACGCAACACAACACAGAATACACACCCAATCACACAACAAACACCACAACCCATGCCCTACAGTATAAACAAAAGACGAACGACGCACTTCACACATGACACAAAACCCACAAACACAAAGGACCACACAGAAAGACGCACAACGCAAACATCGCACACAACACACACATTAAAAGAAACACATCAACACATTGCCGCAACACACAAAATAATACACAAATTACAGAGCAATACATCACACAACACACAAACATCACACACAATTTATACATCACACCTCATAACACACACAACAACCTGCAGTAACAACACAACACACAGACCGATGCAACCACTACATACCATACATAAAGCCACACGCTCAAGGAATAACCACAATAAACTTAAGTAAACTCCCACAAACACAAAGACAGAGGACACACACAAACTCAGCACGCTGAAAGCACAACAGATGAAACAACATACAGCACAAACATCACAGGACATAAAGGCACACGATTCTCAGACACCACGGTTAGCCATATACACACCACACACACAATGAGGTACACGACACGAGCAAAACCACATACAGATAACACGTGTCCCCTCACACACTTAATCAATCACACACACAGCCTCTCAAACACAGCCAAACACGTATCAGAATCACATATGCATCACACACAGAAAACATACAAAACCACATGAAAGCAAACAACCAAGAATAAAGGCCGATAGCACACTTTTCTAACACTGAACACCCCACTCACAACCGCACGCAGACACCCCACACGCATGTATACACGGGCACCTTTACGCAATGCGCGCACAAACACACACACACACACAACATAAAGTAAAAACACAACAGTCACAGGGCGCACACCAGACACAACAGAGCACATGTTTCTCCTAAAACACACAAGTCACATTTGCAAGAGTACATGCACCACGCACCGTGAGGAACACCAAACACAACCACACACAGGTGACATATCTCACTTCGCAAACATAACAAGCACCCTCACATCACAACTCAAACACAACCATACGCAAATCACAATCACATACGGAAAACACACACAAAACAAATCCCTAGGCAAAACACACACAACCCACAAAGAAGACAAAGAGCGCACATTGCATACACTACACTCTGCAAGCACAACCACGCACAGACACAAAACACGTACATCCTCACGCAGGAGCACAACGCAGAGCACACACACAACACAGAAACACGCGAAACAAGGGTCCCAAGACACAGACCACACACCTCAAGGCACATAACTGCTCACAAAACACACACGGAAAACACTGCACAGACTACGTACTGCACACACCATGAGACATACTGAACAAGCGAAACCGCACAGTCAACACTTCTGATATCACGTGCATAACTCAAACAGCCAAACACACACACACAACCTCTCTAACACAACCACACACAAATCACAAACTCCACACATAAGACGGACACAACACATACTAATAATCCACAGACTACTCCCCTATGACGCACTACACACAACACACACAGCCACAAGCAGGCAGTATAGAGCACACACAGGTGCACGCAGACAGCTCGAAAAATCACACCCAAAATACACACTCACAGAACACATCAGACGCAACGCAAAACTAACATCACACAGAATGCTCAAAATACAGAGACCACCCAACATCTATCCTGTATGTAACACACAGAAAGCATATAGACAGCGCTCACACAACCCAGAACACAGTACACAACAGAAAGCAGAAAGACCAGACGCAGTACACATGAAACACGACGACGGAAGGCAGACAACAGAAACACAACACACACACAAACACCAACGGATAACTCATAAAAAATGACAAGATATACAACACACAAAGAACCACTCAGTGCACAGAACACACAGCTCACGACCACACCCATGACACATTGCACGCCACACAGAGAAAGTATGCAGAACAATGTACTCAACAAGCAGCAAAGAACCCATAACACACATTGTACATTCACAACACACACCACATATACAAGCACCAGTAGAACACTCATAAAAAATGACAAAATGTACAACACACAAGGAACCGCTCAATGCACACAACTCACAACCACGCACGTCACACATTGCACGCCACACGGAGAAAATTACACAGAGCAGTGAACTCGACACGCAGTAAAGATCCCACACCACACGTAGTACCTACTCTACACACACAACATGGACAACACACACAAAATAAACAAGGCCCACAGATCACAGTCAACACAAGCCCAAACACACAAGAACACACAGCACACACAGCACAGCCAAACGGAATACACACAGAATCACAACACAAACACCACAAATCATTCACTACCGCATATCAACCACAAATACAGCACACTACACGAAAGAATTCCAGAAAGCACAACACGCACGGATCAAACACGCACAATACACAGTAATAAACACATAACACACAACGCACACAGCAAGACATAAAAAAAAGAAGCAGAAACGACACACAGCACACACAACACAACACACACAAAATGTGCATCACAACAGCGCAGACAACACTCACTACATACAACACTCGCAGAACATACAACACACCGGCCACACACAACACACATGGAGAGCACCAACACAACACATACAACGCACACGAAAAACACCCACAACACGCCAAAGAGTTTACATACAACCTCTCAACACACAAACATCGCCTCACCCTAAACAACAAACCCCACACACACCGAGCACATGACTGCACACAATACCCATGAACCACGGTTCTCAGAGTAAACACAACACACACAGTGAGGGACACTGACCAAGCATGACCACACACAGTACACACATCACAAATTACACTCAATACTCAAACAGCGAACCCCACACACCACCTGTCAAACACAAACCCACGGTAATCACAACCACATGCAGAACCCGCACCACACACAACACATGCGAAATGACATGGAAGAAATACACAAACCACAAAAGAACACCGAATTTATGAAACACATTTCACAGACTGCACACACCACACAAAACACACATAAAACATACAGCACACAGGGCCTCACAGAACGCACAATGCGAAGCACACAACCTACATACAAAGCACGTCAGACAGAGCACACAATTAATATCCCACTCAACACGTAAAGCACACAGAGGACACAACACAAAGCACAATATGCCAAACAGATTAGGATACACCCAACACACATGCAACTGAGAGCACAATACGTTGCACATCACGGAACACACGTGCGGTCCCATCACACACTAAACATGAAACAGAAAACCATTCACAGACCACATAACATTCCCGACCGTGAACACAACATGCTACAAAAAAGTCACCAAACGTACGACACACAAAGACACACTCCAAGCACGCAACACCCAGCGCAGGACCGCCCACAGACACACCAGTCTCACGGCCCTCCACAGAGCAATACACACAGAACATACCCTACAAACAACAAAGTACCCAAACTGCACACCTCACAATCGCAACAGTCACAACACAGAAAGAACACAACACACGGGAAACACACGCTCAGACACATAAACACTGCCATGCACATTAAGCCAGCAGACCACAGACATCAGAGCTAAAAACACACCATAACGCAGTATGCAAAACGCAACACAACACAGAATACACACCCAATCACACAACAAACACCACAACCCATGCCCTACAGTATAAACAAAAGACGAACGACGCACTTCACACATGACACAAAACCCACAAACACAAAGGACCACACAGAAAGACGCACAACGCAAACATCGCACACAACACACACATTAAAAGAAACACATCAACACATTGCCGCAACACACAAAATAATACACAAATTACAGAGCAATACATCACACAACACACAAACATCACACACAATTTATACATCACACCTCATAACACACACAACAACCTGCAGTAACAACACAACACACAGACCGATGCAACCACTACATACCATACATAAAGCCACACGCTCAAGGAATAACCACAATAAACTTAAGTAAACTCCCACAAACACAAAGACAGAGGACACACACAAACTCAGCACGCTGAAAGCACAACAGATGAAACAACATACAGCACAAACATCACAGGACATAAAGGCACACGATTCTCAGACACCACGGTTAGCCATATACACACCACACACACAATGAGGTACACGACACGAGCAAAACCACATACAGATAACACGTGTCCCCTCACACACTTAATCAATCACACACACAGCCTCTCAAACACAGCCAAACACGTATCAGAATCACATATGCATCACACACAGAAAACATACAAAACCACATGAAAGCAAACAACCAAGAATAAAGGCCGATAGCACACTTTTCTAACACTGAACACCCCACTCACAACCGCACGCAGACACCCCACACGCATGTATACACGGGCACCTTTACGCAATGCGCGCACAAACACACACACACACACAACATAAAGTAAAAACACAACAGTCACAGGGCGCACACCAGACACAACAGAGCACATGTTTCTCCTAAAACACACAAGTCACATTTGCAAGAGTACATGCACCACGCACCGTGAGGAACACCAAACACAACCACACACAGGTGACATATCTCACTTCGCAAACATAACAAGCACCCTCACATCACAACTCAAACACAACCATACGCAAATCACAATCACATACGGAAAACACACACAAAACAAATCCCTAGGCAAAACACACACAACCCACAAAGAAGACAAAGAGCGCACATTGCATACACTACACTCTGCAAGCACAACCACGCACAGACACAAAACACGTACATCCTCACGCAGGAGCACAACGCAGAGCACACACACAACACAGAAACACGCGAAACAAGGGTCCCAAGACACAGACCACACACCTCAAGGCACATAACTGCTCACAAAACACACACGGAAAACACTGCACAGACTACGTACTGCACACACCATGAGACATACTGAACAAGCGAAACCGCACAGTCAACACTTCTGATATCACGTGCATAACTCAAACAGCCAAACACACACACACAACCTCTCTAACACAACCACACACAAATCACAAACTCCACACATAAGACGGACACAACACATACTAATAATCCACAGACTACTCCCCTATGACGCACTACACACAACACACACAGCCACAAGCAGGCAGTATAGAGCACACACAGGTGCACGCAGACAGCTCGAAAAATCACACCCAAAATACACACTCACAGAACACATCAGACGCAACGCAAAACTAACATCACACAGAATGCTCAAAATACAGAGACCACCCAACATCTATCCTGTATGTAACACACAGAAAGCATATAGACAGCGCTCACACAACCCAGAACACAGTACACAACAGAAAGCAGAAAGACCAGACGCAGTACACATGAAACACGACGACGGAAGGCAGACAACAGAAACACAACACACACACAAACACCAACGGATAACTCATAAAAAATGACAAGATATACAACACACAAAGAACCACTCAGTGCACAGAACACACAGCTCACGACCACACCCATGACACATTGCACGCCACACAGAGAAAGTATGCAGAACAATGTACTCAACAAGCAGCAAAGAACCCATAACACACATTGTACATTCACAACACACACCACATATACAAGCACCAGTAGAACACTCATAAAAAATGACAAAATGTACAACACACAAGGAACCGCTCAATGCACACAACTCACAACCACGCACGTCACACATTGCACGCCACACGGAGAAAATTACACAGAGCAGTGAACTCGACACGCAGTAAAGATCCCACACCACACGTAGTACCTACTCTACACACACAACATGGACAACACACACAAAATAAACAAGGCCCACAGATCACAGTCAACACAAGCCCAAACACACAAGAACACACAGCACACACAGCACAGCCAAACGGAATACACACAGAATCACAACACAAACACCACAAATCATTCACTACCGCATATCAACCACAAATACAGCACACTACACGAAAGAATTCCAGAAAGCACAACACGCACGGATCAAACACGCACAATACACAGTAATAAACACATAACACACAACGCACACAGCAAGACATAAAAAAAAGAAGCAGAAACGACACACAGCACACACAACACAACACACACAAAATGTGCATCACAACAGCGCAGACAACACTCACTACATACAACACTCGCAGAACATACAACACACCGGCCACACACAACACACATGGAGAGCACCAACACAACACATACAACGCACACGAAAAACACCCACAACACGCCAAAGAGTTTACATACAACCTCTCAACACACAAACATCGCCTCACCCTAAACAACAAACCCCACACACACCGAGCACATGACTGCACACAATACCCATGAACCACGGTTCTCAGAGTAAACACAACACACACAGTGAGGGACACTGACCAAGCATGACCACACACAGTACACACATCACAAATTACACTCAATACTCAAACAGCGAACCCCACACACCACCTGTCAAACACAAACCCACGGTAATCACAACCACATGCAGAACCCGCACCACACACAACACATGCGAAATGACATGGAAGAAATACACAAACCACAAAAGAACACCGAATTTATGAAACACATTTCACAGACTGCACACACCACACAAAACACACATAAAACATACAGCACACAGGGCCTCACAGAACGCACAATGCGAAGCACACAACCTACATACAAAGCACGTCAGACAGAGCACACAATTAATATCCCACTCAACACGTAAAGCACACAGAGGACACAACACAAAGCACAATATGCCAAACAGATTAGGATACACCCAACACACATGCAACTGAGAGCACAATACGTTGCACATCACGGAACACACGTGCGGTCCCATCACACACTAAACATGAAACAGAAAACCATTCACAGACCACATAACATTCCCGACCGTGAACACAACATGCTACAAAAAAGTCACCAAACGTACGACACACAAAGACACACTCCAAGCACGCAACACCCAGCGCAGGACCGCCCACAGACACACCAGTCTCACGGCCCTCCACAGAGCAATACACACAGAACATACCCTACAAACAACAAAGTACCCAAACTGCACACCTCACAATCGCAACAGTCACAACACAGAAAGAACACAACACACGGGAAACACACGCTCAGACACATAAACACTGCCATGCACATTAAGCCAGCAGACCACAGACATCAGAGCTAAAAACACACCATAACGCAGTATGCAAAACGCAACACAACACAGAATACACACCCAATCACACAACAAACACCACAACCCATGCCCTACAGTATAAACAAAAGACGAACGACGCACTTCACACATGACACAAAACCCACAAACACAAAGGACCACACAGAAAGACGCACAACGCAAACATCGCACACAACACACACATTAAAAGAAACACATCAACACATTGCCGCAACACACAAAATAATACACAAATTACAGAGCAATACATCACACAACACACAAACATCACACACAATTTATACATCACACCTCATAACAAACACAACAACCTGCAGTAACAACACAACACACAGACCGATGCAACCACTACATACCATACATAAAGCCACACGCTCAAGGAATAACCACAATAAACTTAAGTAAACTCCCACAAACACAAAGACAGAGGACACACACAAACTCAGCACGCTAAAAGCACAACAGATGAAACAACATACAGCACAAACATCACAGGACATAAAGGCACACGATTCTCAGACACCACGGTTAGCCATATACACACCACACACACAATGAGGTACACGACACGAGCAAAACCACATACAGATAACACGTGTCCCCTCACACACTTAATCAATCACACACACAGCCTCTCAAACACAGCCAAACACGTATCAGAATCACATATGCATCACACACAGAAAACATACAAAACCACATGAAAGCAAACAACCAAGAATAAAGGCAGATAGCACACTTTTCTAACACTGAACACCCCACTCACAACCGCACGCAGACACCCCACACGCATGTATACACGGGCACCTTTACGCAATGCGCGCACAAACACACACACACACACAACATAAAGTAAAAACACAACAGTCACAGGGCGCACACCAGACACAACAGAGCACATGTTTCTCCTAAAACACACAAGTCACATTTGCAAGAGTACATGCACCACGCACCGTGAGGAACACCAAACACAACCACACACAGGTGACATATCTCACTTCGCAAACATAACAAGCACCCTCACATCACAACTCAAACACAACCATACGCAAATCACAATCACATACGGAAAACACACACAAAACAAATCCCTAGGCAAAACACACACAACCCACAAAGAAGACAAAGAGCGCACATTGCATACACTACACTCTGCAAGCACAACCACGCACAGACACAAAACACGTACATCCTCACGCAGGAGCACAACGCAGAGCACACACACAACACAGAAACATGCGAAACAAGGGTCCCAAGACACAGACCACACACCTCAAGGCACATAACTGCTCACAAAACACACACGGAAAACACTGCACAGACTACGTACTGCACACACCATGAGACATACTGAACAAGCGAAACCGCACAGTCAACACTTCTGATATCACGTGCATAACTCAAACAGCCAAACACACACACACAACCTCTCTAACACAACCACACACAAATCACAAACTCCACACATAAGACGGACACAACACATACTAATAATCCACAGACTACTCCCCTATGACGCACTACACACAACACACACAGCCACAAGCAGGCAGTATAGAGCACACACAGGTGCACGCAGACAGCTCGAAAAATCACACCCAAAATACACACTCACAGAACACATCAGACGCAACGCAAAACTAACATCACACAGAATGCTCAAAATACAGAGACCACCCAACATCTATCCTGTATGTAACACACAGAAAGCATATAGACAGCGCTCACACAACCCAGAACACAGTACACAACAGAAAGCAGAAAGACCAGACGCAGTACACATGAAACACGACGACGGAAGGCAGACAACAGAAACACAACACACACACAAACACCAACGGATAACTCATAAAAAATGACAAGATATACAACACACAAAGAACCACTCAGTGCACAGAACACACAGCTCACGACCACACCCATGACACATTGCACGCCACACAGAGAAAGTATGCAGAACAATGTACTCAACAAGCAGCAAAGAACCCATAACACACATTGTACATTCACAACACACACCACATATACAAGCACCAGTAGAACACTCATAAAAAATGACAAAATGTACAACACACAAGGAACCGCTCAATGCACACAACTCACAACCACGCACGTCACACATTGCACGCCACACGGAGAAAATTACACAGAGCAGTGAACTCGACACGCAGTAAAGATCCCACACCACACGTAGTACCTACTCTACACACACAACATGGACAACACACACAAAATAAACAAGGCCCACAGATCACAGTCAACACAAGCCCAAACACACAAGAACACACAGCACACACAGCACAGCCAAACGGAATACACACAGAATCACAACACAAACACCACAAATCATTCACTACCGCATATCAACCACAAATACAGCACACTACACGAAAGAATTCCAGAAAGCACAACACGCACGGATCAAACACGCACAATACACAGTAATAAACACATAACACACAACGCACACAGCAAGACATAAAAAAAAGAAGCAGAAACGACACACAGCACACACAACACAACACACACAAAATGTGCATCACAACAGCGCAGACAACACTCACTACATACAACACTCGCAGAACATACAACACACCGGCCACACACAACACACATGGAGAGCACCAACACAACACATACAACGCACACGAAAAACACCCACAACACGCCAAAGAGTTTACATACAACCTCTCAACACACAAACATCGCCTCACCCTAAACAACAAACCCCACACACACCGAGCACATGACTGCACACAATACCCATGAACCACGGTTCTCAGAGTAAACACAACACACACAGTGAGGGACACTGACCAAGCATGACCACACACAGTACACACATCACAAATTACACTCAATACTCAAACAGCGAACCCCACACACCACCTGTCAAACACAAACCCACGGTAATCACAACCACATGCAGAACCCGCACCACACACAACACATGCGAAATGACATGGAAGAAATACACAAACCACAAAAGAACACCGAATTTATGAAACACATTTCACAGACTGCACACACCACACAAAACACACATAAAACATACAGCACACAGGGCCTCACAGAACGCACAATGCGAAGCACACAACCTACATACAAAGCACGTCAGACAGAGCACACAATTAATATCCCACTCAACACGTAAAGCACACAGAGGACACAACACAAAGCACAATATGCCAAACAGATTAGGATACACCCAACACACATGCAACTGAGAGCACAATACGTTGCACATCACGGAACACACGTGCGGTCCCATCACACACTAAACATGAAACAGAAAACCATTCACAGACCACATAACATTCCCGACCGTGAACACAACATGCTACAAAAAAGTCACCAAACGTACGACACACAAAGACACACTCCAAGCACGCAACACCCAGCGCAGGACCGCCCACAGACACACCAGTCTCACGGCCCTCCACAGAGCAATACACACAGAACATACCCTACAAACAACAAAGTACCCAAACTGCACACCTCACAATCGCAACAGTCACAACACAGAAAGAACACAACACACGGGAAACACACGCTCAGACACATAAACACTGCCATGCACATTAAGCCAGCAGACCACAGACATCAGAGCTAAAAACACACCATAACGCAGTATGCAAAACGCAACACAACACAGAATACACACCCAATCACACAACAAACACCACAACCCATGCCCTACAGTATAAACAAAAGACGAACGACGCACTTCACACATGACACAAAACCCACAAACACAAAGGACCACACAGAAAGACGCACAACGCAAACATCGCACACAACACACACATTAAAAGAAACACATCAACACATTGCCGCAACACACAAAATAATACACAAATTACAGAGCAATACATCACACAACACACAAACATCACACACAATTTATACATCACACCTCATAACACACACAACAACCTGCAGTAACAACACAACACACAGACCGATGCAACCACTACATACCATACGTAAAGCCACACGCTCAAGGAATAACCACAATAAACTTAAGTAAACTCCCACAAACACAAAGACAGAGGACACACACAAACTCAGCACGCTAAAAGCACAACAGATGAAACAACATACAGCACAAACATCACAGGACATAAAGGCACACGATTCTCAGACACCACGGTTAGCCATATACACACCACACACACAATGAGGTACACGACACGAGCAAAACCACATACAGATAACACGTGTCCCCTCACACACTTAATCAATCACACACACAGCCTCTCAAACACAGCCAAACACGTATCAGAATCACATATGCATCACACACAGAAAACATACAAAACCACATGAAAGCAAACAACCAAGAATAAAGGCCGATAGCACACTTTTCTAACACTGAACACCCCACTCACAACCGCACGCAGACACCCCACACGCATGTATACACGGGCACCTTTACGCAATGCGCGCACAAACACACACACACACACAACATAAAGTAAAAACACAACAGTCACAGGGCGCACACCAGACACAACAGAGCACATGTTTCTCCTAAAACACACAAGTCACATTTGCAAGAGTACATGCACCACGCACCGTGAGGAACACCAAACACAACCACACACAGGTGACATATCTCACTTCGCAAACATAACAAGCACCCTCACATCACAACTCAAACACAACCATACGCAAATCACAATCACATACGGAAAACACACACAAAACAAATCCCTAGGCAAAACACACACAACCCACAAAGAAGACAAAGAGCGCACATTGCATACACTACACTCTGCAAGCACAACCACGCACAGACACAAAACACGTACATCCTCACGCAGGAGCACAACGCAGAGCACACACACAACACAGAAACACGCGAAACAAGGGTCCCAAGACACAGACCACACACCTCAAGGCACATAACTGCTCACAAAACACACACGGAAAACACTGCACAGACTACGTACTGCACACACCATGAGACATACTGAACAAGCGAAACCGCACAGTCAACACTTCTGATATCACGTGCATAACTCAAACAGCCAAACACACACACACAACCTCTCTAACACAACCACACACAAATCACAAACTCCACACATAAGACGGACACAACACATACTAATAATCCACAGACTACTCCCCTATGACGCACTACACACAACACACACAGCCACAAGCAGGCAGTATAGAGCACACACAGGTGCACGCAGACAGCTCGAAAAATCACACCCAAAATACACACTCACAGAACACATCAGACGCAACGCAAAACTTACATCACACAGAATGCTCAAAATACAGAGACCACCCAACATCTATCCTGTATGTAACACACAGAAAGCATATAGACAGCGCTCACACAACCCAGAACACAGTACACAACAGAAAGCAGAAAGACCAGACGCAGTACACATGAAACACGACGACGGAAGGCAGACAACAGAAACACAACACACACACAAACACCAACGGATAACTCATAAAAAATGACAAGATATACAACACACAAAGAACCACTCAGTGCACAGAACACACAGCTCACGACCACACCCATGACACATTGCACGCCACACAGAGAAAGTATGCAGAACAATGTACTCAACAAGCAGCAAAGAACCCATAACACACATTGTACATTCACAACACACACCACATATACAAGCACCAGTAGAACACTCATAAAAAATGACAAAATGTACAACACACAAGGAACCGCTCAATGCACACAACTCACAACCACGCACGTCACACATTGCACGCCACACGGAGAAAATTACACAGAGCAGTGAACTCGACACGCAGTAAAGATCCCACACCACACGTAGTACCTACTCTACACACACAACATGGACAACACACACAAAATAAACAAGGCCCACAGATCACAGTCAACACAAGCCCAAACACACAAGAACACACAGCACACACAGCACAGCCAAACGGAATACACACAGAATCACAACACAAACACCACAAATCATTCACTACCGCATATCAACCACAAATACAGCACACTACACGAAAGAATTCCAGAAAGCACAACACGCACGGATCAAACACGCACAATACACAGTAATAAACACATAACACACAACGCACACAGCAAGACATAAAAAAAAGAAGCAGAAACGACACACAGCACACACAACACAACACACACAAAATGTGCATCACAACAGCGCAGACAACACTCACTACATACAACACTCGCAGAACATACAACACACCGGCCACACACAACACACATGGAGAGCACCAACACAACACATACAACGCACACGAAAAACACCCACAACACGCCAAAGAGTTTACATACAACCTCTCAACACACAAACATCGCCTCACCCTAAACAACAAACCCCACACACACCGAGCACATGACTGCACACAATACCCATGAACCACGGTTCTCAGAGTAAACACAACACACACAGTGAGGGACACTGACCAAGCATGACCACACACAGTACACACATCACAAATTACACTCAATACTCAAACAGCGAACCCCACACACCACCTGTCAAACACAAACCCACGGTAATCACAACCACATGCAGAACCCGCACCACACACAACACATGCGAAATGACATGGAAGAAATACACAAACCACAAAAGAACACCGAATTTATGAAACACATTTCACAGACTGCACACACCACACAAAACACACATAAAACATACAGCACACAGGGCCTCACAGAACGCACAATGCGAAGCACACAACCTACATACAAAGCACGTCAGACAGAGCACACAATTAATATCCCACTCAACACGTAAAGCACACAGAGGACACAACACAAAGCACAATATGCCAAACAGATTAGGATACACCCAACACACATGCAACTGAGAGCACAATACGTTGCACATCACGGAACACACGTGCGGTCCCATCACACACTAAACATGAAACAGAAAACCATTCACAGACCACATAACATTCCCGACCGTGAACACAACATGCTACAAAAAAGTCACCAAACGTACGACACACAAAGACACACTCCAAGCACGCAACACCCAGCGCAGGACCGCCCACAGACACACCAGTCTCACGGCCCTCCACAGAGCAATACACACAGAACATACCCTACAAACAACAAAGTACCCAAACTGCACACCTCACAATCGCAACAGTCACAACACAGAAAGAACACAACACACGGGAAACACACGCTCAGACACATAAACACTGCCATGCACATTAAGCCAGCAGACCACAGACATCAGAGCTAAAAACACACCATAACGCAGTATGCAAAACGCAACACAACACAGAATACACACCCAATCACACAACAAACACCACAACCCATGCCCTACAGTATAAACAAAAGACGAACGACGCACTTCACACATGACACAAAACCCACAAACACAAAGGACCACACAGAAAGACGCACAACGCAAACATCGCACACAACACACACATTAAAAGAAACACATCAACACATTGCCGCAACACACAAAATAATACACAAATTACAGAGCAATACATCACACAACACACAAACATCACACACAATTTATACATCACACCTCATAACACACACAACAACCTGCAGTAACAACACAACACACAGACCGATGCAACCACTACATACCATACGTAAAGCCACACGCTCAAGGAATAACCACAATAAACTTAAGTAAACTCCCACAAACACAAAGACAGAGGACACACACAAACTCAGCACGCTAAAAGCACAACAGATGAAACAACATACAGCACAAACATCACAGGACATAAAGGCACACGATTCTCAGACACCACGGTTAGCCATATACACACCACACACACAATGAGGTACACGACACGAGCAAAACCACATACAGATAACACGTGTCCCCTCACACACTTAATCAATCACACACACAGCCTCTCAAACACAGCCAAACACGTATCAGAATCACATATGCATCACACACAGAAAACATACAAAACCACATGAAAGCAAACAACCAAGAATAAAGGCCGATAGCACACTTTTCTAACACTGAACACCCCACTCACAACCGCACGCAGACACCCCACACGCATGTATACACGGGCACCTTTACGCAATGCGCGCACAAACACACACACACACACAACATAAAGTAAAAACACAACAGTCACAGGGCGCACACCAGACACAACAGAGCACATGTTTCTCCTAAAACACACAAGTCACATTTGCAAGAGTACATGCACCACGCACCGTGAGGAACACCAAACACAACCACACACAGGTGACATATCTCACTTCGCAAACATAACAAGCACCCTCACATCACAACTCAAACACAACCATACGCAAATCACAATCACATACGGAAAACACACACAAAACAAATCCCTAGGCAAAACACACACAACCCACAAAGAAGACAAAGAGCGCACATTGCATACACTACACTCTGCAAGCACAACCACGCACAGACACAAAACACGTACATCCTCACGCAGGAGCACAACGCAGAGCACACACACAACACAGAAACACGCGAAACAAGGGTCCCAAGACACAGACCACACACCTCAAGGCACATAACTGCTCACAAAACACACACGGAAAACACTGCACAGACTACGTACTGCACACACCATGAGACATACTGAACAAGCGAAACCGCACAGTCAACACTTCTGATATCACGTGCATAACTCAAACAGCCAAACACACACACACAACCTCTCTAACACAACCACACACAAATCACAAACTCCACACATAAGACGGACACAACACATACTAATAATCCACAGACTACTCCCCTATGACGCACTACACACAACACACACAGCCACAAGCAGGCAGTATAGAGCACACACAGGTGCACGCAGACAGCTCGAAAAATCACACCCAAAATACACACTCACAGAACACATCAGACGCAACGCAAAACTTACATCACACAGAATGCTCAAAATACAGAGACCACCCAACATCTATCCTGTATGTAACACACAGAAAGCATATAGACAGCGCTCACACAACCCAGAACACAGTACACAACAGAAAGCAGAAAGACCAGACGCAGTACACATGAAACACGACGACGGAAGGCAGACAACAGAAACACAACACACACACAAACACCAACGGATAACTCATAAAAAATGACAAGATATACAACACACAAAGAACCACTCAGTGCACAGAACACACAGCTCACGACCACACCCATGACACATTGCACGCCACACAGAGAAAGTATGCAGAACAATGTACTCAACAAGCAGCAAAGAACCCATAACACACATTGTACATTCACAACACACACCACATATACAAGCACCAGTAGAACACTCATAAAAAATGACAAAATGTACAACACACAAGGAACCGCTCAATGCACACAACTCACAACCACGCACGTCACACATTGCACGCCACACGGAGAAAATTACACAGAGCAGTGAACTCGACACGCAGTAAAGATCCCACACCACACGTAGTACCTACTCTACACACACAACATGGACAACACACACAAAATAAACAAGGCCCACAGATCACAGTCAACACAAGCCCAAACACACAAGAACACACAGCACACACAGCACAGCCAAACGGAATACACACAGAATCACAACACAAACACCACAAATCATTCACTACCGCATATCAACCACAAATACAGCACACTACACGAAAGAATTCCAGAAAGCACAACACGCACGGATCAAACACGCACAATACACAGTAATAAACACATAACACACAACGCACACAGCAAGACATAAAAAAAAGAAGCAGAAACGACACACAGCACACACAACACAACACACACAAAATGTGCATCACAACAGCGCAGACAACACTCACTACATACAACACTCGCAGAACATACAACACACCGGCCACACACAACACACATGGAGAGCACCAACACAACACATACAACGCACACGAAAAACACCCACAACACGCCAAAGAGTTTACATACAACCTCTCAACACACAAACATCGCCTCACCCTAAACAACAAACCCCACACACACCGAGCACATGACTGCACACAATACCCATGAACCACGGTTCTCAGAGTAAACACAACACACACAGTGAGGGACACTGACCAAGCATGACCACACACAGTACACACATCACAAATTACACTCAATACTCAAACAGCGAACCCCACACACCACCTGTCAAACACAAACCCACGGTAATCACAACCACATGCAGAACCCGCACCACACACAACACATGCGAAATGACATGGAAGAAATACACAAACCACAAAAGAACACCGAATTTATGAAACACATTTCACAGACTGCACACACCACACAAAACACACATAAAACATACAGCACACAGGGCCTCACAGAACGCACAATGCGAAGCACACAACCTACATACAAAGCACGTCAGACAGAGCACACAATTAATATCCCACTCAACACGTAAAGCACACAGAGGACACAACACAAAGCACAATATGCCAAACAGATTAGGATACACCCAACACACATGCAACTGAGAGCACAATACGTTGCACATCACGGAACACACGTGCGGTCCCATCACACACTAAACATGAAACAGAAAACCATTCACAGACCACATAACATTCCCGACCGTGAACACAACATGCTACAAAAAAGTCACCAAACGTACGACACACAAAGACACACTCCAAGCACGCAACACCCAGCGCAGGACCGCCCACAGACACACCAGTCTCACGGCCCTCCACAGAGCAATACACACAGAACATACCCTACAAACAACAAAGTACCCAAACTGCACACCTCACAATCGCAACAGTCACAACACAGAAAGAACACAACACACGGGAAACACACGCTCAGACACATAAACACTGCCATGCACATTAAGCCAGCAGACCACAGACATCAGAGCTAAAAACACACCATAACGCAGTATGCAAAACGCAACACAACACAGAATACACACCCAATCACACAACAAACACCACAACCCATGCCCTACAGTATAAACAAAAGACGAACGACGCACTTCACACATGACACAAAACCCACAAACACAAAGGACCACACAGAAAGACGCACAACGCAAACATCGCACACAACACACACATTAAAAGAAACACATCAACACATTGCCGCAACACACAAAATAATACACAAATTACAGAGCAATACATCACACAACACACAAACATCACACACAATTTATACATCACACCTCATAACACACACAACAACCTGCAGTAACAACACAACACACAGACCGATGCAACCACTACATACCATACGTAAAGCCACACGCTCAAGGAATAACCACAATAAACTTAAGTAAACTCCCACAAACACAAAGACAGAGGACACACACAAACTCAGCACGCTAAAAGCACAACAGATGAAACAACATACAGCACAAACATCACAGGACATAAAGGCACACGATTCTCAGACACCACGGTTAGCCATATACACACCACACACACAATGAGGTACACGACACGAGCAAAACCACATACAGATAACACGTGTCCCCTCACACACTTAATCAATCACACACACAGCCTCTCAAACACAGCCAAACACGTATCAGAATCACATATGCATCACACACAGAAAACATACAAAACCACATGAAAGCAAACAACCAAGAATAAAGGCAGATACCACACTTTTCTAACACTGAACACCCCACTCACAACCGCACGCAGACACCCCACACGCATGTATACACGGGCACCTTTACGCAATGCGCGCACAAACACACACACACAAAACATAAAGTAAAAACACAACAGTCACAGGGCGCACACCAGACACAACAGAGCACATGTTTCTCCTAAAACACACAAGTCACATTTGCAAGAGTACATGCACCACGCACCGTGAGGAACACCAAACACAACCACACACAGGTGACATATCTCACTTCGCAAACATAACAAGCACCCTCACATCACAACTCAAACACAACCATACGCAAATCACAATCACATACGGAAAACACACACAAAACAAATCCCTAGGCAAAACACACACAACCCACAAAGAAGACAAAGAGCGCACATTGCATACACTACACTCTGCAAGCACAACCACGCACAGACACAAAACACGTACATCCTCACGCAGGAGCACAACGCAGAGCACACACACAACACAGAAACATGCGAAACAAGGGTCCCAAGACACAGACCACACACCTCAAGGCACATAACTGCTCACAAAACACACACGGAAAACACTGCACAGACTACGTACTGCACACACCATGAGACATACTGAACAAGCGAAACCGCACAGTGAACACTTCTGATATCACGTGCATAACTCAAACAGCCAAACACACACACACAACCTCTCTAACACAACCACACACAAATCACAAACTCCACACATAAGACGGACACAACACATACTAATAATCCACAGACTACTCCCCTATGACGCACTACACACAACACACACAGCCACAAGCAGGCAGTATAGAGCACACACAGGTGCACGCAGACAGCTCGAAAAATCACACCCAAAATACACACTCACAGAACACATCAGACGCAACGCAAAACTAACATCACACAGAATGCTCAAAATACAGAGACCACCCAACATCTATCCTGTATGTAACACACAGAAAGCATATAGACAGCGCTCACACAACCCAGAACACAGTACACAACAGAAAGCAGAAAGACCAGACGCAGTACACATGAAACACGACGACGGAAGGCAGACAACAGAAACACAACACACACACAAACACCAACGGATAACTCATAAAAAATGACAAGATATACAACACACAAAGAACCACTCAGTGCACAGAACACACAGCTCACGACCACACCCATGACACATTGCACGCCACACAGAGAAAGTATGCAGAACAATGTACTCAACAAGCAGCAAAGAACCCATAACACACATTGTACATTCACAACACACACCACATATACAAGCACCAGTAGAACACTCATAAAAAATGACAAAATGTACAACACACAAGGAACCGCTCAATGCACACAACTCACAACCACGCACGTCACACATTGCACGCCACACGGAGAAAATTACACAGAGCAGTGAACTCGACACGCAGTAAAGATCCCACACCACACGTAGTACCTACTCTACACACACAACATGGACAACACACACAAAATAAACAAGGCCCACAGATCACAGTCAACACAAGCCCAAACACACAAGAACACACAGCACACACAGCACAGCCAAACGGAATACACACAGAATCACAACACAAACACCACAAATCATTCACTACCGCATATCAACCACAAATACAGCACACTACACGAAAGAATTCCAGAAAGCACAACACGCACGGATCAAACACGCACAATACACAGTAATAAACACATAACACACAACGCACACAGCAAGACATAAAAAAAAGAAGCAGAAACGACACACAGCACACACAACACAACACACACAAAATGTGCATCACAACAGCGCAGACAACACTCACTACATACAACACTCGCAGAACATACAACACACCGGCCACACACAACACACATGGAGAGCACCAACACAACACATACAACGCACACGAAAAACACCCACAACACGCCAAAGAGTTTACATACAACCTCTCAACACACAAACATCGCCTCACCCTAAACAACAAACCCCACACACACCGAGCACATGACTGCACACAATACCCATGAACCACGGTTCTCAGAGTAAACACAACACACACAGTGAGGGACACTGACCAAGCATGACCACACACAGTACACACATCACAAATTACACTCAATACTCAAACAGCGAACCCCACACACCACCTGTCAAACACAAACCCACGGTAATCACAACCACATGCAGAACCCGCACCACACACAACACATGCGAAATGACATGGAAGAAATACACAAACCACAAAAGAACACCGAATTTATGAAACACATTTCACAGACTGCACACACCAAACAAAACACACATAAAACATACAGCACACAGGGCCTCACAGAACGCACAATGCGAAGCACACAACCTACATACAAAGCACGTCAGACAGAGCACACAATTAATATCCCACTCAACACGTAAAGCACACAGAGGACACAACACAAAGCACAATATGCCAAACAGATTAGGATACACCCAACACACATGCAACTGAGAGCACAATACGTTGCACATCACGGAACACACGTGCGGTCCCATCACACACTAAACATGAAACAGAAAACCATTCACAGACCACATAACATTCCCGACCGTGAACACAACATGCTACAAAAAAGTCACCAAACGTACGACACACAAAGACACACTCCAAGCACGCAACACCCAGCGCAGGACCGCCCACAGACACACCAGTCTCACGGCCCTCCACAGAGCAATACACACAGAACATACCCTACAAACAACAAAGTACCCAAACTGCACACCTCACAATCGCAACAGTCACAACACAGAAAGAACACAACACACGGGAAACACACGCTCAGACACATAAACACTGCCATGCACATTAAGCCAGCAGACCACAGACATCAGAGCTAAAAACACACCATAACGCAGTATGCAAAACGCAACACAACACAGAATACACACCCAATCACACAACAAACACCACAACCCATGCCCTACAGTATAAACAAAAGACGAACGACGCACTTCACACATGACACAAAACCCACAAACACAAAGGACCACACAGAAAGACGCACAACGCAAACATCGCACACAACACACACATTAAAAGAAACACATCAACACATTGCCGCAACACACAAAATAATACACAAATTACAGAGCAATACATCACACAACACACAAACATCACACACAATTTATACATCACACCTCATAACACACACAACAACCTGCAGTAACAACACAACACACAGACCGATGCAACCACTACATACCATACGTAAAGCCACACGCTCAAGGAATAACCACAATAAACTTAAGTAAACTCCCACAAACACAAAGACAGAGGACACACACAAACTCAGCACGCTAAAAGCACAACAGATGAAACAACATACAGCACAAACATCACAGGACATAAAGGCACACGATTCTCAGACACCACGGTTAGCCATATACACACCACACACACAATGAGGTACACGACACGAGCAAAACCACATACAGATAACACGTGTCCCCTCACACACTTAATCAATCACACACACAGCCTCTCAAACACAGCCAAACACGTATCAGAATCACATATGCATCACACACAGAAAACATACAAAACCACATGAAAGCAAACAACCAAGAATAAAGGCAGATACCACACTTTTCTAACACTGAACACCCCACTCACAACCGCACGCAGACACCCCACACGCATGTATACACGGGCACCTTTACGCAATGCGCGCACAAACACACACACACACAACATAAAGTAAAAACACAACAGTCACAGGGCGCACACCAGACACAACAGAGCACATGTTTCTCCTAAAACACACAAGTCACATTTGCAAGAGTACATGCACCACGCACCGTGAGGAACACCAAACACAACCACACACAGGTGACATATCTCACTTCGCAAACATAACAAGCACCCTCACATCACAACTCAAACACAACCATACGCAAATCACAATCACATACGGAAAACACACACAAAACAAATCCCTAAGCAAAACACACACAACCCACAAAGAAGACAAAGAGCGCACATTGCATACACTACACTCTGCAAGCACAACCACGCACAGACACAAAACACGTACATCCTCACGCAGGAGCACAACGCAGAGCACACACACAACACAGAAACATGCGAAACAAGGGTCCCAAGACACAGACCACACACCTCAAGGCACATAACTGCTCACAAAACACACACGGAAAACACTGCACAGACTACGTACTGCACACACCATGAGACATACTGAACAAGCGAAACCGCACAGTCAACACTTCTGATATCACGTGCATAACTCAAACAGCCAAACACACACACACAACCTCTCTAACACAACCACACACAAATCACAAACTCCACACATAAGACGGACACAACACATACTAATAATCCACAGACTACTCCCCTATGACGCACTACACACAACACACACAGCCACAAGCAGGCAGTATAGAGCACACACAGGTGCACGCAGACAGCTCGAAAAATCACACCCAAAATACACACTCACAGAACACATCAGATGCAACGCAAAACTAACATCACACAGAATGCTCAAAATACAGAGACCACCCAACATCTATCCTGTATGTAACACACAGAAAGCATATAGACAGCGCTCACACAACCCAGAACACAGTACACAACAGAAAGCAGAAAGACCAGACGCAGTACACATGAAACACGACGACGGAAGGCAGACAACAGAAACACAACACACACACAAACACCAACGGATAACTCATAAAAAATGACAAGATATACAACACACAAAGAACCACTCAGTGCACAGAACACACAGCTCACGACCACACCCATGACACATTGCACGCCACACAGAGAAAGTATGCAGAACAATGTACTCAACAAGCAGCAAAGAACCCATAACACTCATTGTACATTCACAACACACACCACATATACAAGCACCAGTAGAACACTCATAAAAAATGACAAAATGTACAACACACAAGGAACCGCTCAATGCACACAACTCACAACCACGCACGTCACACATTGCACGCCACACGGAGAAAATTACACAGAGCAGTGAACTCGACACGCAGTAAAGATCCCACACCACACGTAGTACCTACTCTACACACACAACATGGACAACACACACAAAATAAACAAGGCCCACAGATCACAGTCAACACAAGCCCAAACACACAAGAACACACAGCACACACAGCACAGCCAAACGGAATACACACAGAATCACAACACAAACACCACAAATCATTCACTACCGCATATCAACCACAAATACAGCACACTACACGAAAGAATTCCAGAAAGCACAACACGCACGGATCAAACACGCACAATACACAGTAATAAACACATAACACACAACGCACACAGCAAGACATAAAAAAAAGAAGCAGAAACGACACACAGCACACACAACACAACACACACAAAATGTGCATCACAACAGCGCAGACAACACTCACTACATACAACACTCGCAGAACATACAACACACCGGCCACACACAACACACATGAAGAGCACCAACACAACACATACAACGCACACGAAAAACACCCACAACACGCCAAAGTTTACATACAACCTCTCAACACACAAACATCGCCTCACCCTAAACAACAAACCCCACACACACCGAGCACATGACTGCACACAATACCCATGAACCACGGTTCTCAGAGTAAACACAACACACACAGTGAGGGACACTGACCAAGCATGACCACACACAGTACACACATCACAAATTACACTCAATACTCAAACAGCGAACCCCACACACCACCTGTCAAACACAAACCCACGGTAATCACAACCACATGCAGAACCCGCACCACACACAACACATGCGAAATGACATGGAAGAAATACACAAACCACAAAAGAACACCGAATTTATGAAACACATTTCACAGACTGCACACACCACACAAAACACACATGAAACATACAGCACACAGGGCCTCACAGAACGCACAATGCGAAGCACACAACCTACATACAAAGCACGTCAGACAGAGCACACAATTAATATCCCACTCAACACGTAAAGCACACAGAGGACACAACACAAAGCACAATATGCCAAACAGATTAGGATACACCCAACACACATGCAACTGAGAGCACAATACGTTGCACATCACGGAACACACGTGCGGTCCCATCACACACTAAACATGAAACAGAAAACCATTCACAGACCACATAACATTCCCGACCATGAACACAACACGCTACAAAAAAGACGCCAAACGTACGACACACAAAGACACACTCCAAGCACGCAACACCCAGTGCAGGACCGCCCACAAACACACCAGTCTCACAGCCCTCCACAGAGCAATACACACAGAACATACCCTACAAACAACAAAGTACCCAAACTGCACACCTCACAATCGCAACAGTCACAACACAGAAAGAACACAACACACGGGAAACACACGCTCAGACACATAAACACTGCTATGCACATTAAGCCAGCAGACCACAGACATCAGAGCTAAAAACACACCATAACGCAGTATGCAAAACGCAACATAACACAGAATACACACCCAATCACACAACAAACACCACAACCCATGCCCTACAGTATAAACAAAAGACGAACGACGCACTTCACACATGACACAAAACCCACAAACACAAAGGACCACACAGAAAGACGCACAACGCAAACATCGCACACAACACACACATTAAAAGAAACACATCAACACATTGCCGCAACACACAAAATAATACACAAATTACAGAGCAATACATCACACAACACACAAACATCACACACAATTTATACATCACACCTCATAACACTCACAACAACCTGCAGTAACAACACAACACACAGACCGATGCAACCACTACATACCATACATAAAGCCACACGCTCAAGGAATAACCACAATAAACTTAAGTAAACTCCCACAAACACAAAGACAGAGGACACACACAAACTCAGCACGCTAAAAGCACAACAGATGAAACAACATACAGCACAAACATCACAGGACATAAAGGCACACGATTCTCAGACACCACGGTTAGCCATATACACACCACACACACAATGAGGTACACGACACGAGCAAAACCACATACAGATAACACGTGTCCCCTCACACACTTAATCAATCACACACACAGCCTCTCAAACACAGCCAAACACGTATCAGAATCACATATGCATCACACACAGAAAACATACAAAACCACATGAAAGCAAACAACCAAGAATAAAGGCCGATAGCACACTTTTCTAACACTGAACACCCCACTCACAACCGCACGCAGACACCCCACACGCATGTATACACGGGCACCTTTACGCAATGCGCGCACAAACACACACACACACACAACATAAAGTAAAAACACAACAGTCACAGGGCGCACACCAGACACAACAGAGCACATGTTTCTCCTAAAACACACAAGTCACATTTGCAAGAGTACATGCACCACGCACCGTGAGGAACACCAAACACAACCACACACAGGTGACATATCTCACTTCGCAAACATAACAAGCACCCTCACATCACAACTCAAACACAACCATACGCAAATCACAATCACATACGGAAAACACACACAAAACAAATCCCTAGGCAAAACACACACAACCCACAAAGAAGACAAAGAGCGCACATTGCATACACTACACTCTGCAAGCACAACCACGCACAGACACAAAACACGTACATCCTCACGCAGGAGCACAACGCAGAGCACACACACAACACAGAAACATGCGAAACAAGGGTCCCAAGACACAGACCACACACCTCAAGGCACATAACTGCTCACAAAACACACACGGAAAACACTGCACAGACTACGTACTGCACACACCATGAGACATACTGAACAAGCGAAACCGCACAGTCAACACTTCTGATATCACGTGCATAACTCAAACAGCCAAACACACACACACAACCTCTCTAACACAACCACACACAAATCACAAACTCCACACATAAGACGGACACAACACATACTAATAATCCACAGACTACTCCCCTATGACGCACTACACACAACACACACAGCCACAAGCAGGCAGTATAGAGCACACACAGGTGCACGCAGACAGCTCGAAAAATCACACCCAAAATACACACTCACAGAACACATCAGACGCAACGCAAAACTAACATCACACAGAATGCTCAAAATACAGAGACCACCCAACATCTATCCTGTATGTAACACACAGAAAGCATATAGACAGCGCTCACACAACCCAGAACACAGTACACAACAGAAAGCAGAAAGACCAGACGCAGTACACATGAAACACGACGACGGAAGGCAGACAACAGAAACACAACACACACACAAACACCAACGGATAACTCATAAAAAATGACAAGATATACAACACACAAAGAACCACTCAGTGCACAGAACACACAGCTCACGACCACACCCATGACACATTGCACGCCACACAGAGAAAGTATGCAGAACAATGTACTCAACAAGCAGCAAAGAACCCATAACACACATTGTACATTCACAACACACACCACATATACAAGCACCAGTAGAACACTCATAAAAAATGACAAAATGTACAACACACAAGGAACCGCTCAATGCACACAACTCACAACCACGCACGTCACACATTGCACGCCACACGGAGAAAATTACACAGAGCAGTGAACTCGACACGCAGTAAAGATCCCACACCACACGTAGTACCTACTCTACACACACAACATGGACAACACACACAAAATAAACAAGGCCCACAGATCACAGTCAACACAAGCCCAAACACACAAGAACACACAGCACACACAGCACAGCCAAACGGAATACACACAGAATCACAACACAAACACCACAAATCATTCACTACCGCATATCAACCACAAATACAGCACACTACACGAAAGAATTCCAGAAAGCACAACACGCACGGATCAAACACGCACAATACACAGTAATAAACACATAACACACAACGCACACAGCAAGACATAAAAAAAAGAAGCAGAAACGACACACAGCACACACAACACAACACACACAAAATGTGCATCACAACAGCGCAGACAACACTCACTACATACAACACTCGCAGAACATACAACACACCGGCCACACACAACACACATGGAGAGCACCAACACAACACATACAACGCACACGAAAAACACCCACAACACGCCAAAGTTTACATACAACCTCTCAACACACAAACATCGCCTCACCCTAAACAACAAACCCCACACACACCGAGCACATGACTGCACACAATACCCATGAACCACGGTTCTCAGAGTAAACACAACACACACAGTGAGGGACACTGACCAAGCATGACCACACACAGTACACACATCACAAATTACACTCAATACTCAAACAGCGAACCCCACACACCACCTGTCAAACACAAACCCACGGTAATCACAACCACATGCAGAACCCGCACCACACACAACACATGCGAAATGACATGGAAGAAATACACAAACCACAAAAGAACACCGAATTTATGAAACACATTTCACAGACTGCACACACCACACAAAACACACATAAAACATACAGCACACAGGGCCTCACAGAACGCACAATGCGAAGCACACAACCTACATACAAAGCACGTCAGACAGAGCACACAATTAATATCCCACTCAACACGTAAAGCACACAGAGGACACAACACAAAGCACAATATGCCAAACAGATTAGGATACACCCAACACACATGCAACTGAGAGCACAATACGTTGCACATCACGGAACACACGTGCGGTCCCATCACACACTAAACATGAAACAGAAAACCATTCACAGACCACATAACATTCCCGACCATGAACACAACACGCTACAAAAAAGACGCCAAACGTACGACACACAAAGACACACTCCAAGCACGCAACACCCAGCGCAGGACCGCCCACAAACACACCAGTCTCACAGCCCTCCACAGAGCAATACACACAGAACATACCCTACAAACAACAAAGTACCCAAACTGCACACCTCACAATCGCAACAGTCACAACACAGAAAGAACACAACACACGGGAAACACACGCTCAGACACATAAACACTGCTATGCACATTAAGCCAGCAGACCACAGACATCAGAGCTAAAAACACACCATAACGCAGTATGCAAAACGCAACATAACACAGAATACACACCCAATCACACAACAAACACCACAACCCATGCCCTACAGTATAAACAAAAGACGAACGACGCACTTCACACATGACACAAAACCCACAAACACAAAGGACCACACAGAAAGACGCACAACGCAAACATCGCACACAACACACACATTAAAAGAAACACATCAACACATTGCCGCAACACACAAAATAATACACAAATTACAGAGCAATACATCACACAACACACAAACATCACACACAATTTATACATCACACCTCATAACACACACAACAACCTGCAGTAACAACACAACACACAGACCGATGCAACCACTACATACCATACATAAAGCCACACGCTCAAGGAATAACCACAATAAACTTAAGTAAACTCCCACAAACACAAAGACAGAGGACACACACAAACTCAGCACGCTAAAAGCACAACAGATGAAACAACATACAGCACAAACATCACAGGACATAAAGGCACACGATTCTCAGACACCACGGTTAGCCATATACACACCACACACACAATGAGGTACACGACACGAGCAAAACCACATACAGATAACACGTGTCCCCTCACACACTTAATCAATCACACACACAGCCTCTCAAACACAGCCAAACACGTATCAGAATCACATATGCATCACACACAGAAAACATACAAAACCACATGAAAGCAAACAACCAAGAATAAAGGCCGATAGCACACTTTTCTAACACTGAACACCCCACTCACAACCGCACGCAGACACCCCACACGCATGTATACACGGGCACCTTTACGCAATGCGCGCACAAACACACACACACACACAACATAAAGTAAAAACACAACAGTCACAGGGCGCACACCAGACACAACAGAGCACATGTTTCTCCTAAAACACACAAGTCACATTTGCAAGAGTACATGCACCACGCACCGTGAGGAACACCAAACACAACCACACACAGGTGACATATCTCACTTCGCAAACATAACAAGCACCCTCACATCACAACTCAAACACAACCATACGCAAATCACAATCACATACGGAAAACACACACAAAACAAATCCCTAGGCAAAACACACACAACCCACAAAGAAGACAAAGAGCGCACATTGCATACACTACACTCTGCAAGCACAACCACGCACAGACACAAAACACGTACATCCTCACGCAGGAGCACAACGCAGAGCACACACACAACACAGAAACATGCGAAACAAGGGTCCCAAGACACAGACCACACACCTCAAGGCACATAACTGCTCACAAAACACACACGGAAAACACTGCACAGACTACGTACTGCACACACCATGAGACATACTGAACAAGCGAAACCGCACAGTCAACACTTCTGATATCACGTGCATAACTCAAACAGCCAAACACACACACACAACCTCTCTAACACAACCACACACAAATCACAAACTCCACACATAAGACGGACACAACACATACTAATAATCCACAGACTACTCCCCTATGACGCACTACACACAACACACACAGCCACAAGCAGGCAGTATAGAGCACACACAGGTGCACGCAGACAGCTCGAAAAATCACACCCAAAATACACACTCACAGAACACATCAGACGCAACGCAAAACTAACATCACACAGAATGCTCAAAATACAGAGACCACCCAACATCTATCCTGTATGTAACACACAGAAAGCATATAGACAGCGCTCACACAACCCAGAACACAGTACACAACAGAAAGCAGAAAGACCAGACGCAGTACACATGAAACACGACGACGGAAGGCAGACAACAGAAACACAACACACACACAAACACCAACGGATAACTCATAAAAAATGACAAGATATACAACACACAAAGAACCACTCAGTGCACAGAACACACAGCTCACGACCACACCCATGACACATTGCACGCCACACAGAGAAAGTATGCAGAACAATGTACTCAACAAGCAGCAAAGAACCCATAACACACATTGTACATTCACAACACACACCACATATACAAGCACCAGTAGAACACTCATAAAAAATGACAAAATGTACAACACACAAGGAACCGCTCAATGCACACAACTCACAACCACGCACGTCACACATTGCACGCCACACGGAGAAAATTACACAGAGCAGTGAACTCGACACGCAGTAAAGATCCCACACCACACGTAGTACCTACTCTACACACACAACATGGACAACACACACAAAATAAACAAGGCCCACAGATCACAGTCAACACAAGCCCAAACACACAAGAACACACAGCACACACAGCACAGCCAAACGGAATACACACAGAATCACAACACAAACACCACAAATCATTCACTACCGCATATCAACCACAAATACAGCACACTACACGAAAGAATTCCAGAAAGCACAACACGCACGGATCAAACACGCACAATACACAGTAATAAACACATAACACACAACGCACACAGCAAGACATAAAAAAAAGAAGCAGAAACGACACACAGCACACACAACACAACACACACAAAATGTGCATCACAACAGCGCAGACAACACTCACTACATACAACACTCGCAGAACATACAACACACCGGCCACACACAACACACATGGAGAGCACCAACACAACACATACAACGCACACGAAAAACACCCACAACACGCCAAAGAGTTTACATACAACCTCTCAACACACAAACATCGCCTCACCCTAAACAACAAACCCCACACACACCGAGCACATGACTGCACACAATACCCATGAACCACGGTTCTCAGAGTAAACACAACACACACAGTGAGGGACACTGACCAAGCATGACCACACACAGTACACACATCACAAATTACACTCAATACTCAAACAGCGAACCCCACACACCACCTGTCAAACACAAACCCACGGTAATCACAACCACATGCAGAACCCGCACCACACACAACACATGCGAAATGACATGGAAGAAATACACAAACCACAAAAGAACACCGAATTTATGAAACACATTTCACAGACTGCACACACCACACAAAACACACATAAAACATACAGCACACAGGGCCTCACAGAACGCACAATGCGAAGCACACAACCTACATACAAAGCACGTCAGACAGAGCACACAATTAATATCCCACTCAACACGTAAAGCACACAGAGGACACAACACAAAGCACAATATGCCAAACAGATTAGGATACACCCAACACACATGCAACTGAGAGCACAATACGTTGCACATCACGGAACACACGTGCGGTCCCATCACACACTAAACATGAAACAGAAAACCATTCACAGACCACATAACATTCCCGACCATGAACACAACACGCTACAAAAAAGACGCCAAACGTACGACACACAAAGACACACTCCAAGCACGCAACACCCAGCGCAGGACCGCCCACAAACACACCAGTCTCACAGCCCTCCACAGAGCAATACACACAGAACATACCCTACAAACAACAAAGTACCCAAACTGCACACCTCACAATCGCAACAGTCACAACACAGAAAGAACACAACAAACGGGAAACACACGCTCAGACACATAAACACTGCTATGCACATTAAGCCAGCAGACCACAGACATCAGAGCTAAAAACACACCATAACGCAGTATGCAAAACGCAACATAACACAGAATACACACCCAATCACACAACAAACACCACAACCCATGCCCTACAGTATAAACAAAAGACGAACGACGCACTTCACACATGACACAAAACCCACAAACACAAAGGACCACACAGAAAGACGCACAACGCAAACATCGCACACAACACACACATTAAAAGAAACACATCAACACATTGCCGCAACACACAAAATAATACACAAATTACAGAGCAATACATCACACAACACACAAACATCACACACAATTTATACATCACACCTCATAACACACACAACAACCTGCAGTAACAACACAACACACAGACCGATGCAACCACTACATACCATACATAAAGCCACACGCTCAAGGAATAACCACAATAAACTTAAGTAAACTCCCACAAACACAAAGACAGAGGACACACACAAACTCAGCACGCTAAAAGCACAACAGATGAAACAACATACAGCACAAACATCACAGGACATAAAGGCACACGATTCTCAGACACCACGGTTAGCCATATACACACCACACACACAATGAGGTACACGACACGAGCAAAACCACATACAGATAACACGTGTCCCCTCACACACTTAATCAATCACACACACAGCCTCTCAAACACAGCCAAACACGTATCAGAATCACATATGCATCACACACAGAAAACATACAAAACCACATGAAAGCAAACAACCAAGAATAAAGGCCGATAGCACACTTTTCTAACACTGAACACCCCACTCACAACCGCACGCAGACACCCCACACGCATGTATACACGGGCACCTTTACGCAATGCGCGCACAAACACACACACACACACAACATAAAGTAAAAACACAACAGTCACAGGGCGCACACCAGACACAACAGAGCACATGTTTCTCCTAAAACACACAAGTCACATTTGCAAGAGTACATGCACCACGCACCGTGAGGAACACCAAACACAACCACACACAGGTGACATATCTCACTTCGCAAACATAACAAGCACCCTCACATCACAACTCAAACACAACCATACGCAAATCACAATCACATACGGAAAACACACACAAAACAAATCCCTAGGCAAAACACACACAACCCACAAAGAAGACAAAGAGCGCACATTGCATACACTACACTCTGCAAGCACAACCACGCACAGACACAAAACACGTACATCCTCACGCAGGAGCACAACGCAGAGCACACACACAACACAGAAACATGCGAAACAAGGGTCCCAAGACACAGACCACACACCTCAAGGCACATAACTGCTCACAAAACACACACGGAAAACACTGCACAGACTACGTACTGCACACACCATGAGACATACTGAACAAGCGAAACCGCACAGTCAACACTTCTGATATCACGTGCATAACTCAAACAGCCAAACACACACACACAACCTCTCTAACACAACCACACACAAATCACAAACTCCACACATAAGACGGACACAACACATACTAATAATCCACAGACTACTCCCCTATGACGCACTACACACAACACACACAGCCACAAGCAGGCAGTATAGAGCACACACAGGTGCACGCAGACAGCTCGAAAAATCACACCCAAAATACACACTCACAGAACACATCAGACGCAACGCAAAACTAACATCACACAGAATGCTCAAAATACAGAGACCACCCAACATCTATCCTGTATGTAACACACAGAAAGCATATAGACAGCGCTCACACAACCCAGAACACAGTACACAACAGAAAGCAGAAAGACCAGACGCAGTACACATGAAACACGACGACGGAAGGCAGACAACAGAAACACAACACACACACAAACACCAACGGATAACTCATAAAAAATGACAAGATATACAACACACAAAGAACCACTCAGTGCACAGAACACACAGCTCACGACCACACCCATGACACATTGCACGCCACACAGAGAAAGTATGCAGAACAATGTACTCAACAAGCAGCAAAGAACCCATAACACACATTGTACATTCACAACACACACCACATATACAAGCACCAGTAGAACACTCATAAAAAATGACAAAATGTACAACACACAAGGAACCGCTCAATGCACACAACTCACAACCACGCACGTCACACATTGCACGCCACACGGAGAAAATTACACAGAGCAGTGAACTCGACACGCAGTAAAGATCCCACACCACACGTAGTACCTACTCTACACACACAACATGGACAACACACACAAAATAAACAAGGCCCACAGATCACAGTCAACACAAGCCCAAACACACAAGAACACACAGCACACACAGCACAGCCAAACGGAATACACACAGAATCACAACACAAACACCACAAATCATTCACTACCGCATATCAACCACAAATACAGCACACTACACGAAAGAATTCCAGAAAGCACAACACGCACGGATCAAACACGCACAATACACAGTAATAAACACATAACACACAACGCACACAGCAAGACATAAAAAAAAGAAGCAGAAACGACACACAGCACACACAACACAACACACACAAAATGTGCATCACAACAGCGCAGACAACACTCACTACATACAACACTCGCAGAACATACAACACACCGGCCACACACAACACACATGGAGAGCACCAACACAACACATACAACGCACACGAAAAACACCCACAACACGCCAAAGTTTACATACAACCTCTCAACACACAAACATCGCCTCACCCTAAACAACAAACCCCACCCACACCGAGCACATGACTGCACACAATACCCATGAACCACGGTTCTCAGAGTAAACACAACACACACAGTGAGGGACACTGACCAAGCATGACCACACACAGTACACACATCACAAATTACACTCAATACTCAAACAGCGAACCCCACACACCACCTGTCAAACACAAACCCACGGTAATCACAACCACATGCAGAACCCGCACCACACACAACACATGCGAAATGACATGGAAGAAATACACAAACCACAAAAGAACACCGAATTTATGAAACACATTTCACAGACTGCACACACCACACAAAACACACATAAAACATACAGCACACAGGGCCTCACAGAACGCACAATGCGAAGCACACAACCTACATACAAAGCACGTCAGACAGAGCACACAATTAATATCCCACTCAACACGTAAAGCACACAGAGGACACAACACAAAGCACAATATGCCAAACAGATTAGGATACACCCAACACACATGCAACTGAGAGCACAATACGTTGCACATCACGGAACACACGTGCGGTCCCATCACACACTAAACATGAAACAGAAAACCATTCACAGACAACATAACATTCCCGACCATGAACACAACACGCTACAAAAAAGACGCCAAACGTACGACACACAAAGACACACTCCAAGCACGCAACACCCAGCGCAGGACCGCCCACAAACACACCAGTCTCACAGCCCTCCACAGAGCAATACACACAGAACATACCCTACAAACAACAAAGTACCCAAACTGCACACCTCACAATCGCAACAGTCACAACACAGAAAGAACACAACACACGGGAAACACACGCTCAGACACATAAACACTGCCATGCACATTAAGCCAGCAGACCACAGACATCAGAGCTAAAAACACACCATAACGCAGTATGCAAAACGCAACATAACACAGAATACACACACAATCACACAACAAACACCACAACCCATGCCCTACAGTATAAACAAAAGACGAACGACGCACTTCACACATGACACAAAACCCACAAACACAAAGGACCACACAGAAAGACGCACAACGCAAACATCGCACACAACACACACATTAAAAGAAACACATCAACACATTGCCGCAACACACAAAATAATACACAAATTACAGAGCAATACATCACACAACACACAAACATCACACACAATTTATACATCACACCTCATAACACACACAACAACCTGCAGTAACAACACAACACACAGACCGATGCAACCACTACATACCATACATAAAGCCACACGCTCAAGGAATAACCACAATAAACTTAAGTAAACTCCCACAAACACAAAGACAGAGGACACACACAAACTCAGCACGCTAAAAGCACAACAGATGAAACAACATACAGCACAAACATCACAGGACATAAAGGCACACGATTCTCAGACACCACGGTTAGCCATATACACACCACACACACAATGAGGTACACGACACGAGCAAAACCACATACAGATAACACGTGTCCCCTCACACACTTAATCAATCACACACACAGCCTCTCAAACACAGCCAAACACGTATCAGAATCACATATGCATCACACACAGAAAACATACAAAACCACATGAAAGCAAACAACCAAGAATAAAGGCCGATAGCACACTTTTCTAACACTGAACACCCCACTCACAACCGCACGCAGACACCCCACACGCATGTATACACGGGCACCTTTACGCAATGCGCGCACAAACACACACACACACACAACATAAAGTAAAAACACAACAGTCACAGGGCGCACACCAGACACAACAGAGCACATGTTTCTCCTAAAACACACAAGTCACATTTGCAAGAGTACATGCACCACGCACCGTGAGGAACACCAAACACAACCACACACAGGTGACATATCTCACTTCGCAAACATAACAAGCACCCTCACATCACAACTCAAACACAACCATACGCAAATCACAATCACATACGGAAAACACACACAAAACAAATCCCTAGGCAAAACACACACAACCCACAAAGAAGACAAAGAGCGCACATTGCATACACTACACTCTGCAAGCACAACCACGCACAGACACAAAACACGTACATCCTCACGCAGGAGCACAACGCAGAGCACACACACAACACAGAAACACGCGAAACAAGGGTCCCAAGACACAGACCACACACCTCAAGGCACATAACTGCTCACAAAACACACACGGAAAACACTGCACAGACTACGTACTGCACACACCATGAGACATACTGAACAAGCGAAACCGCACAGTCAACACTTCTGATATCACGTGCATAACTCAAACAGCCAAACACACACACACAACCTCTCTAACACAACCACACACAAATCACAAACTCCACACATAAGACGGACACAACACATACTAATAATCCACAGACTACTCCCCTATGACGCACTACACACAACACACACAGCCACAAGCAGGCAGTATAGAGCACACACAGGTGCACGCAGACAGCTCGAAAAATCACACCCAAAATACACACTCACAGAACACATCAGACGCAACGCAAAACTAACATCACACAGAATGCTCAAAATACAGAGACCACCCAACATCTATCCTGTATGTAACACACAGAAAGCATATAGACAGCGCTCACACAACCCAGAACACAGTACACAACAGAAAGCAGAAAGACCAGACGCAGTACACATGAAACACGACGACGGAAGGCAGACAACAGAAACACAACACACACACAAACACCAACGGATAACTCATAAAAAATGACAAGATATACAACACACAAAGAACCACTCAGTGCACAGAACACACAGCTCACGACCACACCCATGACACATTGCACGCCACACAGAGAAAGTATGCAGAACAATGTACTCAACAAGCAGCAAAGAACCCATAACACACATTGTACATTCACAACACACACCACATATACAAGCACCAGTAGAACACTCATAAAAAATGACAAAATGTACAACACACAAGGAACCGCTCAATGCACACAACTCACAACCACGCACGTCACACATTGCACGCCACACGGAGAAAATTACACAGAGCAGTGAACTCGACACGCAGTAAAGATCCCACACCACACGTAGTACCTACTCTACACACACAACATGGACAACACACACAAAATAAACAAGGCCCACAGATCACAGTCAACACAAGCCCAAACACACAAGAACACACAGCACACACAGCACAGCCAAACGGAATACACACAGAATCACAACACAAACACCACAAATCATTCACTACCGCATATCAACCACAAATACAGCACACTACACGAAAGAATTCCAGAAAGCACAACACGCACGGATCAAACACGCACAATACACAGTAATAAACACATAACACACAACGCACACAGCAAGACATAAAAAAAAGAAGCAGAAACGACACACAGCACACACAACACAACACACACAAAATGTGCATCACAACAGCGCAGACAACACTCACTACATACAACACTCGCAGAACATACAACACACCGGCCACACACAACACACATGGAGAGCACCAACACAACACATACAACGCACACGAAAAACACCCACAACACGCCAAAGTTTACATACAACCTCTCAACACACAAACATCGCCTCACCCTAAACAACAAACCCCACCCACACCGAGCACATGACTGCACACAATACCCATGAACCACGGTTCTCAGAGTAAACACAACACACACAGTGAGGGACACTGACCAAGCATGACCACACACAGTACACACATCACAAATTACACTCAATACTCAAACAGCGAACCCCACACACCACCTGTCAAACACAAACCCACGGTAATCACAACCACATGCAGAACCCGCACCACACACAACACATGCGAAATGACATGGAAGAAATACACAAACCACAAAAGAACACCGAATTTATGAAACACATTTCACAGACTGCACACACCACACAAAACACACATAAAACATACAGCACACAGGGCCTCACAGAACGCACAATGCGAAGCACACAACCTACATACAAAGCACGTCAGACAGAGCACACAATTAATATCCCACTCAACACGTAAAGCACACAGAGGACACAACACAAAGCACAATATGCCAAACAGATTAGGATACACCCAACACACATGCAACTGAGAGCACAATACGTTGCACATCACGGAACACACGTGCGGTCCCATCACACACTAAACATGAAACAGAAAACCATTCACAGACCACATAACATTCCCGACCATGAACACAACACGCTACAAAAAAGACGCCAAACGTACGACACACAAAGACACACTCCAAGCACGCAACACCCAGCGCAGGACCGCCCACAAACACACCAGTCTCACAGCCCTCCACAGAGCAATACACACAGAACATACCCTACAAACAACAAAGTACCCAAACTGCACACCTCACAATCGCAACAGTCACAACACAGAAAGAACACAACACACGGGAAACACACGCTCAGACACATAAACACTGCCATGCACATTAAGCCAGCAGACCACAGACATCAGAGCTAAAAACACACCATAACGCAGTATGCAAAACGCAACATAACACAGAATACACACACAATCACACAACAAACACCACAACCCATGCCCTACAGTATAAACAAAAGACGAACGACGCACTTCACACATGACACAAAACCCACAAACACAAAGGACCACACAGAAAGACGCACAACGCAAACATCGCACACAACACACACATTAAAAGAAACACATCAACACATTGCCGCAACACACAAAATAATACACAAATTACAGAGCAATACATCACACAACACACAAACATCACACACAATTTATACATCACACCTCATAACACACACAACAACCTGCAGTAACAACACAACACACAGACCGATGCAACCACTACATACCATACATAAAGCCACACGCTCAAGGAATAACCACAATAAACTTAAGTAAACTCCCACAAACACAAAGACAGAGGACACACACAAACTCAGCACGCTAAAAGCACAACAGATGAAACAACATACAGCACAAACATCACAGGACATAAAGGCACACGATTCTCAGACACCACGGTTAGCCATATACACACCACACACACAATGAGGTACACGACACGAGCAAAACCACATACAGATAACACGTGTCCCCTCACACACTTAATCAATCACACACACAGCCTCTCAAACACAGCCAAACACGTATCAGAATCACATATGCATCACACACAGAAAACATACAAAACCACATGAAAGCAAACAACCAAGAATAAAGGCCGATAGCACACTTTTCTAACACTGAACACCCCACTCACAACCGCACGCAGACACCCCACACGCATGTATACACGGGCACCTTTACGCAATGCGCGCACAAACACACACACACACAACATAAAGTAAAAACACAACAGTCACAGGGCGCACACCAGACACAACAGAGCACATGTTTCTCCTAAAACACACAAGTCACATTTGCAAGAGTACATGCACCATGCACCGTGAGGAACACCAAACACAACCACACACAGGTGACATATCTCACTTCGCAAACATAACAAGCACCCTCACATCACAACTCAAACACAACCATACGCAAATCACAATCACATACGGAAAACACACACAAAACAAATCCCTAGGCAAAACACACACAACCCACAAAGAAGACAAAGAGCGCACATTGCATACACTACACTCTGCAAGCACAACCACGCACAGACACAAAACACGTACATCCTCACGCAGGAGCACAACGCAGAGCACACACACAACACAGAAACACGCGAAACAAGGGTCCCAAGACACAGACCACACACCTCAAGGCACATAACTGCTCACAAAACACACACGGAAAACACTGCACAGACTACGTACTGCACACACCATGAGACATACTGAACAAGCGAAACCGCACAGTCAACACTTCTGATATCACGTGCATAACTCAAACAGCCAAACACACACACACAACCTCTCTAACACAACCACACACAAATCACAAACTCCACACATAAGACGGACACAACACATACTAATAATCCACAGACTACTCCCCTATGACGCACTACACACAACACACACAGCCACAAGCAGGCAGTATAGAGCACACACAGGTGCACGCAGACAGCTCGAAAAATCACACCCAAAATACACACTCACAGAACACATCAGACGCAACGCAAAACTAACATCACACAGAATGCTCAAAATACAGAGACCACCCAACATCTATCCTGTATGTAACACACAGAAAGCATATAGACAGCGCTCACACAACCCAGAACACAGTACACAACAGAAAGCAGAAAGACCAGACGCAGTACACATGAAACACGACGACGGAAGGCAGACAACAGAAACACAACACACACACAAACACCAACGGATAACTCATAAAAAATGACAAGATATACAACACACAAAGAACCACTCAGTGCACAGAACACACAGCTCACGACCACACCCATGACACATTGCACGCCACACAGAGAAAGTATGCAGAACAATGTACTCAACAAGCAGCAAAGAACCCATAACACACATTGTACATTCACAACACACACCACATATACAAGCACCAGTAGAACACTCATAAAAAATGACAAAATGTACAACACACAAGGAACCGCTCAATGCACACAACTCACAACCACGCACGTCACACATTGCACGCCACACGGAGAAAATTACACAGAGCAGTGAACTCGACACGCAGTAAAGATCCCACACCACACGTAGTACCTACTCTACACACACAACATGGACAACACACACAAAATAAACAAGGCCCACAGATCACAGTCAACACAAGCCCAAACACACAAGAACACACAGCACACACAGCACAGCCAAACGGAATACACACAGAATCACAACACAAACACCACAAATCATTCACTACCGCATATCAACCACAAATACAGCACACTACACGAAAGAATTCCAGAAAGCACAACACGCACGGATCAAACACGCACAATACACAGTAATAAACACATAACACACAACGCACACAGCAAGACATAAAAAAAGAAGCAGAAACGACACACAGCACACACAACACAACACACACAAAATGTGCATCACAACAGCGCAGACAACACTCACTACATACAACACTCGCAGAACATACAACACACCGGCCACACACAACACACATGGAGAGCACCAACACAACACATACAACGCACACGAAAAACACCCACAACACGCCAAAGAGTTTACATACAACCTCTCAACACACAAACATCGCCTCACCCTAAACAACAAACCCCACACACACCGAGCACATGACTGCACACAATACCCATGAACCACGGTTCTCAGAGTAAACACAACACACACAGTGAGGGACACTGACCAAGCATGACCACACACAGTACACACATCACAAATTACACTCAATACTCAAACAGCGAACCCCACACACCACCTGTCAAACACAAACCCACGGTAATCACAACCACATGCAGAACCCGCACCACACACAACACATGCGAAATGACATGGAAGAAATACACAAACCACAAAAGAACACCGAATTTATGAAACACATTTCACAGACTGCACACACCACACAAAACACACATAAAACATACAGCACACAGGGCCTCACAGAACGCACAATGCGAAGCACACAACCTACATACAAAGCACGTCAGACAGAGCACACAATTAATATCCCACTCAACACGTAAAGCACACAGAGGACACAACACAAAGCACAATATGCCAAACAGATTAGGATACACCCAACACACATGCAACTGAGAGCACAATACGTTGCACATCACGGAACACACGTGCGGTCCCATCACACACTAAACATGAAACAGAAAACCATTCACAGACCACATAACATTCCCGACCGTGAACACAACATGCTACAAAAAAGTCACCAAACGTACGACACACAAAGACACACTCCAAGCACGCAACACCCAGCGCAGGACCGCCCACAGACACACCAGTCTCACGGCCCTCCACAGAGCAATACACACAGAACATACCCTACAAACAACAAAGTACCCAAACTGCACACCTCACAATCGCAACAGTCACAACACAGAAAGAACACAACACACGGGAAACACACGCTCAGACACATAAACACTGCCATGCACATTAAGCCAGCAGACCACAGACATCAGAGCTAAAAACACACCATAACGCAGTATGCAAAACGCAACACAACACAGAATACACACCCAATCACACAACAAACACCACAACCCATGCCCTACAGTATAAACAAAAGACGAACGACGCACTTCACACATGACACAAAACCCACAAACACAAAGGACCACACAGAAAGACGCACAACGCAAACATCGCACACAACACACACATTAAAAGAAACACATCAACACATTGCCGCAACACACAAAATAATACACAAATTACAGAGCAATACATCACACAACACACAAACATCACACACAATTTATACATCACACCTCATAACACACACAACAACCTGCAGTAACAACACAACACACAGACCGATGCAACCACTACATACCATACATAAAGCCACACGCTCAAGGAATAACCACAATAAACTTAAGTAAACTCCCACAAACACAAAGACAGAGGACACACACAAACTCAGCACGCTGAAAGCACAACAGATGAAACAACATACAGCACAAACATCACAGGACATAAAGGCACACGATTCTCAGACACCACGGTTAGCCATATACACACCACACACACAATGAGGTACACGACACGAGCAAAACCACATACAGATAACACGTGTCCCCTCACACACTTAATCAATCACACACACAGCCTCTCAAACACAGCCAAACACGTATCAGAATCACATATGCATCACACACAGAAAACATACAAAACCACATGAAAGCAAACAACCAAGAATAAAGGCAGATAGCACACTTTTCGAACACTGAACACCCCACTCACAACCGCACGCAGACACCCCACACGCATGTATACACGGGCACCTTTACGCAATGCGCGCACAAACACACACACACACACAACATAAAGTAAAAACACAACAGTCACAGGGCGCACACCAGACACAACAGAGCACATGTTTCTCCTAAAACACACAAGTCACATTTGCAAGAGTACATGCACCACGCACCGTGAGGAACACCAAACACAACCACACACAGGTGACATATCTCACTTCGCAAACATAACAAGCACCCTCACATCACAACTCAAACACAACCATACGCAAATCACAATCACATACGGAAAACACACACAAAACAAATCCCTAGGCAAAACACACACAACCCACAAAGAAGACAAAGAGCGCACATTGCATACACTACACTCTGCAAGCACAACCACGCACAGACACAAAACACGTACATCCTCACGCAGGAGCACAACGCAGAGCACACACACAACACAGAAACACGCGAAACAAGGGTCCCAAGACACAGACCACACACCTCAAGGCACATAACTGCTCACAAAACACACACGGAAAACACTGCACAGACTACGTACTGCACACACCATGAGACATACTGAACAAGCGAAACCGCACAGTCAACACTTCTGATATCACGTGCATAACTCAAACAGCCAAACACACACACACAACCTCTCTAACACAACCACACACAAATCACAAACTCCACACATAAGACGGACACAACACATACTAATAATCCACAGACTACTCCCCTATGACGCACTACACACAACACACACAGCCACAAGCAGGCAGTATAGAGCACACACAGGTGCACGCAGACAGCTCGAAAAATCACACCCAAAATACACACTCACAGAACACATCAGACGCAACGCAAAACTAACATCACACAGAATGCTCAAAATACAGAGACCACCCAACATCTATCCTGTATGTAACACACAGAAAGCATATAGACAGCGCTCACACAACCCAGAACACAGTACACAACAGAAAGCAGAAAGACCAGACGCAGTACACATGAAACACGACGACGGAAGGCAGACAACAGAAACACAACACACACACAAACACCAACGGATAACTCATAAAAAATGACAAGATATACAACACACAAAGAACCACTCAGTGCACAGAACACACAGCTCACGACCACACCCATGACACATTGCACGCCACACAGAGAAAGTATGCAGAACAATGTACTCAACAAGCAGCAAAGAACCCATAACACACATTGTACATTCACAACACACACCACATATACAAGCACCAGTAGAACACTCATAAAAAATGACAAAATGTACAACACACAAGGAACCGCTCAATGCACACAACTCACAACCACGCACGTCACACATTGCACGCCACACGGAGAAAATTACACAGAGCAGTGAACTCGACACGCAGTAAAGATCCCACACCACACGTAGTACCTACTCTACACACACAACATGGACAACACACACAAAATAAACAAGGCCCACAGATCACAGTCAACACAAGCCCAAACACACAAGAACACACAGCACACACAGCACAGCCAAACGGAATACACACAGAATCACAACACAAACACCACAAATCATTCACTACCGCATATCAACCACAAATACAGCACACTACACGAAAGAATTCCAGAAAGCACAACACGCACGGATCAAACACGCACAATACACAGTAATAAACACATAACACACAACGCACACAGCAAGACATAAAAAAAAGAAGCAGAAACGACACACAGCACACACAACACAACACACACAAAATGTGCATCACAACAGCGCAGACAACACTCACTACATACAACACTCGCAGAACATACAACACACCGGCCACACACAACACACATGGAGAGCACCAACACAACACATACAACGCACACGAAAAACACCCACAACACGCCAAAGAGTTTACATACAACCTCTCAACACACAAACATCGCCTCACCCTAAACAACAAACCCCACACACACCGAGCACATGACTGCACACAATACCCATGAACCACGGTTCTCAGAGTAAACACAACACACACAGTGAGGGACACTGACCAAGCATGACCACACACAGTACACACATCACAAATTACACTCAATACTCAAACAGCGAACCCCACACACCACCTGTCAAACACAAACCCACGGTAATCACAACCACATGCAGAACCCGCACCACACACAACACATGCGAAATGACATGGAAGAAATACACAAACCACAAAAGAACACCGAATTTATGAAACACATTTCACAGACTGCACACACCACACAAAACACACATAAAACATACAGCACACAGGGCCTCACAGAACGCACAATGCGAAGCACACAACCTACATACAAAGCACGTCAGACAGAGCACACAATTAATATCCCACTCAACACGTAAAGCACACAGAGGACACAACACAAAGCACAATATGCCAAACAGATTAGGATACACCCAACACACATGCAACTGAGAGCACAATACGTTGCACATCACGGAACACACGTGCGGTCCCATCACACACTAAACATGAAACAGAAAACCATTCACAGACCACATAACATTCCCGACCGTGAACACAACATGCTACAAAAAAGTCACCAAACGTACGACACACAAAGACACACTCCAAGCACGCAACACCCAGCGCAGGACCGCCCACAGACACACCAGTCTCACGGCCCTCCACAGAGCAATACACACAGAACATACCCTACAAACAACAAAGTACCCAAACTGCACACCTCACAATCGCAACAGTCACAACACAGAAAGAACACAACACACGGGAAACACACGCTCAGACACATAAACACTGCCATGCACATTAAGCCAGCAGACCACAGACATCAGAGCTAAAAACACACCATAACGCAGTATGCAAAACGCAACACAACACAGAATACACACCCAATCACACAACAAACACCACAACCCATGCCCTACAGTATAAACAAAAGACGAACGACGCACTTCACACATGACACAAAACCCACAAACACAAAGGACCACACAGAAAGACGCACAACGCAAACATCGCACACAACACACACATTAAAAGAAACACATCAACACATTGCCGCAACACACAAAATAATACACAAATTACAGAGCAATACATCACACAACACACAAACATCACACACAATTTATACATCACACCTCATAACACACACAACAACCTGCAGTAACAACACAACACACAGACCGATGCAACCACTACATACCATACATAAAGCCACACGCTCAAGGAATAACCACAATAAACTTAAGTAAACTCCCACAAACACAAAGACAGAGGACACACACAAACTCAGCACGCTGAAAGCACAACAGATGAAACAACATACAGCACAAACATCACAGGACATAAAGGCACACGATTCTCAGACACCACGGTTAGCCATATACACACCACACACACAATGAGGTACACGACACGAGCAAAACCACATACAGATAACACGTGTCCCCTCACACACTTAATCAATCACACACACAGCCTCTCAAACACAGCCAAACACGTATCAGAATCACATATGCATCACACACAGAAAACATACAAAACCACATGAAAGCAAACAACCAAGAATAAAGGCCGATAGCACACTTTTCTAACACTGAACACCCCACTCACAACCGCACGCAGACACCCCACACGCATGTATACACGGGCACCTTTACGCAATGCGCGCACAAACACACACACACACACAACATAAAGTAAAAACACAACAGTCACAGGGCGCACACCAGACACAACAGAGCACATGTTTCTCCTAAAACACACAAGTCACATTTGCAAGAGTACATGCACCACGCACCGTGAGGAACACCAAACACAACCACACACAGGTGACATATCTCACTTCGCAAACATAACAAGCACCCTCACATCACAACTCAAACACAACCATACGCAAATCACAATCACATACGGAAAACACACACAAAACAAATCCCTAGGCAAAACACACACAACCCACAAAGAAGACAAAGAGCGCACATTGCATACACTACACTCTGCAAGCACAACCACGCACAGACACAAAACACGTACATCCTCACGCAGGAGCACAACGCAGAGCACACACACAACACAGAAACACGCGAAACAAGGGTCCCAAGACACAGACCACACACCTCAAGGCACATAACTGCTCACAAAACACACACGGAAAACACTGCACAGACTACGTACTGCACACACCATGAGACATACTGAACAAGCGAAACCGCACAGTCAACACTTCTGATATCACGTGCATAACTCAAACAGCCAAACACACACACACAACCTCTCTAACACAACCACACACAAATCACAAACTCCACACATAAGACGGACACAACACATACTAATAATCCACAGACTACTCCCCTATGACGCACTACACACAACACACACAGCCACAAGCAGGCAGTATAGAGCACACACAGGTGCACGCAGACAGCTCGAAAAATCACACCCAAAATACACACTCACAGAACACATCAGACGCAACGCAAAACTAACATCACACAGAATGCTCAAAATACAGAGACCACCCAACATCTATCCTGTATGTAACACACAGAAAGCATATAGACAGCGCTCACACAACCCAGAACACAGTACACAACAGAAAGCAGAAAGACCAGACGCAGTACACATGAAACACGACGACGGAAGGCAGACAACAGAAACACAACACACACACAAACACCAACGGATAACTCATAAAAAATGACAAGATATACAACACACAAAGAACCACTCAGTGCACAGAACACACAGCTCACGACCACACCCATGACACATTGCACGCCACACAGAGAAAGTATGCAGAACAATGTACTCAACAAGCAGCAAAGAACCCATAACACACATTGTACATTCACAACACACACCACATATACAAGCACCAGTAGAACACTCATAAAAAATGACAAAATGTACAACACACAAGGAACCGCTCAATGCACACAACTCACAACCACGCACGTCACACATTGCACGCCACACGGAGAAAATTACACAGAGCAGTGAACTCGACACGCAGTAAAGATCCCACACCACACGTAGTACCTACTCTACACACACAACATGGACAACACACACAAAATAAACAAGGCCCACAGATCACAGTCAACACAAGCCCAAACACACAAGAACACACAGCACACACAGCACAGCCAAACGGAATACACACAGAATCACAACACAAACACCACAAATCATTCACTACCGCATATCAACCACAAATACAGCACACTACACGAAAGAATTCCAGAAAGCACAACACGCACGGATCAAACACGCACAATACACAGTAATAAACACATAACACACAACGCACACAGCAAGACATAAAAAAAAGAAGCAGAAACGACACACAGCACACACAACACAACACACACAAAATGTGCATCACAACAGCGCAGACAACACTCACTACATACAACACTCGCAGAACATACAACACACCGGCCACACACAACACACATGGAGAGCACCAACACAACACATACAACGCACACGAAAAACACCCACAACACGCCAAAGAGTTTACATACAACCTCTCAACACACAAACATCGCCTCACCCTAAACAACAAACCCCACACACACCGAGCACATGACTGCACACAATACCCATGAACCACGGTTCTCAGAGTAAACACAACACACACAGTGAGGGACACTGACCAAGCATGACCACACACAGTACACACATCACAAATTACACTCAATACTCAAACAGCGAACCCCACACACCACCTGTCAAACACAAACCCACGGTAATCACAACCACATGCAGAACCCGCACCACACACAACACATGCGAAATGACATGGAAGAAATACACAAACCACAAAAGAACACCGAATTTATGAAACACATTTCACAGACTGCACACACCACACAAAACACACATAAAACATACAGCACACAGGGCCTCACAGAACGCACAATGCGAAGCACACAACCTACATACAAAGCACGTCAGACAGAGCACACAATTAATATCCCACTCAACACGTAAAGCACACAGAGGACACAACACAAAGCACAATATGCCAAACAGATTAGGATACACCCAACACACATGCAACTGAGAGCACAATACGTTGCACATCACGGAACACACGTGCGGTCCCATCACACACTAAACATGAAACAGAAAACCATTCACAGACCACATAACATTCCCGACCGTGAACACAACATGCTACAAAAAAGTCACCAAACGTACGACACACAAAGACACACTCCAAGCACGCAACACCCAGCGCAGGACCGCCCACAGACACACCAGTCTCACGGCCCTCCACAGAGCAATACACACAGAACATACCCTACAAACAACAAAGTACCCAAACTGCACACCTCACAATCGCAACAGTCACAACACAGAAAGAACACAACACACGGGAAACACACGCTCAGACACATAAACACTGCCATGCACATTAAGCCAGCAGACCACAGACATCAGAGCTAAAAACACACCATAACGCAGTATGCAAAACGCAACACAACACAGAATACACACCCAATCACACAACAAACACCACAACCCATGCCCTACAGTATAAACAAAAGACGAACGACGCACTTCACACATGACACAAAACCCACAAACACAAAGGACCACACAGAAAGACGCACAACGCAAACATCGCACACAACACACACATTAAAAGAAACACATCAACACATTGCCGCAACACACAAAATAATACACAAATTACAGAGCAATACATCACACAACACACAAACATCACACACAATTTATACATCACACCTCATAACAAACACAACAACCTGCAGTAACAACACAACACACAGACCGATGCAACCACTACATACCATACATAAAGCCACACGCTCAAGGAATAACCACAATAAACTTAAGTAAACTCCCACAAACACAAAGACAGAGGACACACACAAACTCAGCACGCTAAAAGCACAACAGATGAAACAACATACAGCACAAACATCACAGGACATAAAGGCACACGATTCTCAGACACCACGGTTAGCCATATACACACCACACACACAATGAGGTACACGACACGAGCAAAACCACATACAGATAACACGTGTCCCCTCACACACTTAATCAATCACACACACAGCCTCTCAAACACAGCCAAACACGTATCAGAATCACATATGCATCACACACAGAAAACATACAAAACCACATGAAAGCAAACAACCAAGAATAAAGGCAGATAGCACACTTTTCTAACACTGAACACCCCACTCACAACCGCACGCAGACACCCCACACGCATGTATACACGGGCACCTTTACGCAATGCGCGCACAAACACACACACACACACAACATAAAGTAAAAACACAACAGTCACAGGGCGCACACCAGACACAACAGAGCACATGTTTCTCCTAAAACACACAAGTCACATTTGCAAGAGTACATGCACCACGCACCGTGAGGAACACCAAACACAACCACACACAGGTGACATATCTCACTTCGCAAACATAACAAGCACCCTCACATCACAACTCAAACACAACCATACGCAAATCACAATCACATACGGAAAACACACACAAAACAAATCCCTAGGCAAAACACACACAACCCACAAAGAAGACAAAGAGCGCACATTGCATACACTACACTCTGCAAGCACAACCACGCACAGACACAAAACACGTACATCCTCACGCAGGAGCACAACGCAGAGCACACACACAACACAGAAACACGCGAAACAAGGGTCCCAAGACACAGACCACACACCTCAAGGCACATAACTGCTCACAAAACACACACGGAAAACACTGCACAGACTACGTACTGCACACACCATGAGACATACTGAACAAGCGAAACCGCACAGTCAACACTTCTGATATCACGTGCATAACTCAAACAGCCAAACACACACACACAACCTCTCTAACACAACCACACACAAATCACAAACTCCACACATAAGACGGACACAACACATACTAATAATCCACAGACTACTCCCCTATGACGCACTACACACAACACACACAGCCACAAGCAGGCAGTATAGAGCACACACAGGTGCACGCAGACAGCTCGAAAAATCACACCCAAAATACACACTCACAGAACACATCAGACGCAACGCAAAACTAACATCACACAGAATGCTCAAAATACAGAGACCACCCAACATCTATCCTGTATGTAACACACAGAAAGCATATAGACAGCGCTCACACAACCCAGAACACAGTACACAACAGAAAGCAGAAAGACCAGACGCAGTACACATGAAACACGACGACGGAAGGCAGACAACAGAAACACAACACACACACAAACACCAACGGATAACTCATAAAAAATGACAAGATATACAACACACAAAGAACCACTCAGTGCACAGAACACACAGCTCACGACCACACCCATGACACATTGCACGCCACACAGAGAAAGTATGCAGAACAATGTACTCAACAAGCAGCAAAGAACCCATAACACACATTGTACATTCACAACACACACCACATATACAAGCACCAGTAGAACACTCATAAAAAATGACAAAATGTACAACACACAAGGAACCGCTCAATGCACACAACTCACAACCACGCACGTCACACATTGCACGCCACACGGAGAAAATTACACAGAGCAGTGAACTCGACACGCAGTAAAGATCCCACACCACACGTAGTACCTACTCTACACACACAACATGGACAACACACACAAAATAAACAAGGCCCACAGATCACAGTCAACACAAGCCCAAACACACAAGAACACACAGCACACACAGCACAGCCAAACGGAATACACACAGAATCACAACACAAACACCACAAATCATTCACTACCGCATATCAACCACAAATACAGCACACTACACGAAAGAATTCCAGAAAGCACAACACGCACGGATCAAACACGCACAATACACAGTAATAAACACATAACACACAACGCACACAGCAAGACATAAAAAAAAGAAGCAGAAACGACACACAGCACACACAACACAACACACACAAAATGTGCATCACAACAGCGCAGACAACACTCACTACATACAACACTCGCAGAACATACAACACACCGGCCACACACAACACACATGGAGAGCACCAACACAACACATACAACGCACACGAAAAACACCCACAACACGCCAAAGAGTTTACATACAACCTCTCAACACACAAACATCGCCTCACCCTAAACAACAAACCCCACACACACCGAGCACATGACTGCACACAATACCCATGAACCACGGTTCTCAGAGTAAACACAACACACACAGTGAGGGACACTGACCAAGCATGACCACACACAGTACACACATCACAAATTACACTCAATACTCAAACAGCGAACCCCACACACCACCTGTCAAACACAAACCCACGGTAATCACAACCACATGCAGAACCCGCACCACACACAACACATGCGAAATGACATGGAAGAAATACACAAACCACAAAAGAACACCGAATTTATGAAACACATTTCACAGACTGCACACACCACACAAAACACACATAAAACATACAGCACACAGGGCCTCACAGAACGCACAATGCGAAGCACACAACCTACATACAAAGCACGTCAGACAGAGCACACAATTAATATCCCACTCAACACGTAAAGCACACAGAGGACACAACACAAAGCACAATATGCCAAACAGATTAGGATACACCCAACACACATGCAACTGAGAGCACAATACGTTGCACATCACGGAACACACGTGCGGTCCCATCACACACTAAACATGAAACAGAAAACCATTCACAGACCACATAACATTCCCGACCGTGAACACAACATGCTACAAAAAAGTCACCAAACGTACGACACACAAAGACACACTCCAAGCACGCAACACCCAGCGCAGGACCGCCCACAGACACACCAGTCTCACGGCCCTCCACAGAGCAATACACACAGAACATACCCTACAAACAACAAAGTACCCAAACTGCACACCTCACAATCGCAACAGTCACAACACAGAAAGAACACAACACACGGGAAACACACGCTCAGACACATAAACACTGCCATGCACATTAAGCCAGCAGACCACAGACATCAGAGCTAAAAACACACCATAACGCAGTATGCAAAACGCAACACAACACAGAATACACACCCAATCACACAACAAACACCACAACCCATGCCCTACAGTATAAACAAAAGACGAACGACGCACTTCACACATGACACAAAACCCACAAACACAAAGGACCACACAGAAAGACGCACAACGCAAACATCGCACACAACACACACATTAAAAGAAACACATCAACACATTGCCGCAACACACAAAATAATACACAAATTACAGAGCAATACATCACACAACACACAAACATCACACACAATTTATACATCACACCTCATAACACACACAACAACCTGCAGTAACAACACAACACACAGACCGATGCAACCACTACATACCATACATAAAGCCACACGCTCAAGGAATAACCACAATAAACTTAAGTAAACTCCCACAAACACAAAGACAGAGGACACACACAAACTCAGCACGCTAAAAGCACAACAGATGAAACAACATACAGCACAAACATCACAGGACATAAAGGCACACGATTCTCAGACACCACGGTTAGCCATATACACACCACACACACAATGAGGTACACGACACGAGCAAAACCACATACAGATAACACGTGTCCCCTCACACACTTAATCAATCACACACACAGCCTCTCAAACACAGCCAAACACGTATCAGAATCACATATGCATCACACACAGAAAACATACAAAACCACATGAAAGCAAACAACCAAGAATAAAGGCCGATAGCACACTTTTCTAACACTGAACACCCCACTCACAACCGCACGCAGACACCCCACACGCATGTATACACGGGCACCTTTACGCAATGCGCGCACAAACACACACACACACACAACATAAAGTAAAAACACAACAGTCACAGGGCGCACACCAGACACAACAGAGCACATGTTTCTCCTAAAACACACAAGTCACATTTGCAAGAGTACATGCACCACGCACCGTGAGGAACACCAAACACAACCACACACAGGTGACATATCTCACTTCGCAAACATAACAAGCACCCTCACATCACAACTCAAACACAACCATACGCAAATCACAATCACATACGGAAAACACACACAAAACAAATCCCTAGGCAAAACACACACAACCCACAAAGAAGACAAAGAGCGCACATTGCATACACTACACTCTGCAAGCACAACCACGCACAGACACAAAACACGTACATCCTCACGCAGGAGCACAACGCAGAGCACACACACAACACAGAAACACGCGAAACAAGGGTCCCAAGACACAGACCACACACCTCAAGGCACATAACTGCTCACAAAACACACACGGAAAACACTGCACAGACTACGTACTGCACACACCATGAGACATACTGAACAAGCGAAACCGCACAGTCAACACTTCTGATATCACGTGCATAACTCAAACAGCCAAACACACACACACAACCTCTCTAACACAACCACACACAAATCACAAACTCCACACATAAGACGGACACAACACATACTAATAATCCACAGACTACTCCCCTATGACGCACTACACACAACACACACAGACACAAGCAGGCAGTATAGAGCACACACAGGTGCACGCAGACAGCTCGAAAAATCACACCCAAAATACACACTCACAGAACACATCAGACGCAACGCAAAACTTACATCACACAGAATGCTCAAAATACAGAGACCACCCAACATCTATCCTGTATGTAACACACAGAAAGCATATAGACAGCGCTCACACAACCCAGAACACAGTACACAACAGAAAGCAGAAAGACCAGACGCAGTACACATGAAACACGACGACGGAAGGCAGACAACAGAAACACAACACACACACAAACACCAACGGATAACTCATAAAAAATGACAAGATATACAACACACAAAGAACCACTCAGTGCACAGAACACACAGCTCACGACCACACCCATGACACATTGCACGCCACACAGAGAAAGTATGCAGAACAATGTACTCAACAAGCAGCAAAGAACCCATAACACACATTGTACATTCACAACACACACCACATATACAAGCACCAGTAGAACACTCATAAAAAATGACAAAATGTACAACACACAAGGAACCGCTCAATGCACACAACTCACAACCACGCACGTCACACATTGCACGCCACACGGAGAAAATTACACAGAGCAGTGAACTCGACACGCAGTAAAGATCCCACACCACACGTAGTACCTACTCTACACACACAACATGGACAACACACACAAAATAAACAAGGCCCACAGATCACAGTCAACACAAGCCCAAACACACAAGAACACACAGCACACACAGCACAGCCAAACGGAATACACACAGAATCACAACACAAACACCACAAATCATTCACTACCGCATATCAACCACAAATACAGCACACTACACGAAAGAATTCCAGAAAGCACAACACGCACGGATCAAACACGCACAATACACAGTAATAAACACATAACACACAACGCACACAGCAAGACATAAAAAAAAGAAGCAGAAACGACACACAGCACACACAACACAACACACACAAAATGTGCATCACAACAGCGCAGACAACACTCACTACATACAACACTCGCAGAACATACAACACACCGGCCACACACAACACACATGGAGAGCACCAACACAACACATACAACGCACACGAAAAACACCCACAACACGCCAAAGAGTTTACATACAACCTCTCAACACACAAACATCGCCTCACCCTAAACAACAAACCCCACACACACCGAGCACATGACTGCACACAATACCCATGAACCACGGTTCTCAGAGTAAACACAACACACACAGTGAGGGACACTGACCAAGCATGACCACACACAGTACACACATCACAAATTACACTCAATACTCAAACAGCGAACCCCACACACCACCTGTCAAACACAAACCCACGGTAATCACAACCACATGCAGAACCCGCACCACACACAACACATGCGAAATGACATGGAAGAAATACACAAACCACAAAAGAACACCGAATTTATGAAACACATTTCACAGACTGCACACACCACACAAAACACACATAAAACATACAGCACACAGGGCCTCACAGAACGCACAATGCGAAGCACACAACCTACATACAAAGCACGTCAGACAGAGCACACAATTAATATCCCACTCAACACGTAAAGCACACAGAGGACACAACACAAAGCACAATATGCCAAACAGATTAGGATACACCCAACACACATGCAACTGAGAGCACAATACGTTGCACATCACGGAACACACGTGCGGTCCCATCACACACTAAACATGAAACAGAAAACCATTCACAGACCACATAACATTCCCGACCGTGAACACAACATGCTACAAAAAAGTCACCAAACGTACGACACACAAAGACACACTCCAAGCACGCAACACCCAGCGCAGGACCGCCCACAGACACACCAGTCTCACGGCCCTCCACAGAGCAATACACACAGAACATACCCTACAAACAACAAAGTACCCAAACTGCACACCTCACAATCGCAACAGTCACAACACAGAAAGAACACAACACACGGGAAACACACGCTCAGACACATAAACACTGCCATGCACATTAAGCCAGCAGACCACAGACATCAGAGCTAAAAACACACCATAACGCAGTATGCAAAACGCAACACAACACAGAATACACACCCAATCACACAACAAACACCACAACCCATGCCCTACAGTATAAACAAAAGACGAACGACGCACTTCACACATGACACAAAACCCACAAACACAAAGGACCACACAGAAAGACGCACAACGCAAACATCGCACACAACACACACATTAAAAGAAACACATCAACACATTGCCGCAACACACAAAATAATACACAAATTACAGAGCAATACATCACACAACACACAAACATCACACACAATTTATACATCACACCTCATAACACACACAACAACCTGCAGTAACAACACAACACACAGACCGATGCAACCACTACATACCATACATAAAGCCACACGCTCAAGGAATAACCACAATAAACTTAAGTAAACTCCCACAAACACAAAGACAGAGGACACACACAAACTCAGCACGCTAAAAGCACAACAGATGAAACAACATACAGCACAAACATCACAGGACATAAAGGCACACGATTCTCAGACACCACGGTTAGCCATATACACACCACACACACAATGAGGTACACGACACGAGCAAAACCACATACAGATAACACGTGTCCCCTCACACACTTAATCAATCACACACACAGCCTCTCAAACACAGCCAAACACGTATCAGAATCACATATGCATCACACACAGAAAACATACAAAACCACATGAAAGCAAACAACCAAGAATAAAGGCCGATAGCACACTTTTCTAACACTGAACACCCCACTCACAACCGCACGCAGACACCCCACACGCATGTATACACGGGCACCTTTACGCAATGCGCGCACAAACACACACACACACACAACATAAAGTAAAAACACAACAGTCACAGGGCGCACACCAGACACAACAGAGCACATGTTTCTCCTAAAACACACAAGTCACATTTGCAAGAGTACATGCACCACGCACCGTGAGGAACACCAAACACAACCACACACAGGTGACATATCTCACTTCGCAAACATAACAAGCACCCTCACATCACAACTCAAACACAACCATACGCAAATCACAATCACATACGGAAAACACACACAAAACAAATCCCTAGGCAAAACACACACAACCCACAAAGAAGACAAAGAGCGCACATTGCATACACTACACTCTGCAAGCACAACCACGCACAGACACAAAACACGTACATCCTCACGCAGGAGCACAACGCAGAGCACACACACAACACAGAAACACGCGAAACAAGGGTCCCAAGACACAGACCACACACCTCAAGGCACATAACTGCTCACAAAACACACACGGAAAACACTGCACAGACTACGTACTGCACACACCATGAGACATACTGAACAAGCGAAACCGCACAGTCAACACTTCTGATATCACGTGCATAACTCAAACAGCCAAACACACACACACAACCTCTCTAACACAACCACACACAAATCACAAACTCCACACATAAGACGGACACAACACATACTAATAATCCACAGACTACTCCCCTATGACGCACTACACACAACACACACAGACACAAGCAGGCAGTATAGAGCACACACAGGTGCACGCAGACAGCTCGAAAAATCACACCCAAAATACACACTCACAGAACACATCAGACGCAACGCAAAACTTACATCACACAGAATGCTCAAAATACAGAGACCACCCAACATCTATCCTGTATGTAACACACAGAAAGCATATAGACAGCGCTCACACAACCCAGAACACAGTACACAACAGAAAGCAGAAAGACCAGACGCAGTACACATGAAACACGACGACGGAAGGCAGACAACAGAAACACAACACACACACAAACACCAACGGATAACTCATAAAAAATGACAAGATATACAACACACAAAGAACCACTCAGTGCACAGAACACACAGCTCACGACCACACCCATGACACATTGCACGCCACACAGAGAAAGTATGCAGAACAATGTACTCAACAAGCAGCAAAGAACCCATAACACACATTGTACATTCACAACACACACCACATATACAAGCACCAGTAGAACACTCATAAAAAATGACAAAATGTACAACACACAAGGAACCGCTCAATGCACACAACTCACAACCACGCACGTCACACATTGCACGCCACACGGAGAAAATTACACAGAGCAGTGAACTCGACACGCAGTAAAGATCCCACACCACACGTAGTACCTACTCTACACACACAACATGGACAACACACACAAAATAAACAAGGCCCACAGATCACAGTCAACACAAGCCCAAACACACAAGAACACACAGCACACACAGCACAGCCAAACGGAATACACACAGAATCACAACACAAACACCACAAATCATTCACTACCGCATATCAACCACAAATACAGCACACTACACGAAAGAATTCCAGAAAGCACAACACGCACGGATCAAACACGCACAATACACAGTAATAAACACATAACACACAACGCACACAGCAAGACATAAAAAAAAGAAGCAGAAACGACACACAGCACACACAACACAACACACACAAAATGTGCATCACAACAGCGCAGACAACACTCACTACATACAACACTCGCAGAACATACAACACACCGGCCACACACAACACACATGGAGAGCACCAACACAACACATACAACGCACACGAAAAACACCCACAACACGCCAAAGAGTTTACATACAACCTCTCAACACACAAACATCGCCTCACCCTAAACAACAAACCCCACACACACCGAGCACATGACTGCACACAATACCCATGAACCACGGTTCTCAGAGTAAACACAACACACACAGTGAGGGACACTGACCAAGCATGACCACACACAGTACACACATCACAAATTACACTCAATACTCAAACAGCGAACCCCACACACCACCTGTCAAACACAAACCCACGGTAATCACAACCACATGCAGAACCCGCACCACACACAACACATGCGAAATGACATGGAAGAAATACACAAACCACAAAAGAACACCGAATTTATGAAACACATTTCACAGACTGCACACACCACACAAAACACACATAAAACATACAGCACACAGGGCCTCACAGAACGCACAATGCGAAGCACACAACCTACATACAAAGCACGTCAGACAGAGCACACAATTAATATCCCACTCAACACGTAAAGCACACAGAGGACACAACACAAAGCACAATATGCCAAACAGATTAGGATACACCCAACACACATGCAACTGAGAGCACAATACGTTGCACATCACGGAACACACGTGCGGTCCCATCACACACTAAACATGAAACAGAAAACCATTCACAGACCACATAACATTCCCGACCGTGAACACAACATGCTACAAAAAAGTCACCAAACGTACGACACACAAAGACACACTCCAAGCACGCAACACCCAGCGCAGGACCGCCCACAGACACACCAGTCTCACGGCCCTCCACAGAGCAATACACACAGAACATACCCTACAAACAACAAAGTACCCAAACTGCACACCTCACAATCGCAACAGTCACAACACAGAAAGAACACAACACACGGGAAACACACGCTCAGACACATAAACACTGCCATGCACATTAAGCCAGCAGACCACAGACATCAGAGCTAAAAACACACCATAACGCAGTATGCAAAACGCAACACAACACAGAATACACACCCAATCACACAACAAACACCACAACCCATGCCCTACAGTATAAACAAAAGACGAACGACGCACTTCACACATGACACAAAACCCACAAACACAAAGGACCACACAGAAAGACGCACAACGCAAACATCGCACACAACACACACATTAAAAGAAACACATCAACACATTGCCGCAACACACAAAATAATACACAAATTACAGAGCAATACATCACACAACACACAAACATCACACACAATTTATACATCACACCTCATAACACACACAACAACCTGCAGTAACAACACAACACACAGACCGATGCAACCACTACATACCATACATAAAGCCACACGCTCAAGGAATAACCACAATAAACTTAAGTAAACTCCCACAAACACAAAGACAGAGGACACACACAAACTCAGCACGCTAAAAGCACAACAGATGAAACAACATACAGCACAAACATCACAGGACATAAAGGCACACGATTCTCAGACACCACGGTTAGCCATATACACACCACACACACAATGAGGTACACGACACGAGCAAAACCACATACAGATAACACGTGTCCCCTCACACACTTAATCAATCACACACACAGCCTCTCAAACACAGCCAAACACGTATCAGAATCACATATGCATCACACACAGAAAACATACAAAACCACATGAAAGCAAACAACCAAGAATAAAGGCCGATAGCACACTTTTCTAACACTGAACACCCCACTCACAACCGCACGCAGACACCCCACACGCATGTATACACGGGCACCTTTACGCAATGCGCGCACAAACACACACACACACACAACATAAAGTAAAAACACAACAGTCACAGGGCGCACACCAGACACAACAGAGCACATGTTTCTCCTAAAACACACAAGTCACATTTGCAAGAGTACATGCACCACGCACCGTGAGGAACACCAAACACAACCACACACAGGTGACATATCTCACTTCGCAAACATAACAAGCACCCTCACATCACAACTCAAACACAACCATACGCAAATCACAATCACATACGGAAAACACACACAAAACAAATCCCTAGGCAAAACACACACAACCCACAAAGAAGACAAAGAGCGCACATTGCATACACTACACTCTGCAAGCACAACCACGCACAGACACAAAACACGTACATCCTCACGCAGGAGCACAACGCAGAGCACACACACAACACAGAAACACGCGAAACAAGGGTCCCAAGACACAGACCACACACCTCAAGGCACATAACTGCTCACAAAACACACACGGAAAACACTGCACAGACTACGTACTGCACACACCATGAGACATACTGAACAAGCGAAACCGCACAGTCAACACTTCTGATATCACGTGCATAACTCAAACAGCCAAACACACACACACAACCTCTCTAACACAACCACACACAAATCACAAACTCCACACATAAGACGGACACAACACATACTAATAATCCACAGACTACTCCCCTATGACGCACTACACACAACACACACAGACACAAGCAGGCAGTATAGAGCACACACAGGTGCACGCAGACAGCTCGAAAAATCACACCCAAAATACACACTCACAGAACACATCAGACGCAACGCAAAACTTACATCACACAGAATGCTCAAAATACAGAGACCACCCAACATCTATCCTGTATGTAACACACAGAAAGCATATAGACAGCGCTCACACAACCCAGAACACAGTACACAACAGAAAGCAGAAAGACCAGACGCAGTACACATGAAACACGACGACGGAAGGCAGACAACAGAAACACAACACACACACAAACACCAACGGATAACTCATAAAAAATGACAAGATATACAACACACAAAGAACCACTCAGTGCACAGAACACACAGCTCACGACCACACCCATGACACATTGCACGCCACACAGAGAAAGTATGCAGAACAATGTACTCAACAAGCAGCAAAGAACCCATAACACACATTGTACATTCACAACACACACCACATATACAAGCACCAGTAGAACACTCATAAAAAATGACAAAATGTACAACACACAAGGAACCGCTCAATGCACACAACTCACAACCACGCACGTCACACATTGCACGCCACACGGAGAAAATTACACAGAGCAGTGAACTCGACACGCAGTAAAGATCCCACACCACACGTAGTACCTACTCTACACACACAACATGGACAACACACACAAAATAAACAAGGCCCACAGATCACAGTCAACACAAGCCCAAACACACAAGAACACACAGCACACACAGCACAGCCAAACGGAATACACACAGAATCACAACACAAACACCACAAATCATTCACTACCGCATATCAACCACAAATACAGCACACTACACGAAAGAATTCCAGAAAGCACAACACGCACGGATCAAACACGCACAATACACAGTAATAAACACATAACACACAACGCACACAGCAAGACATAAAAAAAAGAAGCAGAAACGACACACAGCACACACAACACAACACACACAAAATGTGCATCACAACAGCGCAGACAACACTCACTACATACAACACTCGCAGAACATACAACACACCGGCCACACACAACACACATGGAGAGCACCAACACAACACATACAACGCACACGAAAAACACCCACAACACGCCAAAGAGTTTACATACAACCTCTCAACACACAAACATCGCCTCACCCTAAACAACAAACCCCACACACACCGAGCACATGACTGCACACAATACCCATGAACCACGGTTCTCAGAGTAAACACAACACACACAGTGAGGGACACTGACCAAGCATGACCACACACAGTACACACATCACAAATTACACTCAATACTCAAACAGCGAACCCCACACACCACCTGTCAAACACAAACCCACGGTAATCACAACCACATGCAGAACCCGCACCACACACAACACATGCGAAATGACATGGAAGAAATACACAAACCACAAAAGAACACCGAATTTATGAAACACATTTCACAGACTGCACACACCACACAAAACACACATAAAACATACAGCACACAGGGCCTCACAGAACGCACAATGCGAAGCACACAACCTACATACAAAGCACGTCAGACAGAGCACACAATTAATATCCCACTCAACACGTAAAGCACACAGAGGACACAACACAAAGCACAATATGCCAAACAGATTAGGATACACCCAACACACATGCAACTGAGAGCACAATACGTTGCACATCACGGAACACACGTGCGGTCCCATCACACACTAAACATGAAACAGAAAACCATTCACAGACCACATAACATTCCCGACCGTGAACACAACATGCTACAAAAAAGTCACCAAACGTACGACACACAAAGACACACTCCAAGCACGCAACACCCAGCGCAGGACCGCCCACAGACACACCAGTCTCACGGCCCTCCACAGAGCAATACACACAGAACATACCCTACAAACAACAAAGTACCCAAACTGCACACCTCACAATCGCAACAGTCACAACACAGAAAGAACACAACACACGGGAAACACACGCTCAGACACATAAACACTGCCATGCACATTAAGCCAGCAGACCACAGACATCAGAGCTAAAAACACACCATAACGCAGTATGCAAAACGCAACACAACACAGAATACACACCCAATCACACAACAAACACCACAACCCATGCCCTACAGTATAAACAAAAGACGAACGACGCACTTCACACATGACACAAAACCCACAAACACAAAGGACCACACAGAAAGACGCACAACGCAAACATCGCACACAACACACACATTAAAAGAAACACATCAACACATTGCCGCAACACACAAAATAATACACAAATTACAGAGCAATACATCACACAACACACAAACATCACACACAATTTATACATCACACCTCATAACACACACAACAACCTGCAGTAACAACACAACACACAGACCGATGCAACCACTACATACCATACATAAAGCCACACGCTCAAGGAATAACCACAATAAACTTAAGTAAACTCCCACAAACACAAAGACAGAGGACACACACAAACTCAGCACGCTAAAAGCACAACAGATGAAACAACATACAGCACAAACATCACAGGACATAAAGGCACACGATTCTCAGACACCACGGTTAGCCATATACACACCACACACACAATGAGGTACACGACACGAGCAAAACCACATACAGATAACACGTGTCCCCTCACACACTTAATCAATCACACACACAGCCTCTCAAACACAGCCAAACACGTATCAGAATCACATATGCATCACACACAGAAAACATACAAAACCACATGAAAGCAAACAACCAAGAATAAAGGCCGATAGCACACTTTTCTAACACTGAACACCCCACTCACAACCGCACGCAGACACCCCACACGCATGTATACACGGGCACCTTTACGCAATGCGCGCACAAACACACACACACACACAACATAAAGTAAAAACACAACAGTCACAGGGCGCACACCAGACACAACAGAGCACATGTTTCTCCTAAAACACACAAGTCACATTTGCAAGAGTACATGCACCACGCACCGTGAGGAACACCAAACACAACCACACACAGGTGACATATCTCACTTCGCAAACATAACAAGCACCCTCACATCACAACTCAAACACAACCATACGCAAATCACAATCACATACGGAAAACACACACAAAACAAATCCCTAGGCAAAACACACACAACCCACAAAGAAGACAAAGAGCGCACATTGCATACACTACACTCTGCAAGCACAACCACGCACAGACACAAAACACGTACATCCTCACGCAGGAGCACAACGCAGAGCACACACACAACACAGAAACACGCGAAACAAGGGTCCCAAGACACAGACCACACACCTCAAGGCACATAACTGCTCACAAAACACACACGGAAAACACTGCACAGACTACGTACTGCACACACCATGAGACATACTGAACAAGCGAAACCGCACAGTCAACACTTCTGATATCACGTGCATAACTCAAACAGCCAAACACACACACACAACCTCTCTAACACAACCACACACAAATCACAAACTCCACACATAAGACGGACACAACACATACTAATAATCCACAGACTACTCCCCTATGACGCACTACACACAACACACACAGACACAAGCAGGCAGTATAGAGCACACACAGGTGCACGCAGACAGCTCGAAAAATCACACCCAAAATACACACTCACAGAACACATCAGACGCAACGCAAAACTTACATCACACAGAATGCTCAAAATACAGAGACCACCCAACATCTATCCTGTATGTAACACACAGAAAGCATATAGACAGCGCTCACACAACCCAGAACACAGTACACAACAGAAAGCAGAAAGACCAGACGCAGTACACATGAAACACGACGACGGAAGGCAGACAACAGAAACACAACACACACACAAACACCAACGGATAACTCATAAAAAATGACAAGATATACAACACACAAAGAACCACTCAGTGCACAGAACACACAGCTCACGACCACACCCATGACACATTGCACGCCACACAGAGAAAGTATGCAGAACAATGTACTCAACAAGCAGCAAAGAACCCATAACACACATTGTACATTCACAACACACACCACATATACAAGCACCAGTAGAACACTCATAAAAAATGACAAAATGTACAACACACAAGGAACCGCTCAATGCACACAACTCACAACCACGCACGTCACACATTGCACGCCACACGGAGAAAATTACACAGAGCAGTGAACTCGACACGCAGTAAAGATCCCACACCACACGTAGTACCTATTCTACACACACAACATGGACAACACACACAAAATAAACAAGGCCCACAGATCACAGTCAACACAAGCCCAAACACACAAGAACACACAGCACACACAGCACAGCCAAACGGAATACACACAGAATCACAACACAAACACCACAAATCATTCACAAATACAGCACACTACACGAAAGAATTCCAGAAAGCACAACACGCACGGATCAAACACGCACAATACACAGTAATAAACACATAACACACAACGCACACAGCAAGACATAAAAAAAAAGAAGCAGAAACGACACACAGCACACACAACACAACACACACAAAATGTGCATCACAACAGCGCAGACAACACTCACTACATACAACACTCGCAGAACATACAACACACCGGCCACACACAACACACATGGAGAGCACCAACACAACACATACAACGCACACGAAAAACACCCACAACACGCCAAAGAGTTTACATACAACCTCTCAACACACAAACATCGCCTCACCCTAAACAACAAACCCCACACACACCGAGCACATGACTGCACACAATACCCATGAACCACGGTTCTCAGAGTAAACACAACACACACAGTGAGGGACACTGACCAAGCATGACCACACACAGTACACACATCACAAATTACACTCAATACTCAAACAGCGAACCCCACACACCACCTGTCAAACACAAACCCACGGTAATCACAACCACATGCAGAACCCGCACCACACACAACACATGCGAAATGACATGGAAGAAATACACAAACCACAAAAGAACACCGAATTTATGAAACACATTTCACAGACTGCACACACCACACAAAACACACATGAAACATACAGCACACAGGGCCTCACAGATCGCACAATGCGAAGCACACAGCCTACATACAAAGCACGTCAGACAGAGCACACAATTAATATCCCACTCAACACGTAAAGCACACAGAGGACACAACACAAAGCACAATATGCCAAACAGATTAGGATACACCCAACACACATGCAACTGAGAGCACAATACGTTGCACATCACGGAACACACGTGCGGTCCCATCACACACTAAACATGAAACAGAAAACCATTCACAGACCACATAACATTCCCGACCATGAACACAACACGCTACAAAAAAGACGCCAAACGTACGACACACAAAGACACACTCCAAGCACGCAACACCCAGCGCAGGACCGCCCACAAACACACCAGTCTCACAGCCCTCCACAGAGCAATACACACAGAACATACCCTACAAACAACAAAGTACCCAAACTGCACACCTCACAATCGCAACAGTCACAACACAGAAAGAACACAACACACGGGAAACACACGCTCAGACACATAAACACTGCCATGCACATTAAGCCAGCAGACCACAGACATCAGAGCTAAAAACACACCATAACGCAGTACGCAAAACGCAACACAACACAGAATACACACCCAATCACACAACAAACACCACAACCCATGCCCTACAGTATAAACAAAAGACGAACGACGCACTTCACACATGACACAAAACCCACAAACACAAAGGACCACACAGAAAGACGCACAACGCAAACATCGCACACAACACACACATTAAAAGAAACACATCAACACATTGCCGCAACACACAAAATAATACACAAATTACAGAGCAATACATCACACAACACACAAACATCACACACAATTTATACATCACACCTCATAACACACACAACAACCTGCAGTAACAACACAACACACAGACCGATGCAACCACTACATACCATACATGAAGCCACACGCTCAAGGAATAACCACAATAAACTTAAGTAAACTCCCACAAACACAAAGACAGAGGACACACACAAACTCAGCACGCTAAAAGCACAACAGATGAAACAACATAAGGCACAAACATCACAGGACATAAAGGCACACGATTCTCAGACACCACGGTTAGCCATATACACACCACACACACAATGAGGTACACGACACGAGCAAAACCACATACAGATAACACGTGTCCCCTCACACACTTAATCAATCACACACACAGCCTCTCAAACACAGCCAAACACGTATCAGAATCACATATGCATCACACACAGAAAACATACAAAACCACATGAAAGCAAACAACCAAGAATAAAGGCAGATAGCACACTTTTCTAACACTGAACACCCCACTCACAACCGCACGCAGACACCCCACACGCATGTATACACGGGCACCTTTACGCAATGCGCGCACAAACACACACACACACACAACATAAAGTAAAAACACAACAGTCACAGGGCGCACACCAGACACAACAGAGCACATGTTTCTCCTAAAACACACAAGTCACATTTGCAAGAGTACATGCACCACGCACCGTGAGGAACACCAAACACAACCACACACAGGTGACATATCTCACTTCGCAAACATAACAAGCACCCTCACATCACAACTCAAACACAACCATACGCAAATCACAATCACATACGGAAAACACACACAAAACAAATCCCTAGGCAAAACACACACAACCCACAAAGAAGACAAAGAGCGCACATTGCATACACTACACTCTGCAAGCACAACCACGCACAGACACAAAACACGTACATCCTCACGCAGGAGCACAACGCAGAGCACACACACAACACAGAAACACGCGAAACAAGGGTCCCAAGACACAGACCACACACCTCAAGGCACATAACTGCTCACAAAACACACACGGAAAACACTGCACAGACTACGTACTGCACACACCATGAGACATACTGAACAAGCGAAACCGCACAGTCAACACTTCTGATATCACGTGCATAACTCAAACAGCCAAACACACACACACAACCTCTCTAACACAACCACACACAAATCACAAACTCCACACATAAGACGGACACAACACATACTAATAATCCACAGACTACTCCCTTATGACGCACTACACACAACACACACAGACACAAGCAGGCAGTATAGAGCACACACAGGTGCACGCAGACAGCTCGAAAAATCACACCCAAAATACACACTCACAGAACACATCAGACGCAACGCAAAACTTACATCACACAGAATGCTCAAAATACAGAGACCACCCAACATCTATCCTGTATGTAACACACAGAAAGCATATAGACAGCGCTCACACAACCCAGAACACAGTACACAACAGAAAGCAGAAAGACCAGACGCAGTACACATGAAACACGACGACGGAAGGCAGACAACAGAAACACAACACACACACAAACACCAACGGATAACTCATAAAAAATGACAAGATATACAACACACAAAGAACCACTCAGTGCACAGAACACACAGCTCACGACCACACCCATGACACATTGCACGCCACACAGAGAAAGTATGCAGAACAATGTACTCAACAAGCAGCAAAGAACCCATAACACACATTGTACATTCACAACACACACCACATATACAAGCACCAGTAGAACACTCATAAAAAATGACAGAATGTACAACACACAAGGAACCGCTCAATGCACACAACTCACAACCACGCACGTCACACATTGCACGCCACACGGAGAAAATTACACAGAGCAGTGAACTCGACACGCAGTAAAGATCCCACACCACACGTAGTACCTACTCTACACACACAACATGGACAACACACACAAAATAAACAAGGCCCACAGATCACAGTCAACACAAGCCCAAACACACAAGAACACACAGCACACACAGCACAGCCAAACGGAATACACACAGAATCACAACACAAACACCACAAATCATTCACAAATACAGCACACTACACGAAAGAATTCCAGAAAGCACAACACGCACGGATCAAACACGCACAATACACAGTAATAAACACATAACACACAACGCACACAGCAAGACATAAAAAAAAGAAGCAGAAACGACACACAGCACACACAACACAACACACACAAAATGTGCATCACAACAGCGCAGACAACACTCACTACATACAACACTCGCAGAACATACAACACACCGGCCACACACAACACACATGGAGAGCACCAACACAACACATACAACGCACACGAAAAACACCCACAACACGCCAAAGAGTTTACATACAACCTCTCAACACACAAACATCGCCTCACCCTAAACAACAAACCCCACACACACCGAGCACATGACTGCACACAATACCCATGAACCACGGTTCTCAGAGTAAACACAACACACACAGTGAGGGACACTGACCAAGCATGACCACACACAGTACACACATCACAAATTACACTCAATACTCAAACAGCGAACCCCACACACCACCTGTCAAACACAAACCCACGGTAATCACAACCACATGCAGAACCCGCACCACACACAACACATGCGAAATGACATGGAAGAAATACACAAACCACAAAAGAACACCGAATTTATGAAACACATTTCACAGACTGCACACACCACAGAAAACACACATAAAACATACAGCACACAGGGCCTCACAGAACGCACAATGCGAAGCACACAACCTACATACAAAGCACGTCAGACAGAGCACACAATTAATATCCCACTCAACACGTAAAGCACACAGAGGACACAACACAAAGCACAATATGCCAAACAGATTAGGATACACCCAACACACATGCAACTGAGAGCACAATACGTTGCACATCACGGAACACACGTGCGGTCCCATCACACACTAAACATGAAACAGAAAACCATTCACAGACCACATAACATTCCCGACCATGAACACAACACGCTACAAAAAAGACGCCAAACGTACGACACACAAAGACACACTCCAAGCACGCAACACCCAGCGCAGGACCGCCCACAAACACACCAGTCTCACAGCCCTCCACAGAGCAATACACACAGAACATACCCTACAAACAACAAAGTACCCAAACTGCACACCTCACAATCGCAACAGTCACAACACAGAAAGAACACAACAAACGGGAAACACACGCTCAGACACATAAACACTGCCATGCACATTAAGCCAGCAGACCACAGACATCAGAGCTAAAAACACACCATAACGCAGTATGCAAAACGCAACATAACACAGAATACACACCCAATCACACAACAAACACCACAACCCATGCCCTACAGTATAAACAAAAGACGAACGACGCACTTCACACATGACACAAAACCCACAAACACAAAGGACCACACAGAAAGACGCACAACGCAAACATCGCACACAACACACACATTAAAAGAAACACATCAACACATTGCCGCAACACACAAAATAATACACAAATTACAGAGCAATACATCACACAACACACAAACATCACACACAATTTATACATCACACCTCATAACACACACAACAACCTGCAGTAACAACACAACACACAGACCGATGCAACCACTACATACCATACGTAAAGCCACACGCTCAAGGAATAACCACAATAAACTTAAGTAAACTCCCACAAACACAAAGACAGAGGACACACACAAACTCAGCACGCTGAAAGCACAACAGATGAAACAACATACAGCACAAACATCACAGGACATAAAGGCACACGATTCTCAGACACCATGGTTAGCCATATACACACCACACACACAATGAGGTACACGACACGAGCAAAACCACATACAGATAACACGTGTCCCCTCACACACTTAATCAATCACACACACAGCCTCTCAAACACAGCCAAACACGTATCAGAATCACATATGCATCACACACAGAAAACATACAAAACCACATGAAAGCAAACAACCAAGAATAAAGGCCGATAGCACACTTTTCTAACACTGAACACCCCACTCACAACCGCACGCAGACACCCCACACGCATGTATACACGGGCACCTTTACGCAATGCGCGCACAAACACACACACACACACAACATAAAGTAAAAACACAACAGTCACAGGGCGCACACCAGACACAACAGAGCACATGTTTCTCCTAAAACACACAAGTCACATTTGCAAGAGTACATGCACCACGCACCGTGAGGAACACCAAACACAACCACACACAGGTGACATATCTCACTTCGCAAACATAACAAGCACCCTCACATCACAACTCAAACACAACCATACGCAAATCACAATCACATACGGAAAACACACACAAAACAAATCCCTAGGCAAAACACACACAACCCACAAAGAAGACAAAGAGCGCACATTGCATACACTACACTCTGCAAGCACAACCACGCACAGACACAAAACACGTACATCCTCACGCAGGAGCACAACGCAGAGCACACACACAACACAGAAACACGCGAAACAAGGGTCCCAAGACACAGACCACACACCTCAAGGCACATAACTGCTCACAAAACACACACGGAAAACACTGCACAGACTACGTACTGCACACACCATGAGACATACTGAACAAGCGAAACCGCACAGTCAACACTTCTGATATCACGTGCATAACTCAAACAGCCAAACACACACACACAACCTCTCTAACACAACCACACACAAATCACAAACTCCACACATAAGACGGACACAACACATACTAATAATCCACAGACTACTCCCCTATGACGCACTACACACAACACACACAGACACAAGCAGGCAGTATAGAGCACACACAGGTGCACGCAGACAGCTCGAAAAATCACACCCAAAATACACACTCACAGAACACATCAGACGCAACGCAAAACTTACATCACACAGAATGCTCAAAATACAGAGACCACCCAACATCTATCCTGTATGTAACACACAGAAAGCATATAGACAGCGCTCACACAACCCAGAACACAGTACACAACAGAAAGCAGAAAGACCAGACGCAGTACACATGAAACACGACGACGGAAGGCAGACAACAGAAACACAACACACACACAAACACCAACGGATAACTCATAAAAAATGACAAGATATACAACACACAAAGAACCACTCAGTGCACAGAACACACAGCTCACGACCACACCCATGACACATTGCACGCCACACAGAGAAAGTATGCAGAACAATGTACTCAACAAGCAGCAAAGAACCCATAACACACATTGTACATTCACAACACACACCACATATACAAGCACCAGTAGAACACTCATAAAAAATGACAAAATGTACAACACACAAGGAACCGCTCAATGCACACAACTCACAACCACGCACGTCACACATTGCACGCCACACGGAGAAAATTACACAGAGCAGTGAACTCGACACGCAGTAAAGATCCCACACCACACGTAGTACCTATTCTACACACACAACATGGACAACACACACAAAATAAACAAGGCCCACAGATCACAGTCAACACAAGCCCAAACACACAAGAACACACAGCACACACAGCACAGCCAAACGGAATACACACAGAATCACAACACAAACACCACAAATCATTCACAAATACAGCACACTACACGAAAGAATTCCAGAAAGCACAACACGCACGGATCAAACACGCACAATACACAGTAATAAACACATAACACACAACGCACACAGCAAGACATAAAAAAAAAGAAGCAGAAACGACACACAGCACACACAACACAACACACACAAAATGTGCATCACAACAGCGCAGACAACACTCACTACATACAACACTCGCAGAACATACAACACACCGGCCACACACAACACACATGGAGAGCACCAACACAACACATACAACGCACACGAAAAACACCCACAACACGCCAAAGAGTTTACATACAACCTCTCAACACACAAACATCGCCTCACCCTAAACAACAAACCCCACACACACCGAGCACATGACTGCACACAATACCCATGAACCACGGTTCTCAGAGTAAACACAACACACACAGTGAGGGACACTGACCAAGCATGACCACACACAGTACACACATCACAAATTACACTCAATACTCAAACAGCGAACCCCACACACCACCTGTCAAACACAAACCCACGGTAATCACAACCACATGCAGAACCCGCACCACACACAACACATGCGAAATGACATGGAAGAAATACACAAACCACAAAAGAACACCGAATTTATGAAACACATTTCACAGACTGCACACACCACACAAAACACACATGAAACATACAGCACACAGGGCCTCACAGATCGCACAATGCGAAGCACACAGCCTACATACAAAGCACGTCAGACAGAGCACACAATTAATATCCCACTCAACACGTAAAGCACACAGAGGACACAACACAAAGCACAATATGCCAAACAGATTAGGATACACCCAACACACATGCAACTGAGAGCACAATACGTTGCACATCACGGAACACACGTGCGGTCCCATCACACACTAAACATGAAACAGAAAACCATTCACAGACCACATAACATTCCCGACCATGAACACAACACGCTACAAAAAAGACGCCAAACGTACGACACACAAAGACACACTCCAAGCACGCAACACCCAGCGCAGGACCGCCCACAAACACACCAGTCTCACAGCCCTCCACAGAGCAATACACACAGAACATACCCTACAAACAACAAAGTACCCAAACTGCACACCTCACAATCGCAACAGTCACAACACAGAAAGAACACAACACACGGGAAACACACGCTCAGACACATAAACACTGCCATGCACATTAAGCCAGCAGACCACAGACATCAGAGCTAAAAACACACCATAACGCAGTACGCAAAACGCAACACAACACAGAATACACACCCAATCACACAACAAACACCACAACCCATGCCCTACAGTATAAACAAAAGACGAACGACGCACTTCACACATGACACAAAACCCACAAACACAAAGGACCACACAGAAAGACGCACAACGCAAACATCGCACACAACACACACATTAAAAGAAACACATCAACACATTGCCGCAACACACAAAATAATACACAAATTACAGAGCAATACATCACACAACACACAAACATCACACACAATTTATACATCACACCTCATAACACACACAACAACCTGCAGTAACAACACAACACACAGACCGATGCAACCACTACATACCATACATGAAGCCACACGCTCAAGGAATAACCACAATAAACTTAAGTAAACTCCCACAAACACAAAGACAGAGGACACACACAAACTCAGCACGCTAAAAGCACAACAGATGAAACAACATAAGGCACAAACATCACAGGACATAAAGGCACACGATTCTCAGACACCACGGTTAGCCATATACACACCACACACACAATGAGGTACACGACACGAGCAAAACCACATACAGATAACACGTGTCCCCTCACACACTTAATCAATCACACACACAGCCTCTCAAACACAGCCAAACACGTATCAGAATCACATATGCATCACACACAGAAAACATACAAAACCACATGAAAGCAAACAACCAAGAATAAAGGCCGATAGCACACTTTTCTAACACTGAACACCCCACTCACAACCGCACGCAGACACCCCACACGCATGTATACACGGGCACCTTTACGCAATGCGCGCACAAACACACACACACACACAACATAAAGTAAAAACACAACAGTCACAGGGCGCACACCAGACACAACAGAGCACATGTTTCTCCTAAAACACACAAGTCACATTTGCAAGAGTACATGCACCACGCACCGTGAGGAACACCAAACACAACCACACACAGGTGACATATCTCACTTCGCAAACATAACAAGCACCCTCACATCACAACTCAAACACAACCATACGCAAATCACAATCACATACGGAAAACACACACAAAACAAATCCCTAGGCAAAACACACACAACCCACAAAGAAGACAAAGAGCGCACATTGCATACACTACACTCTGCAAGCACAACCACGCACAGACACAAAACACGTACATCCTCACGCAGGAGCACAACGCAGAGCACACACACAACACAGAAACACGCGAAACAAGGGTCCCAAGACACAGACCACACACCTCAAGGCACATAACTGCTCACAAAACACACACGGAAAACACTGCACAGACTACGTACTGCACACACCATGAGACATACTGAACAAGCGAAACCGCACAGTCAACACTTCTGATATCACGTGCATAACTCAAACAGCCAAACACACACACACAACCTCTCTAACACAACCACACACAAATCACAAACTCCACACATAAGACGGACACAACACATACTAATAATCCACAGACTACTCCCTTATGACGCACTACACACAACACACACAGACACAAGCAGGCAGTATAGAGCACACACAGGTGCACGCAGACAGCTCGAAAAATCACACCCAAAATACACACTCACAGAACACATCAGACGCAACGCAAAACTTACATCACACAGAATGCTCAAAATACAGAGACCACCCAACATCTATCCTGTATGTAACACACAGAAAGCATATAGACAGCGCTCACACAACCCAGAACACAGTACACAACAGAAAGCAGAAAGACCAGACGCAGTACACATGAAACACGACGACGGAAGGCAGACAACAGAAACACAACACACACACAAACACCAACGGATAACTCATAAAAAATGACAAGATATACAACACACAAAGAACCACTCAGTGCACAGAACACACAGCTCACGACCACACCCATGACACATTGCACGCCACACAGAGAAAGTATGCAGAACAATGTACTCAACAAGCAGCAAAGAACCCATAACACACATTGTACATTCACAACACACACCACATATACAAGCACCAGTAGAACACTCATAAAAAATGACAAAATGTACAACACACAAGGAACCGCTCAATGCACACAACTCACAACCACGCACGTCACACATTGCACGCCACACGGAGAAAATTACACAGAGCAGTGAACTCGACACGCAGTAAAGATCCCACACCACACGTAGTACCTACTCTACACACACAACATGGACAACACACACAAAATAAACAAGGCCCACAGATCACAGTCAACACAAGCCCAAACACACAAGAACACACAGCACACACAGCACAGCCAAACGGAATACACACAGAATCACAACACAAACACCACAAATCATTCACAAATACAGCACACTACACGAAAGAATTCCAGAAAGCACAACACGCACGGATCAAACACGCACAATACACAGTAATAAACACATAACACACAACGCACACAGCAAGACATAAAAAAAAGAAGCAGAAACGACACACAGCACACACAACACAACACACACAAAATGTGCATCACAACAGCGCAGACAACACTCACTACATACAACACTCGCAGAACATACAACACACCGGCCACACACAACACACATGGAGAGCACCAACACAACACATACAACGCACACGAAAAACACCCACAACACGCCAAAGAGTTTACATACAACCTCTCAACACACAAACATCGCCTCACCCTAAACAACAAACCCCACACACACCGAGCACATGACTGCACACAATACCCATGAACCACGGTTCTCAGAGTAAACACAACACACACAGTGAGGGACACTGACCAAGCATGACCACACACAGTACACACATCACAAATTACACTCAATACTCAAACAGCGAACCCCACACACCACCTGTCAAACACAAACCCACGGTAATCACAACCACATGCAGAACCCGCACCACACACAACACATGCGAAATGACATGGAAGAAATACACAAACCACAAAAGAACACCGAATTTATGAAACACATTTCACAGACTGCACACACCACAGAAAACACACATAAAACATACAGCACACAGGGCCTCACAGAACGCACAATGCGAAGCACACAACCTACATACAAAGCACGTCAGACAGAGCACACAATTAATATCCCACTCAACACGTAAAGCACACAGAGGACACAACACAAAGCACAATATGCCAAACAGATTAGGATACACCCAACACACATGCAACTGAGAGCACAATACGTTGCACATCACGGAACACACGTGCGGTCCCATCACACACTAAACATGAAACAGAAAACCATTCACAGACCACATAACATTCCCGACCATGAACACAACACGCTACAAAAAAGACGCCAAACGTACGACACACAAAGACACACTCCAAGCACGCAACACCCAGCGCAGGACCGCCCACAAACACACCAGTCTCACAGCCCTCCACAGAGCAATACACACAGAACATACCCTACAAACAACAAAGTACCCAAACTGCACACCTCACAATCGCAACAGTCACAACACAGAAAGAACACAACAAACGGGAAACACACGCTCAGACACATAAACACTGCCATGCACATTAAGCCAGCAGACCACAGACATCAGAGCTAAAAACACACCATAACGCAGTATGCAAAACGCAACATAACACAGAATACACACCCAATCACACAACAAACACCACAACCCATGCCCTACAGTATAAACAAAAGACGAACGACGCACTTCACACATGACACAAAACCCACAAACACAAAGGACCACACAGAAAGACGCACAACGCAAACATCGCACACAACACACACATTAAAAGAAACACATCAACACATTGCCGCAACACACAAAATAATACACAAATTACAGAGCAATACATCACACAACACACAAACATCACACACAATTTATACATCACACCTCATAACACACACAACAACCTGCAGTAACAACACAACACACAGACCGATGCAACCACTACATACCATACGTAAAGCCACACGCTCAAGGAATAACCACAATAAACTTAAGTAAACTCCCACAAACACAAAGACAGAGGACACACACAAACTCAGCACGCTGAAAGCACAACAGATGAAACAACATACAGCACAAACATCACAGGACATAAAGGCACACGATTCTCAGACACCATGGTTAGCCATATACACACCACACACACAATGAGGTACACGACACGAGCAAAACCACATACAGATAACACGTGTCCCCTCACACACTTAATCAATCACACACACAGCCTCTCAAACACAGCCAAACACGTATCAGAATCACATATGCATCACACACAGAAAACATACAAAACCACATGAAAGCAAACAACCAAGAATAAAGGCAGATAGCACACTTTTCTAACACTGAACACCCCACTCACAACCGCACGCAGACACCCCACACGCATGTATACACGGGCACCTTTACGCAATGCGCGCACAAACACACACACACACACAACATAAAGTAAAAACACAACAGTCACAGGGCGCACACCAGACACAACAGAGCACATGTTTCTCCTAAAACACACAAGTCACATTTGCAAGAGTACATGCACCACGCACCGTGAGGAACACCAAACACAACCACACACAGGTGACATATCTCACTTCGCAAACATAACAAGCACCCTCACATCACAACTCAAACACAACCATACGCAAATCACAATCACATACGGAAAACACACACAAAACAAATCCCTAGGCAAAACACACACAACCCACAAAGAAGACAAAGAGCGCACATTGCATACACTACACTCTGCAAGCACAACCACGCACAGACACAAAACACGTACATCCTCACGCAGGAGCACAACGCAGAGCACACACACAACACAGAAACACGCGAAACAAGGGTCCCAAGACACAGACCACACACCTCAAGGCACATAACTGCTCACAAAACACACACGGAAAACACTGCACAGACTACGTACTGCACACACCATGAGACATACTGAACAAGCGAAACCGCACAGTCAACACTTCTGATATCACGTGCATAACTCAAACAGCCAAACACACACACACAACCTCTCTAACACAACCACACACAAATCACAAACTCCACACATAAGACGGACACAACACATACTAATAATCCACAGACTACTCCCCTATGACGCACTACACACAACACACACAGCCACAAGCAGGCAGTATAGAGCACACACAGGTGCACGCAGACAGCTCGAAAAATCACACCCAAAATACACACTCACAGAACACATCAGACGCAACGCAAAACTAACATCACACAGAATGCTCAAAATACAGAGACCACCCAACATCTATCCTGTATGTAACACACAGAAAGCATATAGACAGCGCTCACACAACCCAGAACACAGTACACAACAGAAAGCAGAAAGACCAGACGCAGTACACATGAAACACGACGACGGAAGGCAGACAACAGAAACACAACACACACACAAACACCAACGGATAACTCATAAAAAATGACAAGATATACAACACACAAAGAACCACTCAGTGCACAGAACACACAGCTCACGACCACACCCATGACACATTGCACGCCACACAGAGAAAGTATGCAGAACAATGTACTCAACAAGCAGCAAAGAACCCATAACACACATTGTACATTCACAACACACACCACATATACAAGCACCAGTAGAACACTCATAAAAAATGACAAAATGTACAACACACAAGGAACCGCTCAATGCACACAACTCACAACCACGCACGTCACACATTGCATGCCACACGGAGAAAATTACACAGAGCAGTGAACTCGACACGCAGTAAAGATCCCACACCACACGTAGTACCTACTCTACACACACAACATGGACAACACACACAAAATAAACAAGGCCCACAGATCACAGTCAACACAAGCCCAAACACACAAGAACACACAGCACACACAGCAGAGCCAAACGGAATACACACAGAATCACAACACAAACACCACAAATCATTCACAAATACAGCACACTACACGAAAGAATTCCAGAAAGCACAACACGCACGGATCAAACACGCACAATACACAGTAATAAACACATAACACACAACGCACACAGCAAGACATAAAAAAAAGAAGCAGAAACGACACACAGCACACACAACACAACACACACAAAATGTGCATCACAACAGCGCAGACAACACTCACTACATACAACACTCGCAGAACATACAACACACCGGCCACACACAACACACATGGAGAGCACCAACACAACACATACAACGCACACGAAAAACACCCACAACACGCCAAAGAGTTTACATACAACCTCTCAACACACAAACATCGCCTCACCCTAAACAACAAACCCCACACACACCGAGCACATGACTGCACACAATACCCATGAACCACGGTTCTCAGAGTAAACACAACACACACAGTGAGGGACACTGACCAAGCATGACCACACACAGTACACACATCACAAATTACACTCAATACTCAAACAGCGAACCCCACACACCACCTGTCAAACACAAACCCACGGTAATCACAACCACATGCAGAACCCGCACCACACACAACACATGCGAAATGACATGGAAGAAATACACAAACCACAAAAGAACACCGAATTTATGAAACACATTTCACAGACTGCACACACCACAGAAAACACACATAAAACATACAGCACACAGGGCCTCACAGAACGCACAATGCGAAGCACACAACCTACATACAAAGCACGTCAGACAGAGCACACAATTAATATCCCACTCAACACGTAAAGCACACAGAGGACACAACACAAAGCACAATATGCCAAACAGATTAGGATACACCCAACACACATGCAACTGAGAGCACAATACGTTGCACATCACGGAACACACGTGCGGTCCCATCACACACTAAACATGAAACAGAAAACCATTCACAGACCACATAACATTCCCGACCATGAACACAACACGCTACAAAAAAGACGCCAAACGTACGACACACAAAGACACACTCCAAGCACGCAACACCCAGCGCAGGACCGCCCACAAACACACCAGTCTCACAGCCCTCCACAGAGCAATACACACAGAACATACCCTACAAACAACAAAGTACCCAAACTGCACACCTCACAATCGCAACAGTCACAACACAGAAAGAACACAACAAACGGGAAACACACGCTCAGACACATAAACACTGCCATGCACATTAAGCCAGCAGACCACAGACATCAGAGCTAAAAACACACCATAACGCAGTATGCAAAACGCAACATAACACAGAATACACACCCAATCACACAACAAACACCACAACCCATGCCCTACAGTATAAACAAAAGACGAATGACGCACTTCACACATGACACAAAACCCACAAACACAAAGGACCACACAGAAAGACGCACAACGCAAACATCGCACACAACACACACATTAAAAGAAACACATCAACACATTGCCGCAACACACAAAATAATACACAAATTACAGAGCAATACATCACACAACACACAAACATCACACACAATTTATACATCACACCTCATAACACACACAACAACCTGCAGTAACAACACAACACACAGACCGATGCAACCACTACATACCATACGTAAAGCCACACGCTCAAGGAATAACCACAATAAACTTAAGTAAACTCCCACAAACACAAAGACAGAGGACACACACAAACTCAGCACGCTGAAAGCACAACAGATGAAACAACATACAGCACAAACATCACAGGACATAAAGGCACACGATTCTCAGACACCATGGTTAGCCATATACACACCACACACACAATGAGGTACACGACACGAGCAAAACCACATACAGATAACACGTGTCCCCTCACACACTTAATCAATCACACACACAGCCTCTCAAACACAGCCAAACACGTATCAGAATCACATATGCATCACACACAGAAAACATACAAAACCACATGAAAGCAAACAACCAAGAATAAAGGCAGATAGCACACTTTTCTAACACTGAACACCCCACTCACAACCGCACGCAGACACCCCACACGCATGTATACACGGGCACCTTTACGCAATGCGCGCACAAACACACACACACACACAACATAAAGTAAAAACACAACAGTCACAGGGCGCACACCAGACACAACAGAGCACATGTTTCTCCTAAAACACACAAGTCACATTTGCAAGAGTACATGCACCACGCACCGTGAGGAACACCAAACACAACCACACACAGGTGACATATCTCACTTCGCAAACATAACAAGCACCCTCACATCACAACTCAAACACAACCATACGCAAATCACAATCACATACGGAAAACACACACAAAACAAATCCCTAGGCAAAACACACACAACCCACAAAGAAGACAAAGAGCGCACATTGCATACACTACACTCTGCAAGCACAACCACGCACAGACACAAAACACGTACATCCTCACGCAGGAGCACAACGCAGAGCACACACACAACACAGAAACACGCGAAACAAGGGTCCCAAGACACAGACCACACACCTCAAGGCACATAACTGCTCACAAAACACACACGGAAAACACTGCACAGACTACGTACTGCACACACCATGAGACATACTGAACAAGCGAAACCGCACAGTCAACACTTCTGATATCACGTGCATAACTCAAACAGCCAAACACACACACACAACCTCTCTAACACAACCACACACAAATCACAAACTCCACACATAAGACGGACACAACACATACTAATAATCCACAGACTACTCCCCTATGACGCACTACACACAACACACACAGCCACAAGCAGGCAGTATAGAGCACACACAGGTGCACGCAGACAGCTCGAAAAATCACACCCAAAATACACACTCACAGAACACATCAGACGCAACGCAAAACTAACATCACACAGAATGCTCAAAATACAGAGACCACCCAACATCTATCCTGTATGTAACACACAGAAAGCATATAGACAGCGCTCACACAACCCAGAACACAGTACACAACAGAAAGCAGAAAGACCAGACGCAGTACACATGAAACACGACGACGGAAGGCAGACAACAGAAACACAACACACACACAAACACCAACGGATAACTCATAAAAAATGACAAGATATACAACACACAAAGAACCACTCAGTGCACAGAACACACAGCTCACGACCACACCCATGACACATTGCACGCCACACAGAGAAAGTATGCAGAACAATGTACTCAACAAGCAGCAAAGAACCCATAACACACATTGTACATTCACAACACACACCACATATACAAGCACCAGTAGAACACTCATAAAAAATGACAAAATGTACAACACACAAGGAACCGCTCAATGCACACAACTCACAACCACGCACGTCACACATTGCACGCCACACGGAGAAAATTACACAGAGCAGTGAACTCGACACGCAGTAAAGATCCCACACCACACGTAGTACCTACTCTACACACACAACATGGACAACACACACAAAATAAACAAGGCCCACAGATCACAGTCAACACAAGCCCAAACACACAAGAACACACAGCACACACAGCACAGCCAAACGGAATACACACAGAATCACAACACAAACACCACAAATCATTCACTACCGCATATCAACCACAAATACAGCACACTACACGAAAGAATTCCAGAAAGCACAACACGCACGGATCAAACACGCACAATACACAGTAATAAACACATAACACACAACGCACACAGCAAGACATAAAAAAAAGAAGCAGAAACGACACACAGCACACACAACACAACACACACAAAATGTGCATCACAACAGCGCAGACAACACTCACTACATACAACACTCGCAGAACATACAACACACCGGCCACACACAACACACATGGAGAGCACCAACACAACACATACAACGCACACGAAAAACACCCACAACACGCCAAAGAGTTTACATACAACCTCTCAACACACAAACATCGCCTCACCCTAAACAACAAACCCCACACACACCGAGCACATGACTGCACACAATACCCATGAACCACGGTTCTCAGAGTAAACACAACACACACAGTGAGGGACACTGACCAAGCATGACCACACACAGTACACACATCACAAATTACACTCAATACTCAAACAGCGAACCCCACACACCACCTGTCAAACACAAACCCACGGTAATCACAACCACATGCAGAACCCGCACCACACACAACACATGCGAAATGACATGGAAGAAATACACAAACCACAAAAGAACACCGAATTTATGAAACACATTTCACAGACTGCACACACCACACAAAACACACATGAAACATACAGCACACAGGGCCTCACAGAACGCACAATGCGAAGCACACAACCTACATACAAAGCACGTCAGACAGAGCACACAATTAATATCCCACTCAACACGTAAAGCACACAGAGGACACAACACAAAGCACAATATGCCAAACAGATTAGGATACACCCAACACACATGCAACTGAGAGCACAATACGTTGCACATCACGGAACACACGTGCGGTCCCATCACACACTAAACATGAAACAGAAAACCATTCACAGACCACATAACATTCCCGACCGTGAACACAACATGCTACAAAAAAGTCACCAAACGTACGACACACAAAGACACACTCCAAGCACGCAACACCCAGCGCAGGACCGCCCACAAACACACCAGTCTCACAGCCCTCCACAGAGCAATACACACAGAACATACCCTACAAACAACAAAGTACCCAAACTGCACACCTCACAATCGCAACAGTCACAACACAGAAAGAACACAACACACGGGAAACACACGCTCAGACACATAAACACTGCCATGCACATTAAGCCAGCAGACCACAGACATCAGAGCTAAAAACACACCATAACGCAGTATGCAAAACGCAACACAACACAGAATACACACCCAATCACACAACAAACACCACAACCCATGCCCTACAGTATAAACAAAAGACGAACGACGCACTTCACACATGACACAAAACCCACAAACACAAAGGACCACACAGAAAGACGCACAACGCAAACATCGCACACAACACACACATTAAAAGAAACACATCAACACATTGCCGCAACACACAAAATAATACACAAATTACAGAGCAATACATCACACAACACACAAACATCACACACAATTTATACATCACACCTCATAACACACACAACAACCTGCAGTAACAACACAACACACAGACCGATGCAACCACTACATACCATACGTAAAGCCACACGCTCAAGGAATAACCACAATAAACTTAAGTAAACTCCCACAAACACAAAGACAGAGGACACACACAAACTCAGCACGCTAAAAGCACAACAGATGAAACAACATACAGCACAAACATCACAGGACATAAAGGCACACGATTCTCAGACACCACGGTTAGCCATATACACACCACACACACAATGAGGTACACGACACGAGCAAAACCACATACAGATAACACGTGTCCCCTCACACACTTAATCAATCACACACACAGCCTCTCAAACACAGCCAAACACGTATCAGAATCACATATGCATCACACACAGAAAACATACAAAACCACATGAAAGCAAACAACCAAGAATAAAGGCAGATAGCACACTTTTCTAACACTGAACACCCCACTCACAACCGCACGCAGACACCCCACACGCATGTATACACGGGCACCTTTACGCAATGCGCGCACAAACACACACACACACACAACATAAAGTAAAAACACAACAGTCACAGGGCGCACACCAGACACAACAGAGCACATGTTTCTCCTAAAACACACAAGTCACATTTGCAAGAGTACATGCACCACGCACCGTGAGGAACACCAAACACAACCACACACAGGTGACATATCTCACTTCGCAAACATAACAAGCACCCTCACATCACAACTCAAACACAACCATACGCAAATCACAATCACATACGGAAAACACACACAAAACAAATCCCTAGGCAAAACACACACAACCCACAAAGAAGACAAAGAGCGCACATTGCATACACTACACTCTGCAAGCACAACCACGCACAGACACAAAACACGTACATCCTCACGCAGGAGCACAACGCAGAGCACACACACAACACAGAAACATGCGAAACAAGGGTCCCAAGACACAGACCACACACCTCAAGGCACATAACTGCTCACAAAACACACACGGAAAACACTGCACAGACTACGTACTGCACACACCATGAGACATACTGAACAAGCGAAACCGCACAGTCAACACTTCTGATATCACGTGCATAACTCAAACAGCCAAACACACACACACAACCTCTCTAACACAACCACACACAAATCACAAACTCCACACATAAGACGGACACAACACATACTAATAATCCACAGACTACTCCCCTATGACGCACTACACACAACACACACAGCCACAAGCAGGCAGTATAGAGCACACACAGGTGCACGCAGACAGCTCGAAAAATCACACCCAAAATACACACTCACAGAACACATCAGACGCAACGCAAAACTAACATCACACAGAATGCTCAAAATACAGAGACCACCCAACATCTATCCTGTATGTAACACACAGAAAGCATATATACAGTGCTCACACAACCCAGAACACAGTACACAACAGAAAGCAGAAAGACCAGACGCAGTACACATGAAACACGACGACGGAAGGCAGACAACAGAAACACAACACACACACAAACACCAACGGATAACTCATAAAAAATGACAAGATATACAACACACAAAGAACCACTCAGTGCACAGAACACACAGCTCACGACCACACCCATGACACATTGCACGCCACACAGAGAAAGTATGCAGAACAATGTACTCAACAAGCAGCAAAGAACCCATAACACACATTGTACATTCACAACACACACCACATATACAAGCACCAGTAGAACACTCATAAAAAATGACAAAATGTACAACACACAAGGAACCGCTCAATGCACACAACTCACAACCACGCACGTCACACATTGCACGCCACACGGAGAAAATTACACAGAGCAGTGAACTCGACACGCAGTAAAGATCCCACACCACACGTAGTACCTACTCTACACACACAACATGGACAACACACACAAAATAAACAAGGCCCACAGATCACAGTCAACACAAGCCCAAACACACAAGAACACACAGCACACACAGCACAGCCAAACGGAATACACACAGAATCACAACACAAACACCACAAATCATTCACTACCGCATATCAACCACAAATACAGCACACTACACGAAAGAATTCCAGAAAGCACAACACGCACGGATCAAACACGCACAATACACAGTAATAAACACATAACACACAACGCACACAGCAAGACATAAAAAAAAGAAGCAGAAACGACACACAGCACACACAACACAACACACACAAAATGTGCATCACAACAGCGCAGACAACACTCACTACATACAACACTCGCAGAACATACAACACACCGGCCACACACAACACACATGGAGAGCACCAACACAACACATACAACGCACACGAAAAACACCCACAACACGCCAAAGAGTTTACATACAACCTCTCAACACACAAACATCGCCTCACCCTAAACAACAAACCCCACACACACCGAGCACATGACTGCACACAATACCCATGAACCACGGTTCTCAGAGTAAACACAACACACACAGTGAGGGACACTGACCAAGCATGACCACACACAGTACACACATCACAAATTACACTCAATACTCAAACAGCGAACCCCACACACCACCTGTCAAACACAAACCCACGGTAATCACAACCACATGCAGAACCCGCACCACACACAACACATGCGAAATGACATGGAAGAAATACACAAACCACAAAAGAACACCGAATTTATGAAACACATTTCACAGACTGCACACACCACACAAAACACACATGAAACATACAGCACACAGGGCCTCACAGAACGCACAATGCGAAGCACACAACCTACATACAAAGCACGTCAGACAGAGCACACAATTAATATCCCACTCAACACGTAAAGCACACAGAGGACACAACACAAAGCACAATATGCCAAACAGATTAGGATACACCCAACACACATGCAACTGAGAGCACAATACGTTGCACATCACGGAACACACGTGCGGTCCCATCACACACTAAACATGAAACAGAAAACCATTCACAGACCACATAACATTCCCGACCGTGAACACAACATGCTACAAAAAAGTCACCAAACGTACGACACACAAAGACACACTCCAAGCACGCAACACCCAGCGCAGGACCGCCCACAAACACACCAGTCTCACAGCCCTCCACAGAGCAATACACACAGAACATACCCTACAAACAACAAAGTACCCAAACTGCACACCTCACAATCGCAACAGTCACAACACAGAAAGAACACAACACACGGGAAACACACGCTCAGACACATAAACACTGCCATGCACATTAAGCCAGCAGACCACAGACATCAGAGCTAAAAACACACCATAACGCAGTATGCAAAACGCAACACAACACAGAATACACACCCAATCACACAACAAACACCACAACCCATGCCCTACAGTATAAACAAAAGACGAACGACGCACTTCACACATGACACAAAACCCACAAACACAAAGGACCACACAGAAAGACGCACAACGCAAACATCGCACACAACACACACATTAAAAGAAACACATCAACACATTGCCGCAACACACAAAATAATACACAAATTACAGAGCAATACATCACACAACACACAAACATCACACACAATTTATACATCACACCTCATAACACACACAACAACCTGCAGTAACAACACAACACACAGACCGATGCAACCACTACATACCATACGTAAAGCCACACGCTCAAGGAATAACCACAATAAACTTAAGTAAACTCCCACAAACACAAAGACAGAGGACACACACAAACTCAGCACGCTAAAAGCACAACAGATGAAACAACATACAGCACAAACATCACAGGACATAAAGGCACACGATTCTCAGACACCACGGTTAGCCATATACACACCACACACACAATGAGGTACACGACACGAGCAAAACCACATACAGATAACACGTGTCCCCTCACACACTTAATCAATCACACACACAGCCTCTCAAACACAGCCAAACACGTATCAGAATCACATATGCATCACACACAGAAAACATACAAAACCACATGAAAGCAAACAACCAAGAATAAAGGCAGATAGCACACTTTTCTAACACTGAACACCCCACTCACAACCGCACGCAGACACCCCACACGCATGTATACACGGGCACCTTTACGCAATGCGCGCACAAACACACACACACACACAACATAAAGTAAAAACACAACAGTCACAGGGCGCACACCAGACACAACAGAGCACATGTTTCTCCTAAAACACACAAGTCACATTTGCAAGAGTACATGCACCACGCACCGTGAGGAACACCAAACACAACCACACACAGGTGACATATCTCACTTCGCAAACATAACAAGCACCCTCACATCACAACTCAAACACAACCATACGCAAATCACAATCACATACGGAAAACACACACAAAACAAATCCCTAGGCAAAACACACACAACCCACAAAGAAGACAAAGAGCGCACATTGCATACACTACACTCTGCAAGCACAACCACGCACAGACACAAAACACGTACATCCTCACGCAGGAGCACAACGCAGAGCACACACACAACACAGAAACACGCGAAACAAGGGTCCCAAGACACAGACCACACACCTCAAGGCACATAACTGCTCACAAAACACACACGGAAAACACTGCACAGACTACGTACTGCACACACCATGAGACATACTGAACAAGCGAAACCGCACAGTCAACACTTCTGATATCACGTGCATAACTCAAACAGCCAAACACACACACACAACCTCTCTAACACAACCACACACAAATCACAAACTCCACACATAAGACGGACACAACACATACTAATAATCCACAGACTACTCCCCTATGACGCACTACACACAACACACACAGCCACAAGCAGGCAGTATAGAGCACACACAGGTGCACGCAGACAGCTCGAAAAATCACACCCAAAATACACACTCACAGAACACATCAGACGCAACGCAAAACTAACATCACACAGAATGCTCAAAATACAGAGACCACCCAACATCTATCCTGTATGTAACACACAGAAAGCATATAGACAGCGCTCACACAACCCAGAACACAGTACACAACAGAAAGCAGAAAGACCAGACGCAGTACACATGAAACACGACGACGGAAGGCAGACAACAGAAACACAACACACACACAAACACCAACGGATAACTCATAAAAAATGACAAGATATACAACACACAAAGAACCACTCAGTGCACAGAACACACAGCTCACGACCACACCCATGACACATTGCACGCCACACAGAGAAAGTATGCAGAACAATGTACTCAACAAGCAGCAAAGAACCCATAACACACATTGTACATTCACAACACACACCACATATACAAGCACCAGTAGAACACTCATAAAAAATGACAAAATGTACAACACACAAGGAACCGCTCAATGCACACAACTCACAACCACGCACGTCACACATTGCACGCCACACGGAGAAAATTACACAGAGCAGTGAACTCGACACGCAGTAAAGATCCCACACCACACGTAGTACCTACTCTACACACACAACATGGACAACACACACAAAATAAACAAGGCCCACAGATCACAGTCAACACAAGCCCAAACACACAAGAACACACAGCACACACAGCACAGCCAAACGGAATACACACAGAATCACAACACAAACACCACAAATCATTCACTACCGCATATCAACCACAAATACAGCACACTACACGAAAGAATTCCAGAAAGCACAACACGCACGGATCAAACACGCACAATACACAGTAATAAACACATAACACACAACGCACACAGCAAGACATAAAAAAAAGAAGCAGAAACGACACACAGCACACACAACACAACACACACAAAATGTGCATCACAACAGCGCAGACAACACTCACTACATACAACACTCGCAGAACATACAACACACCGGCCACACACAACACACATGGAGAGCACCAACACAACACATACAACGCACACGAAAAACACCCACAACACGCCAAAGAGTTTACATACAACCTCTCAACACACAAACATCGCCTCACCCTAAACAACAAACCCCACACACACCGAGCACATGACTGCACACAATACCCATGAACCACGGTTCTCAGAGTAAACACAACACACACAGTGAGGGACACTGACCAAGCATGACCACACACAGTACACACATCACAAATTACACTCAATACTCAAACAGCGAACCCCACACACCACCTGTCAAACACAAACCCACGGTAATCACAACCACATGCAGAACCCGCACCACACACAACACATGCGAAATGACATGGAAGAAATACACAAACCACAAAAGAACACCGAATTTATGAAACACATTTCACAGACTGCACACACCACACAAAACACACATGAAACATACAGCACACAGGGCCTCACAGAACGCACAATGCGAAGCACACAACCTACATACAAAGCACGTCAGACAGAGCACACAATTAATATCCCACTCAACACGTAAAGCACACAGAGGACACAACACAAAGCACAATATGCCAAACAGATTAGGATACACCCAACACACATGCAACTGAGAGCACAATACGTTGCACATCACGGAACACACGTGCGGTCCCATCACACACTAAACATGAAACAGAAAACCATTCACAGACCACATAACATTCCCGACCGTGAACACAACATGCTACAAAAAAGTCACCAAACGTACGACACACAAAGACACACTCCAAGCACGCAACACCCAGCGCAGGACCGCCCACAAACACACCAGTCTCACAGCCCTCCACAGAGCAATACACACAGAACATACCCTACAAACAACAAAGTACCCAAACTGCACACCTCACAATCGCAACAGTCACAACACAGAAAGAACACAACACACGGGAAACACACGCTCAGACACATAAACACTGCCATGCACATTAAGCCAGCAGACCACAGACATCAGAGCTAAAAACACACCATAACGCAGTATGCAAAACGCAACACAACACAGAATACACACCCAATCACACAACAAACACCACAACCCATGCCCTACAGTATAAACAAAAGACGAACGACGCACTTCACACATGACACAAAACCCACAAACACAAAGGACCACACAGAAAGACGCACAACGCAAACATCGCACACAACACACACATTAAAAGAAACACATCAACACATTGCCGCAACACACAAAATAATACACAAATTACAGAGCAATACATCACACAACACACAAACATCACACACAATTTATACATCACACCTCATAACACACACAACAACCTGCAGTAACAACACAACACACAGACCGATGTAACCACTACATACCATACGTAAAGCCACACGCTCAAGGAATAACCACAATAAACTTAAGTAAACTCCCACAAACACAAAGACAGAGGACACACACAAACTCAGCACGCTAAAAGCACAACAGATGAAACAACATACAGCACAAACATCACAGGACATAAAGGCACACGATTCTCAGACACCACGGTTAGCCATATACACACCACACACACAATGAGGTACACGACACGAGCAAAACCACATACAGATAACACGTGTCCCCTCACACACTTAATCAATCACACACACAGCCTCTCAAACACAGCCAAACACGTATCAGAATCACATATGCATCACACACAGAAAACATACAAAACCACATGAAAGCAAACAACCAAGAATAAAGGCAGATAGCACACTTTTCTAACACTGAACACCCCACTCACAACCGCACGCAGACACCCCGCACGCATGTATACACGGGCACCTTTACGCAATGCGCGCACAAACACACACACACACACAACATAAAGTAAAAACACAACAGTCACAGGGCGCACACCAGACACAACAGAGCACATGTTTCTCCTAAAACACACAAGTCACATTTGCAAGAGTACATGCACCACGCACCGTGAGGAACACCAAACACAACCACACACAGGTGACATATCTCACTTCGCAAACATAACAAGCACCCTCACATCACAACTCAAACACAACCATACGCAAATCACAATCACATACGGAAAACACACACAAAACAAATCCCTAGGCAAAACACACACAACCCACAAAGAAGACAAAGAGCGCACATTGCATACACTACACTCTGCAAGCACAACCACGCACAGACACAAAACACGTACATCCTCACGCAGGAGCACAACGCAGAGCACACACACAACACAGAAACACGCGAAACAAGGGTCCCAAGACACAGACCACACACCTCAAGGCACATAACTGCTCACAAAACACACACGGAAAACACTGCACAGACTACGTACTGCACACACCATGAGACATACTGAACAAGCGAAACCGCACAGTCAACACTTCTGATATCACGTGCATAACTCAAACAGCCAAACACACACACACAACCTCTCTAACACAACCACACACAAATCACAAACTCCACACATAAGACGGACACAACACATACTAATAATCCACAGACTACTCCCCTATGACGCACTACACACAACACACACAGCCACAAGCAGGCAGTATAGAGCACACACAGGTGCACGCAGACAGCTCGAAAAATCACACCCAAAATACACACTCACAGAACACATCAGACGCAACGCAAAACTAACATCACACAGAATGCTCAAAATACAGAGACCACCCAACATCTATCCTGTATGTAACACACAGAAAGCATATAGACAGCGCTCACACAACCCAGAACACAGTACACAACAGAAAGCAGAAAGACCAGACGCAGTACACATGAAACACGACGACGGAAGGCAGACAACAGAAACACAACACACACACAAACACCAACGGATAACTCATAAAAAATGACAAGATATACAACACACAAAGAACCACTCAGTGCACAGAACACACAGCTCACGACCACACCCATGACACATTGCACGCCACACAGAGAAAGTATGCAGAACAATGTACTCAACAAGCAGCAAAGAACCCATAACACACATTGTACATTCACAACACACACCACATATACAAGCACCAGTAGAACACTCATAAAAAATGACAAAATGTACAACACACAAGGAACCGCTCAATGCACACAACTCACAACCACGCACGTCACACATTGCACGCCACACGGAGAAAATTACACAGAGCAGTGAACTCGACACGCAGTAAAGATCCCACACCACACGTAGTACCTACTCTACACACACAACATGGACAACACACACAAAATAAACAAGGCCCACAGATCACAGTCAACACAAGCCCAAACACACAAGAACACACAGCACACACAGCACAGCCAAACGGAATACACACAGAATCACAACACAAACACCACAAATCATTCACTACCGCATATCAACCACAAATACAGCACACTACACGAAAGAATTCCAGAAAGCACAACACGCACGGATCAAACACGCACAATACACAGTAATAAACACATAACACACAACGCACACAGCAAGACATAAAAAAAGAAGCAGAAACGACACACAGCACACACAACACAACACACACAAAATGTGCATCACAACAGCGCAGACAACACTCACTACATACAACACTCGCAGAACATACAACACACCGGCCACACACAACACACATGGAGAGCACCAACACAACACATACAACGCACACGAAAAACACCCACAACACGCCAAAGAGTTTACATACAACCTCTCAACACACAAACATCGCCTCACCCTAAACAACAAACCCCACACACACCAAGCACATGACTGCACACAATACCCATGAACCACGGTTCTCAGAGTAAACACAACACACACAGTGAGGGACACTGACCAAGCATGACCACACACAGTACACACATCACAAATTACACTCAATACTCAAACAGCGAACCCCACACACCACCTGTCAAACACAAACCCACGGTAATCACAACCACATGCAGAACCCGCACCACACACAACACATGCGAAATGACATGGAAGAAATACACAAACCACAAAAGAACACCGAATTTATGAAACACATTTCACAGACTGCACACACCACACAAAACACACATGAAACATACAGCACACAGGGCCTCACAGAACGCACAATGCGAAGCACACAACCTACATACAAAGCACGTCAGACAGAGCACACAATTAATATCCCACTCAACACGTAAAGCACACAGAGGACACAACACAAAGCACAATATGCCAAACAGATTAGGATACACCCAACACACATGCAACTGAGAGCACAATACGTTGCACATCACGGAACACACGTGCGGTCCCATCACACACTAAACATGAAACAGAAAACCATTCACAGACCACATAACATTCCCGACCGTGAACACAACATGCTACAAAAAAGTCACCAAACGTACGACACACAAAGACACACTCCAAGCACGCAACACCCAGCGCAGGACCGCCCACAAACACACCAGTCTCACAGCCCTCCACAGAGCAATACACACAGAACATACCCTACAAACAACAAAGTACCCAAACTGCACACCTCACAATCGCAACAGTCACAACACAGAAAGAACACAACACACGGGAAACACACGCTCAGACACATAAACACTGCCATGCACATTAAGCCAGCAGACCACAGACATCAGAGCTAAAAACACACCATAACGCAGTATGCAAAACGCAACACAACACAGAATACACACCCAATCACACAACAAACACCACAACCCATGCCCTACAGTATAAACAAAAGACGAACGACGCACTTCACACATGACACAAAACCCACAAACACAAAGGACCACACAGAAAGACGCACAACGCAAACATCGCACACAACACACACATTAAAAGAAACACATCAACACATTGCCGCAACACACAAAATAATACACAAATTACAGAGCAATACATCACACAACACACAAACATCACACACAATTTATACATCACACCTCATAACACACACAACAACCTGCAGTAACAACACAACACACAGACCGATGCAACCACTACATACCATACGTAAAGCCACACGCTCAAGGAATAACCACAATAAACTTAAGTAAACTCCCACAAACACAAAGACAGAGGACACACACAAACTCAGCACGCTAAAAGCACAACAGATGAAACAACATACAGCACAAACATCACAGGACATAAAGGCACACGATTCTCAGACACCACGGTTAGCCATATACACACCACACACACAATGAGGTACACGACACGAGCAAAACCACATACAGATAACACGTGTCCCCTCACACACTTAATCAATCACACACACAGCCTCTCAAACACAGCCAAACACGTATCAGAATCACATATGCATCACACACAGAAAACATACAAAACCACATGAAAGCAAACAACCAAGAATAAAGGCAGATAGCACACTTTTCTAACACTGAACACCCCACTCACAACCGCACGCAGACACCCCGCACGCATGTATACACGGGCACCTTTACGCAATGCGCGCACAAACACACACACACACACAACATAAAGTAAAAACACAACAGTCACAGGGCGCACACCAGACACAACAGAGCACATGTTTCTCCTAAAACACACAAGTCACATTTGCAAGAGTACATGCACCACGCACCGTGAGGAACACCAAACACAACCACACACAGGTGACATATCTCACTTCGCAAACATAACAAGCACCCTCACATCACAACTCAAACACAACCATACGCAAATCACAATCACATACGGAAAACACACACAAAACAAATCCCTAGGCAAAACACACACAACCCACAAAGAAGACAAAGAGCGCACATTGCATACACTACACTCTGCAAGCACAACCACGCACAGACACAAAACACGTACATCCTCACGCAGGAGCACAACGCAGAGCACACACACAACACAGAAACATGCGAAACAAGGGTCCCAAGACACAGACCACACACCTCAAGGCACATAACTGCTCACAAAACACACACGGAAAACACTGCACAGACTACGTACTGCACACACCATGAGACATACTGAACAAGCGAAACCGCACAGTCAACACTTCTGATATCACGTGCATAACTCAAACAGCCAAACACACACACACAACCTCTCTAACACAACCACACACAAATCACAAACTCCACACATAAGACGGACACAACACATACTAATAATCCACAGACTACTCCCCTATGACGCACTACACACAACACACACAGCCACAAGCAGGCAGTATAGAGCACACACAGGTGCACGCAGACAGCTCGAAAAATCACACCCAAAATACACACTCACAGAACACATCAGACGCAACGCAAAACTAACATCACACAGAATGCTCAAAATACAGAGACCACCCAACATCTATCCTGTATGTAACACACAGAAAGCATATAGACAGCGCTCACACAACCCAGAACACAGTACACAACAGAAAGCAGAAAGACCAGACGCAGTACACATGAAACACGACGACGGAAGGCAGACAACAGAAACACAACACACACACAAACACCAACGGATAACTCATAAAAAATGACAAGATATACAACACACAAAGAACCACTCAGTGCACAGAACACACAGCTCACGACCACACCCATGACACATTGCACGCCACACAGAGAAAGTATGCAGAACAATGTACTCAACAAGCAGCAAAGAACCCATAACACACATTGTACATTCACAACACACACCACATATACAAGCACCAGTAGAACACTCATAAAAAATGACAAAATGTACAACACACAAGGAACCGCTCAATGCACACAACTCACAACCACGCACGTCACACATTGCACGCCACACGGAGAAAATTACACAGAGCAGTGAACTCGACACGCAGTAAAGATCCCACACCACACGTAGTACCTACTCTACACACACAACATGGACAACACACACAAAATAAACAAGGCCCACAGATCACAGTCAACACAAGCCCAAACACACAAGAACACACAGCACACACAGCACAGCCAAACGGAATACACACAGAATCACAACACAAACACCACAAATCATTCACTACCGCATATCAACCACAAATACAGCACACTACACGAAAGAATTCCAGAAAGCACAACACGCACGGATCAAACACGCACAATACACAGTAATAAACACATAACACACAACGCACACAGCAAGACATAAAAAAAAGAAGCAGAAACGACACACAGCACACACAACACAACACACACAAAATGTGCATCACAACAGCGCAGACAACACTCACTACATACAACACTCGCAGAACATACAACACACCGGCCACACACAACACACATGGAGAGCACCAACACAACACATACAACGCACACGAAAAACACCCACAACACGCCAAAGAGTTTACATACAACCTCTCAACACACAAACATCGCCTCACCCTAAACAACAAACCCCACACACACCGAGCACATGACTGCACACAATACCCATGAACCACGGTTCTCAGAGTAAACACAACACACACAGTGAGGGACACTGACCAAGCATGACCACACACAGTACACACATCACAAATTACACTCAATACTCAAACAGCGAACCCCACACACCACCTGTCAAACACAAACCCACGGTAATCACAACCACATGCAGAACCCGCACCACACACAACACATGCGAAATGACATGGAAGAAATACACAAACCACAAAAGAACACCGAATTTATGAAACACATTTCACAGACTGCACACACCACACAAAACACACATAAAACATACAGCACACAGGGCCTCACAGAACGCACAATGCGAAGCACACAACCTACATACAAAGCACGTCAGACAGAGCACACAATTAATATCCCACTCAACACGTAAAGCACACAGAGGACACAACACAAAGCACAATATGCCAAACAGATTAGGATACACCCAACACACATGCAACTGAGAGCACAATACGTTGCACATCACGGAACACACGTGCGGTCCCATCACACACTAAACATGAAACAGAAAACCATTCACAGACCACATAACATTCCCGACCGTGAACACAACATGCTACAAAAAAGTCACCAAACGTACGACACACAAAGACACACTCCAAGCACGCAACACCCAGCGCAGGACCACCCACAGACACACCAGTCTCACGGCCCTCCACAGAGCAATACACACAGAACATACCCTACAAACAACAAAGTACCCAAACTGCACACCTCACAATCGCAACAGTCACAACACAGAAAGAACACAACACACGGGAAACACACGCTCAGACACATAAACACTGCCATGCACATTAAGCCAGCAGACCACAGACATCAGAGCTAAAAACACACCATAACGCAGTATGCAAAACGCAACACAACACAGAATACACACCCAATCACACAACAAACACCACAACCCATGCCCTACAGTATAAACAAAAGACGAACGACGCACTTCACACATGACACAAAACCCACAAACACAAAGGACCACACAGAAAGACGCACAACGCAAACATCGCACACAACACACACATTAAAAGAAACACATCAACACATTGCCGCAACACACAAAATAATACACAAATTACAGAGCAATACATCACACAACACACAAACATCACACACAATTTATACATCACACCTCATAACACACACAACAACCTGCAGTAACAACACAACACACAGACCGATGCAACCACTACATACCATACGTAAAGCCACACGCTCAAGGAATAACCACAATAAACTTAAGTAAACTCCCACAAACACAAAGACAGAGGACACACACAAACTCAGCACGCTAAAAGCACAACAGATGAAACAACATACAGCACAAACATCACAGGACATAAAGGCACACGATTCTCAGACACCACGGTTAGCCATATACACACCACACACAATGAGGTACACGACACGAGCAAAACCACATACAGATAACACGTGTCCCCTCACACACTTAATCAATCACACACACAGCCTCTCAAACACAGCCAAACACGTATCAGAATCACATATGCATCACACACAGAAAACATACAAAACCACATGAAAGCAAACAACCAAGAATAAAGGCAGATAGCACACTTTTCTAACACTGAACACCCCACTCACAACCGCACGCAGACACCCCACACGCATGTATACACGGGCACCTTTACGCAATGCGCGCACAAACACACACACACACACAACATAAAGTAAAAACACAACAGTCACAGGGCGCACACCAGACACAACAGAGCACATGTTTCTCCTAAAACACACAAGTCACATTTGCAAGAGTACATGCACCACGCACCGTGAGGAACACCAAACACAACCACACACAGGTGACATATCTCACTTCGCAAACATAACAAGCACCCTCACATCACAACTCAAACACAACCATACGCAAATCACAATCACATACGGAAAACACACACAAAACAAATCCCTAGGCAAAACACACACAACCCACAAAGAAGACAAAGAGCGCACATTGCATACACTACACTCTGCAAGCACAACCACGCACAGACACAAAACACGTACATCCTCACGCAGGAGCACAACGCAGAGCACACACACAACACAGAAACATGCGAAACAAGGGTCCCAAGACACAGACCACACACCTCAAGGCACATAACTGCTCACAAAACACACACGGAAAACACTGCACAGACTACGTACTGCACACACCATGAGACATACTGAACAAGCGAAACCGCACAGTCAACACTTCTGATATCACGTGCATAACTCAAACAGCCAAACACACACACACAACCTCTCTAACACAACCACACACAAATCACAAACTCCACACATAAGACGGACACAACACATACTAATAATCCACAGACTACTCCCCTATGACGCACTACACACAACACACACAGCCACAAGCAGGCAGTATAGAGCACACACAGGTGCACGCAGACAGCTCGAAAAATCACACCCAAAATACACACTCACAGAACACATCAGACGCAACGCAAAACTAACATCACACAGAATGCTCAAAATACAGAGACCACCCAACATCTATCCTGTATGTAACACACAGAAAGCATATAGACAGCGCTCACACAACCCAGAACACAGTACACAACAGAAAGCAGAAAGACCAGACGCAGTACACATGAAACACGACGACGGAAGGCAGACAACAGAAACACAACACACACACAAACACCAACGGATAACTCATAAAAAATGACAAGATATACAACACACAAAGAACCACTCAGTGCACAGAACACACAGCTCACGACCACACCCATGACACATTGCACGCCACACAGAGAAAGTATGCAGAACAATGTACTCAACAAGCAGCAAAGAACCCATAACACACATTGTACATTCACAACACACACCACATATACAAGCACCAGTAGAACACTCATAAAAAATGACAAAATGTACAACACACAAGGAACCGCTCAATGCACACAACTCACAACCACGCACGTCACACATTGCACGCCACACGGAGAAAATTACACAGAGCAGTGAACTCGACACGCAGTAAAGATCCCACACCACACGTAGTACCTACTCTACACACACAACATGGACAACACACACAAAATAAACAAGGCCCACAGATCACAGTCAACACAAGCCCAAACACACAAGAACACACAGCACACACAGCACAGCCAAACGGAATACACACAGAATCACAACACAAACACCACAAATCATTCACTACCGCATATCAACCACAAATACAGCACACTACACGAAAGAATTCCAGAAAGCACAACACGCACGGATCAAACACGCACAATACACAGTAATAAACACATAACACACAACGCACACAGCAAGACATAAAAAAAAGAAGCAGAAACGACACACAGCACACACAACACAACGCACACAAAATGTGCATCACAACAGCGCAGACAACACTCACTACATACAACACTCGCAGAACATACAACACACCGGCCACACACAACACACATGGAGAGCGCCAACACAACACATACAACGCACACGAAAAACACCCACAACACGCCAAAGAGTTTACATACAACCTCTCAACACACAAACATCGCCTCACCCTAAACAACAAACCCCACACACACCGAGCACATGACTGCACACAATACCCATGAACCACGGTTCTCAGAGTAAACACAACACACACAGTGAGGGACACTGACCAAGCATGACCACACACAGTACACACATCACAAATTACACTCAATACTCAAACAGCGAACCCCACACACCACCTGTCAAACACAAACCCACGGTAATCACAACCACATGCAGAACCCGCACCACACACAACACATGCGAAATGACATGGAAGAAATACACAAACCACAAAAGAACACCGAATTTATGAAACACATTTCACAGACTGCACACACCACACAAAACACACATGAAACATACAGCACACAGGGCCTCACAGAACGCACAATGCGAAGCACACAACCTACATACAAAGCACGTCAGACAGAGCACACAATTAATATCCCACTCAACACGTAAAGCACACAGAGGACACAACACAAAGCACAATATGCCAAACAGATTAGGATACACCCAACACACATGCAACTGAGAGCACAATACGTTGCACATCACGGAACACACGTGCGGTCCCATCACACACTAAACATGAAACAGAAAACCATTCACAGACCACATAACATTCCCGACCGTGAACACAACATGCTACAAAAAAGTCACCAAACGTACGACACACAAAGACACACTCCAAGCACGCAACACCCAGCGCAGGACCGCCCACAAACACACCAGTCTCACAGCCCTCCACAGAGCAATACACACAGAACATACCCTACAAACAACAAAGTACCCAAACTGCACACCTCACAATCGCAACAGTCACAACACAGAAAGAACACAACACACGGGAAACACACGCTCAGACACATAAACACTGCCATGCACATTAAGCCAGCAGACCACAGACATCAGAGCTAAAAACACACCATAACGCAGTATGCAAAACGCAACACAACACAGAATACACACCCAATCACACAACAAACACCACAACCCATGCCCTACAGTATAAACAAAAGACGAACGACGCACTTCACACATGACACAAAACCCACAAACACAAAGGACCACACAGAAAGACGCACAACGCAAACATCGCACACAACACACACATTAAAAGAAACACATCAACACATTGCCGCAACACACAAAATAATACACAAATTACAGAGCAATACATCACACAACACACAAACATCACACACAATTTATACATCACACCTCATAACACACACAACAACCTGCAGTAACAACACAACACACAGACCGATGCAACCACTACATACCATACGTAAAGCCACACGCTCAAGGAATAACCACAATAAACTTAAGTAAACTCCCACAAACACAAAGACAGAGGACACACACAAACTCAGCACGCTAAAAGCACAACAGATGAAACAACATACAGCACAAACATCACAGGACATAAAGGCACACGATTCTCAGACACCACGGTTAGCCATATACACACCACACACACAATGAGGTACACGACACGAGCAAAACCACATACAGATAACACGTGTCCCCTCACACACTTAATCAATCACACACACAGCCTCTCAAACACAGCCAAACACGTATCAGAATCACATATGCATCACACACAGAAAACATACAAAACCACATGAAAGCAAACAACCAAGAATAAAGGCAGATAGCACACTTTTCTAACACTGAACACCCCACTCACAACCGCACGCAGACACCCCGCACGCATGTATACACGGGCACCTTTACGCAATGCGCGCACAAACACACACACACACACAACATAAAGTAAAAACACAACAGTCACAGGGCGCACACCAGACACAACAGAGCACATGTTTCTCCTAAAACACACAAGTCACATTTGCAAGAGTACATGCACCACGCACCGTGAGGAACACCAAACACAACCACACACAGGTGACATATCTCACTTCGCAAACATAACAAGCACCCTCACATCACAACTCAAACACAACCATACGCAAATCACAATCACATACGGAAAACACACACAAAACAAATCCCTAGGCAAAACACACACAACCCACAAAGAAGACAAAGAGCGCACATTGCATACACTACACTCTGCAAGCACAACCACGCACAGACACAAAACACGTACATCCTCACGCAGGAGCACAACGCAGAGCACACACACAACACAGAAACATGCGAAACAAGGGTCCCAAGACACAGACCACACACCTCAAGGCACATAACTGCTCACAAAACACACACGGAAAACACTGCACAGACTACATACTGCACACACCATGAGACATACTGAACAAGCGAAACCGCACAGTCAACACTTCTGATATCACGTGCATAACTCAAACAGCCAAACACACACACACAACCTCTCTAACACAACCACACACAAATCACAAACTCCACACATAAGACGGACACAACACATACTAATAATCCACAGACTACTCCCCTATGACGCACTACACACAACACACACAGCCACAAGCAGGCAGTATAGAGCACACACAGGTGCACGCAGACAGCTCGAAAAATCACACCCAAAATACACACTCACAGAACACATCAGACGCAACGCAAAACTAACATCACACAGAATGCTCAAAATACAGAGACCACCCAACATCTATCCTGTATGTAACACACAGAAAGCATATAGACAGCGCTCACACAACCCAGAACACAGTACACAACAGAAAGCAGAAAGACCAGACGCAGTACACATGAAACACGACGACGGAAGGCAGACAACAGAAACACAACACACACACAAACACCAACGGATAACTCATAAAAAATGACAAGATATACAACACACAAAGAACCACTCAGTGCACAGAACACACAGCTCACGACCACACCCATGACACATTGCACGCCACACAGAGAAAGTATGCAGAACAATGTACTCAACAAGCAGCAAAGAACCCATAACACACATTGTACATTCACAACACACACCACATATACAAGCACCAGTAGAACACTCATAAAAAATGACAAAATGTACAACACACAAGGAACCGCTCAATGCACACAACTCACAACCACGCACGTCACACATTGCACGCCACACGGAGAAAATTACACAGAGCAGTGAACTCGACACGCAGTAAAGATCCCACACCACACGTAGTACCTACTCTACACACACAACATGGACAACACACACAAAATAAACAAGGCCCACAGATCACAGTCAACACAAGCCCAAACACACAAGAACACACAGCACACACAGCACAGCCAAACGGAATACACACAGAATCACAACACAAACACCACAAATCATTCACTACCGCATATCAACCACAAATACAGCACACTACACGAAAGAATTCCAGAAAGCACAACACGCACGGATCAAACACGCACAATACACAGTAATAAACACATAACACACAACGCACACAGCAAGACATAAAAAAAAGAAGCAGAAACGACACACAGCACACACAACACAACGCACACAAAATGTGCATCACAACAGCGCAGACAACACTCACTACATACAACACTCGCAGAACATACAACACACCGGCCACACACAACACACATGGAGAGCGCCAACACATACAACGCACACGAAAAACACCCACAACACGCCAAAGAGTTTACATACAACCTCTCAACACACAAACATCGCCTCACCCTAAACAACAAACCCCACACACACCGAGCACATGACTGCACACAATACCCATGAACCACGGTTCTCAGAGTAAACACAACACACACAGTGAGGGACACTGACCAAGCATGACCACACACAGTACACACATCACAAATTACACTCAATACTCAAACAGCGAACCCCACACACCACCTGTCAAACACAAACCCACGGTAATCACAACCACATGCAGAACCCGCACCACACACAACACATGCGAAATGACATGGAAGAAATACACAAACCACAAAAGAACACCGAATTTATGAAACACATTTCACAGACTGCACACACCACACAAAACACACATGAAACATACAGCACACAGGGCCTCACAGAACGCACAATGCGAAGCACACAACCTACATACAAAGCACGTCAGACAGAGCACACAATTAATATCCCACTCAACACGTAAAGCACACAGAGGACACAACACAAAGCACAATATGCCAAACAGATTAGGATACACCCAACACACATGCAACTGAGAGCACAATACGTTGCACATCACGGAACACACGTGCGGTCCCATCACACACTAAACATGAAACAGAAAACCATTCACAGACCACATAACATTCCCGACCGTGAACACAACATGCTACAAAAAAGTCACCAAACGTACGACACACAAAGACACACTCCAAGCACGCAACACCCAGCGCAGGACCGCTCACAAACACACCAGTCTCACAGCCCTCCACAGAGCAATACACACAGAACATACCCTACAAACAACAAAGTACCCAAACTGCACACCTCACAATCGCAACAGTCACAACACAGAAAGAACACAACACACGGGAAACACACGCTCAGACACATAAACACTGCCATGCACATTAAGCCAGCAGACCACAGACATCAGAGCTAAAAACACACCATAACGCAGTATGCAAAACGCAACACAACACAGAATACACACCCAATCACACAACAAACACCACAACCCATGCCCTACAGTATAAACAAAAGACGAACGACGCACTTCACACATGACACAAAACCCACAAACACAAAGGACCACACAGAAAGACGCACAACGCAAACATCGCACACAACACACACATTAAAAGAAACACATCAACACATTGCCGCAACACACAAAATAATACACAAATTACAGAGCAATACATCACACAACACACAAACATCACACACAATTTATACATCACACCTCATAACACACACAACAACCTGCAGTAACAACACAACACACAGACCGATGCAACCACTACATACCATACGTAAAGCCACACGCTCAAGGAATAACCACAATAAACTTAAGTAAACTCCCACAAACACAAAGACAGAGGACACACACAAACTCAGCACGCTAAAAGCACAACAGATGAAACAACATACAGCACAAACATCACAGGACATAAAGGCACACGATTCTCAGACACCACGGTTAGCCATATACACACCACACACACAATGAGGTACACGACACGAGCAAAACCACATACAGATAACACGTGTCCCCTCACACACTTAATCAATCACACACACAGCCTCTCAAACACAGCCAAACACGTATCAGAATCACATATGCATCACACACAGAAAACATACAAAACCACATGAAAGCAAACAACCAAGAATAAAGGCAGATAGCACACTTTTCTAACACTGAACACCCCACTCACAACCGCACGCAGACACCCCACACGCATGTATACACGGGCACCTTTACGCAATGCGCGCACAAACACACACACACACACAACATAAAGTAAAAACACAACAGTCACAGGGCGCACACCAGACACAACAGAGCACATGTTTCTCCTAAAACACACAAGTCACATTTGCAAGAGTACATGCACCACGCACCGTGAGGAACACCAAACACAACCACACACAGGTGACATATCTCACTTCGCAAACATAACAAGCACCCTCACATCACAACTCAAACACAACCATACGCAAATCACAATCACATACGGAAAACACACACAAAACAAATCCCTAGGCAAAACACACACAACCCACAAAGAAGACAAAGAGCGCACATTGCATACACTACACTCTGCAAGCACAACCACGCACAGACACAAAACACGTACATCCTCACGCAGGAGCACAACGCAGAGCACACACACAACACAGAAACATGCGAAACAAGGGTCCCAAGACACAGACCACACACCTCAAGGCACATAACTGCTCACAAAACACACACGGAAAACACTGCACAGACTACGTACTGCACACACCATGAGACATACTGAACAAGCGAAACCGCACAGTCAACACTTCTGATATCACGTGCATAACTCAAACAGCCAAACACACACACACAACCTCTCTAACACAACCACACACAAATCACAAACTCCACACATAAGACGGACACAACACATACTAATAATCCACAGACTACTCCCCTATGACGCACTACACACAACACACACAGCCACAAGCAGGCAGTATAGAGCACACACAGGTGCACGCAGACAGCTCGAAAAATCACACCCAAAATACACACTCACAGAACACATCAGACGCAACGCAAAACTAACATCACACAGAATGCTCAAAATACAGAGACCACCCAACATCTATCCTGTATGTAACACACAGAAAGCATATAGACAGCGCTCACACAACCCAGAACACAGTACACAACAGAAAGCAGAAAGACCAGACGCAGTACACATGAAACACGACGACGGAAGGCAGACAACAGAAACACAACACACACACAAACACCAACGGATAACTCATAAAAAATGACAAGATATACAACACACAAAGAACCACTCAGTGCACAGAACACACAGCTCACGACCACACCCATGACACATTGCACGCCACACAGAGAAAGTATGCAGAACAATGTACTCAACAAGCAGCAAAGAACCCATAACACACATTGTACATTCACAACACACACCACATATACAAGCACCAGTAGAACACTCATAAAAAATGACAAAATGTACAACACACAAGGAACCGCTCAATGCACACAACTCACAACCACGCACGTCACACATTGCACGCCACACGGAGAAAATTACACAGAGCAGTGAACTCGACACGCAGTAAAGATCCCACACCACACGTAGTACCTACTCTACACACACAACATGGACAACACACACAAAATAAACAAGGCCCACAGATCACAGTCAACACAAGCCCAAACACACAAGAACACACAGCACACACAGCACAGCCAAACGGAATACACACAGAATCACAACACAAACACCACAAATCATTCACTACCGCATATCAACCACAAATACAGCACACTACACGAAAGAATTCCAGAAAGCACAACACGCACGGATCAAACACGCACAATACACAGTAATAAACACATAACACACAACGCACACAGCAAGACATAAAAAAAAGAAGCAGAAACGACACACAGCACACACAACACAACACACACAAAATGTGCATCACAACAGCGCAGACAACACTCACTACATACAACACTCGCAGAACATACAACACACCGGCCACACACAACACACATGGAGAGCACCAACACAACACATACAACGCACACGAAAAACACCCACAACACGCCAAAGAGTTTACATACAACCTCTCAACACACAAACATCGCCTCACCCTAAACAACAAACCCCACACACACCGAGCACATGACTGCACACAATACCCATGAACCACGGTTCTCAGAGTAAACACAACACACACAGTGAGGGACACTGACCAAGCATGACCACACACAGTACACACATCACAAATTACACTCAATACTCAAACAGCGAACCCCACACACCACCTGTCAAACACAAACCCACGGTAATCACAACCACATGCAGAACCCGCACCACACACAACACATGCGAAATGACATGGAAGAAATACACAAACCACAAAAGAACACCGAATTTATGAAACACATTTCACAGACTGCACACACCACACAAAACACACATGAAACATACAGCACACAGGGCCTCACAGAACGCACAATGCGAAGCACACAACCTACATACAAAGCACGTCAGACAGAGCACACAATTAATATCCCACTCAACACGTAAAGCACACAGAGGACACAACACAAAGCACAATATGCCAAACAGATTAGGATACACCCAACACACATGCAACTGAGAGCACAATACGTTGCACATCACGGAACACACGTGCGGTCCCATCACACACTAAACATGAAACAGAAAACCATTCACAGACCACATAACATTCCCGACCGTGAACACAACATGCTACAAAAAAGTCACCAAACGTACGACACACAAAGACACACTCCAAGCACGCAACACCCAGCGCAGGACCGCCCACAAACACACCAGTCTCACAGCCCTCCACAGAGCAATACACACAGAACATACCCTACAAACAACAAAGTACCCAAACTGCACACCTCACAATCGCAACAGTCACAACACAGAAAGAACACAACACACGGGAAACACACGCTCAGACACATAAACACTGCCATGCACATTAAGCCAGCAGACCACAGACATCAGAGCTAAAAACACACCATAACGCAGTATGCAAAACGCAACACAACACAGAATACACACCCAATCACACAACAAACACCACAACCCATGCCCTACAGTATAAACAAAAGACGAACGACGCACTTCACACATGACACAAAACCCACAAACACAAAGGACCACACAGAAAGACGCACAACGCAAACATCGCACACAACACACACATTAAAAGAAACACATCAACACATTGCCGCAACACACAAAATAATACACAAATTACAGAGCAATACATCACACAACACACAAACATCACACACAATTTATACATCACACCTCATAACACACACAACAACCTGCAGTAACAACACAACACACAGACCGATGCAACCACTACATACCATACGTAAAGCCACACGCTCAAGGAATAACCACAATAAACTTAAGTAAACTCCCACAAACACAAAGACAGAGGACACACACAAACTCAGCACGCTAAAAGCACAACAGATGAAACAACATACAGCACAAACATCACAGGACATAAAGGCACACGATTCTCAGACACCACGGTTAGCCATATACACACCACACACACAATGAGGTACACGACACGAGCAAAACCACATACAGATAACACGTGTCCCCTCACACACTTAATCAATCACACACACAGCCTCTCAAATACAGCCAAACACGTATCAGAATCACATACGCATCACACACAGAAAACATACAAAACCACATGAAAGCAAACAACCAAGAATAAAGGCAGATAGCACACTTTTCTAACACTGAACACCCCACTCACAACCGCACGCAGACACCCCACACGCATGTATACACGGGCACCTTTACGCAATGCGCGCACAAACACACACACACACACAACATAAAGTAAAACCACAACAGTCACAGGGCGCACACCAGACACAACAGAGCACATGTTTCTCCTAAAACACACAAGTCACATTTGCAAGAGTACATGCACCACGCACCGTGAGGAACACCAAACACAACCACACACAGGTGACATATCTCACTTCGCAAACATAACAAGCACCCTCACATCACAACTCAAACACAACCATACGCAAATCACAATCACATACGGAAAACACACACAAAACAAATCCCTAGGCAAAACACACACAACCCACAAAGAAGACAAAGAGCGCACATTGCATACACTACACTCTGCAAGCACAACCACGCACAGACACAAAACACGTACATCCTCACGCAGGAGCACAACGCAGAGCACACACACAACACAGAAACATGCGAAACAAGGGTCCCAAGACACAGACCACACACCTCAAGGCACATAACTGCTCACAAAACACACACGGAAAACACTGCACAGACTACGTACTGCACACACCATGAGACATACTGAACAAGCGAAACCGCACAGTCAACACTTCTGATATCACGTGCATAACTCAAACAGCCAAACACACACACACAACCTCTCTAACACAACCACACACAAATCACAAACTCCACACATAAGACGGACACAACACATACTAATAATCCACAGACTACTCCCCTATGACGCACTACACACAACACACACAGCCACAAGCAGGCAGTATAGAGCACACACAGGTGCACGCAGACAGCTCGAAAAATCACACCCAAAATACACACTCACAGAACACATCAGACGCAACGCAAAACTAACATCACACAGAATGCTCAAAATACAGAGACCACCCAACATCTATCCTGTATGTAACACACAGAAAGCATATAGACAGCGCTCACACAACCCAGAACACAGTACACAACAGAAAGCAGAAAGACCAGACGCAGTACACATGAAACACGATGACGGAAGGCAGACAACAGAAACACAACACACACACAAACACCAACGGATAACTCATAAAAAGTGACAAGATATACAACACACAAAGAACCACTCAGTGCACAGAACACACAGCTCACGACCACACCCATGACACATTGCACGCCACACAGAGAAAGTATGCAGAACAATGTACTCAACAAGCAGCAAAGAACCCATAACACACATTGTACATTCACAACACACACCACATATACAAGCACCAGTAGAACACTCATAAAAAATGACAAAATGTACAACACACAAGGAACCGCTCAATGCACACAACTCACAACCACGCACGTCACACATTGCACGCCACACGGAGAAAATTACACAGAGCAGTGAACTCGACACGCAGTAAAGATCCCACACCACACGTAGTACCTACTCTACACACACAACATGGACAACACACACAAAATAAACAAGGCCCACAGATCACAGTCAACACAAGCCCAAACACACAAGAACACACAGCACACACAGCACAGCCAAACGGAATACACACAGAATCACAACACAAACACCACAAATCATTCACTACCGCATATCAACCACAAATACAGCACACTACACGAAAGAATTCCAGAAAGCACAACACGCACGGATCAAACACGCACAATACACAGTAATAAACACATAACACACAACGCACACAGCAAGACATAAAAAAAAGAAGCAGAAACGACACACAGCACACACAACACAACACACACAAAATGTGCATCACAACAGCGCAGACAACACTCACTACATACAACACTCGCAGAACATACAACACACCGGCCACACACAACACACATGGAGAGCACCAACACAACACATACAACGCACATGAAAAACACCCACAACACGCCAAAGAGTTTACATACAACCTCTCAACACACAAACATCGCCTCACCCTAAACAACAAACCCCACACACACTGAGCACATGACTGCACACAATACCCATGAACCACGGTTCTCAGAGTAAACACAACACACACAGTGAGGGACACTGACCAAGCATGACCACACACAGTACACACATCACAAATTACACTCAATACTCAAACAGCGAACCCCACACACCACCTGTCAAACACAAACCCACGGTAATCACAACCACATGCAGAACCCGCACCACACACAACACATGCGAAATGACATGGAAGAAATACACAAACCACAAAAGAACACCGAATTTATGAAACACATTTCACAGACTGCACACACCACACAAAACACACATGAAACATACAGCACACAGGGCCTCACAGAACGCACAATGCGAAGCACACAACCTACATACAAAGCACGTCAGACAGAGCACACAATTAATATCCCACTCAACACGTAAAGCACACAGAGGACACAACACAAAGCACAATATGCCAAACAGATTAGGATACACCCAACACACATGCAACTGAGAGCACAATACGTTGCACATCACGGAACACACGTGCGGTCCCATCACACACTAAACATGAAACAGAAAACCATTCACAGACCATATAACATTCCCGACCGTGAACACAACACGCTACAAAAAAGACGCCAAACGTACGACACACAAAGACACACTCCAAGCACGCAACACCCAGCGCAGGACCGCCCACAAACACACCAGTCTCACAGCCCTCCACAGAGCAATACACACAGAACATACCCTACAAACAACAAAGTACCCAAACTGCACACCTCACAATCGCAACAGTCACAACACAGAAAGAACACAACACACGGGAAACACACGCTCAGACACATAAACACTGCCATGCACATTAAGCCAGCAGACCACAGACATCAGAGCTAAAAACACACCATAACGCAGTATGCAAAACGCAACACAACACAGAATACACACCCAATCACACAACAAACACCACAACCCATGCCCTACAGTATAAACAAAAGACGAACGACGCACTTCACACATGACACAAAACCCACAAACACAAAGGACCACACAGAAAGACGCACAACGCAAACATCGCACACAACACACACATTAAAAGAAACACATCAACACATTGCCGCAACACACAAAATAATACACAAATTACAGAGCAATACATCACACAACACACAAACATCACACACAATTTATACATCACACCTCATAACACACACAACAACCTGCAGTAACAACACAACACACAGACCGATGCAACCACTACATACCATACGTAAAGCCACACGCTCAAGGAATAACCACAATAAACTTAAGTAAACTCCCACAAACACAAAGACAGAGGACACACACAAACTCAGCACGCTAAAAGCACAACAGATGAAACAACATACAGCACAAACATCACAGGACATAAAGGCACACGATTCTCAGACACCACGGTTAGCCATATACACACCACACACACAATGAGGTACACGACACGAGCAAAACCACATACAGATAACACGTGTCCCCTCACACACTTAATCAATCACACACACAGCCTCTCAAATACAGCCAAACACGTATCAGAATCACATATGCATCACACACAGAAAACATACAAAACCACATGAAAGCAAACAGCCAAGAATAAAGGCAGATAGCACACTTTTCTAACACTGAACACCCCACTCACAACCGCACGCAGACACCCCACACGCATGTATACACGGGCACCTTTACGCAATGCGCGCACAAACACACACACACACACAACATAAAGTAAAAACACAACAGTCACAGGGCGCACACCAGACACAACAGAGCACATGTTTCTCCTAAAACACACAAGTCACATTTGCAAGAGTACATGCACCACGCACCGTGAGGAACACCAAACACAACCACACACAGGTGACATATCTCACTTCGCAAACATAACAAGCACCCTCACATCACAACTCAAACACAACCATACGCAAATCACAATCACATACGGAAAACACACACAAAACAAATCCCTAGGCAAAACACACACAACCCACAAAGAAGACAAAGAGCGCACATTGCATACACTACACTCTGCAAGCACAACCACGCACAGACACAAAACACGTACATCCTCACGCAGGAGCACAACGCAGAGCACACACACAACACAGAAACATGCGAAACAAGGGTCCCAAGACACAGACCACACACCTCAAGGCACATAACTGCTCACAAAACACACACGGAAAACACTGCACAGACTACGTACTGCACACACCATGAGACATACTGAACAAGCGAAACCGCACAGTCAACACTTCTGATATCACGTGCATAACTCAAACAGCCAAACACACACACACAACCTCTCTAACACAACCACACACAAATCACAAACTCCACACATAAGACGGACACAACACATACTAATAATCCACAGACTACTCCCCTATGACGCACTACACACAACACACACAGCCACAAGCAGGCAGTATAGAGCACACACAGGTGCACGCAGACAGCTCGAAAAATCACACCCAAAATACACACTCACAGAACACATCAGACGCAACGCAAAACTAACATCACACAGAATGCTCAAAATACAGAGACCACCCAACATCTATCCTGTATGTAACACACAGAAAGCATATAGACAGCGCTCACACAACCCAGAACACAGTACACAACAGAAAGCAGAAAGACCAGACGCAGTACACATGAAACACGACGACGGAAGGCAGACAACAGAAACACAACACACACACAAACACCAACGGATAACTCATAAAAAATGACAAGATATACAACACACAAAGAACCACTCAGTGCACAGAACACACAGCTCACGACCACACCCATGACACATTGCACGCCACACAGAGAAAGTATGCAGAACAATGTACTCAACAAGCAGCAAAGAACCCATAACACACATTGTACATTCACAACACACACCACATATACAAGCACCAGTAGAACACTCATAAAAAATGACAAAATGTACAACACACAAGGAACCGCTCAATGCACACAACTCACAACCACGCACGTCACACATTGCACGCCACACGGAGAAAATTACACAGAGCAGTGAACTCGACACGCAGTAAAGATCCCACACCACACGTAGTACCTACTCTACACACACAACATGGACAACACACACAAAATAAACAAGGCCCACAGATCACAGTCAACACAAGCCCAAACACACAAGAACACACAGCACACACAGCACAGCCAAACGGAATACACACAGAATCACAACACAAACACCACAAATCATTCACTACCGCATATCAACCACAAATACAGCACACTACACGAAAGAATTCCAGAAAGCACAACACGCACGGATCAAACACGCACAATACACAGTAATAAACACATAACACACAACGCACACAGCAAGACATAAAAAAAAGAAGCAGAAACGACACACAGCACACACAACACAACGCACACAAAATGTGCATCACAACAGCGCAGACAACACTCACTACATACAACACTCGCAGAACATACAACACACCGGCCACACACAACACACATGGAGAGCGCCAACACATACAACGCACACGAAAAACACCCACAACACGCCAAAGAGTTTACATACAACCTCTCAACACACAAACATCGCCTCACCCTAAACAACAAACCCCACACACACCGAGCACATGACTGCACACAATACCCATGAACCACGGTTCTCAGAGTAAACACAACACACACAGTGAGGGACACTGACCAAGCATGACCACACACAGTACACACATCACAAATTACACTCAATACTCAAACAGCGAACCCCACACACCACCTGTCAAACACAAACCCACGGTAATCACAACCACATGCAGAACCCGCACCACACACAACACATGCGAAATGACATGGAAGAAATACACAAACCACAAAAGAACACCGAATTTATGAAACACATTTCACAGACTGCACACACCACACAAAACACACATGAAACATACAGCACACAGGGCCTCACAGAACGCACAATGCGAAGCACACAACCTACATACAAAGCACGTCAGACAGAGCACACAATTAATATCCCACTCAACACGTAAAGCACACAGAGGACACAACACAAAGCACAATATGCCAAACAGATTAGGATACACCCAACACACATGCAACTGAGAGCACAATACGTTGCACATCACGGAACACACGTGCGGTCCCATCACACACTAAACATGAAACAGAAAACCATTCACAGACCACATAACATTCCCGACCGTGAACACAACATGCTACAAAAAAGTCACCAAACGTACGACACACAAAGACACACTCCAAGCACGCAACACCCAGCGCAGGACCGCTCACAAACACACCAGTCTCACAGCCCTCCACAGAGCAATACACACAGAACATACCCTACAAACAACAAAGTACCCAAACTGCACACCTCACAATCGCAACAGTCACAACACAGAAAGAACACAACACACGGGAAACACACGCTCAGACACATAAACACTGCCATGCACATTAAGCCAGCAGACCACAGACATCAGAGCTAAAAACACACCATAACGCAGTATGCAAAACGCAACACAACACAGAATACACACCCAATCACACAACAAACACCACAACCCATGCCCTACAGTATAAACAAAAGACGAACGACGCACTTCACACATGACACAAAACCCACAAACACAAAGGACCACACAGAAAGACGCACAACGCAAACATCGCACACAACACACACATTAAAAGAAACACATCAACACATTGCCGCAACACACAAAATAATACACAAATTACAGAGCAATACATCACACAACACACAAACATCACACACAATTTATACATCACACCTCATAACACACACAACAACCTGCAGTAACAACACAACACACAGACCGATGCAACCACTACATACCATACGTAAAGCCACACGCTCAAGGAATAACCACAATAAACTTAAGTAAACTCCCACAAACACAAAGACAGAGGACACACACAAACTCAGCACGCTAAAAGCACAACAGATGAAACAACATACAGCACAAACATCACAGGACATAAAGGCACACGATTCTCAGACACCACGGTTAGCCATATACACACCACACACACAATGAGGTACACGACACGAGCAAAACCACATACAGATAACACGTGTCCCCTCACACACTTAATCAATCACACACACAGCCTCTCAAACACAGCCAAACACGTATCAGAATCACATATGCATCACACACAGAAAACATACAAAACCACATGAAAGCAAACAACCAAGAATAAAGGCAGATAGCACACTTTTCTAACACTGAACACCCCACTCACAACCGCACGCAGACACCCCACACGCATGTATACACGGGCACCTTTACGCAATGCGCGCACAAACACACACACACACACAACATAAAGTAAAAACACAACAGTCACAGGGCGCACACCAGACACAACAGAGCACATGTTTCTCCTAAAACACACAAGTCACATTTGCAAGAGTACATGCACCACGCACCGTGAGGAACACCAAACACAACCACACACAGGTGACATATCTCACTTCGCAAACATAACAAGCACCCTCACATCACAACTCAAACACAACCATACGCAAATCACAATCACATACGGAAAACACACACAAAACAAATCCCTAGGCAAAACACACACAACCCACAAAGAAGACAAAGAGCGCACATTGCATACACTACACTCTGCAAGCACAACCACGCACAGACACAAAACACGTACATCCTCACGCAGGAGCACAACGCAGAGCACACACACAACACAGAAACATGCGAAACAAGGGTCCCAAGACACAGACCACACACCTCAAGGCACATAACTGCTCACAAAACACACACGGAAAACACTGCACAGACTACGTACTGCACACACCATGAGACATACTGAACAAGCGAAACCGCACAGTCAACACTTCTGATATCACGTGCATAACTCAAACAGCCAAACACACACACACAACCTCTCTAACACAACCACACACAAATCACAAACTCCACACATAAGACGGACACAACACATACTAATAATCCACAGACTACTCCCCTATGACGCACTACACACAACACACACAGCCACAAGCAGGCAGTATAGAGCACACACAGGTGCACGCAGACAGCTCGAAAAATCACACCCAAAATACACACTCACAGAACACATCAGACGCAACGCAAAACTAACATCACACAGAATGCTCAAAATACAGAGACCACCCAACATCTATCCTGTATGTAACACACAGAAAGCATATAGACAGCGCTCACACAACCCAGAACACAGTACACAACAGAAAGCAGAAAGACCAGACGCAGTACACATGAAACACGACGACGGAAGGCAGACAACAGAAACACAACACACACACAAACACCAACGGATAACTCATAAAAAATGACAAGATATACAACACACAAAGAACCACTCAGTGCACAGAACACACAGCTCACGACCACACCCATGACACATTGCACGCCACACAGAGAAAGTATGCAGAACAATGTACTCAACAAGCAGCAAAGAACCCATAACACACATTGTACATTCACAACACACACCACATATACAAGCACCAGTAGAACACTCATAAAAAATGACAAAATGTACAACACACAAGGAACCGCTCAATGCACACAACTCACAACCACGCACGTCACACATTGCACGCCACACGGAGAAAATTACACAGAGCAGTGAACTCGACACGCAGTAAAGATCCCACACCACACGTAGTACCTACTCTACACACACAACATGGACAACACACACAAAATAAACAAGGCCCACAGATCACAGTCAACACAAGCCCAAACACACAAGAACACACAGCACACACAGCACAGCCAAACGGAATACACACAGAATCACAACACAAACACCACAAATCATTCACTACCGCATATCAACCACAAATACAGCACACTACACGAAAGAATTCCAGAAAGCACAACACGCACGGATCAAACACGCACAATACACAGTAATAAACACATAACACACAACGCACACAGCAAGACATAAAAAAAAGAAGCAGAAACGACACACAGCACACACAACACAACACACACAAAATGTGCATCACAACAGCGCAGACAACACTCACTACATACAACACTCGCAGAACATACAACACACCGGCCACACACAACACACATGGAGAGCACCAACACAACACATACAACGCACACGAAAAACACCCACAACACGCCAAAGAGTTTACATACAACCTCTCAACACACAAACATCGCCTCACCCTAAACAACAAACCCCACACACACCGAGCACATGACTGCACACAATACCCATGAACCACGGTTCTCAGAGTAAACACAACACACACAGTGAGGGACACTGACCAAGCATGACCACACACAGTACACACATCACAAATTACACTCAATACTCAAACAGCGAACCCCACACACCACCTGTCAAACACAAACCCACGGTAATCACAACCACATGCAGAACCCGCACCACACACAACACATGCGAAATGACATGGAAGAAATACACAAACCACAAAAGAACACCGAATTTATGAAACACATTTCACAGACTGCACACACCACACAAAACACACATGAAACATACAGCACACAGGGCCTCACAGAACGCACAATGCGAAGCACACAACCTACATACAAAGCACGTCAGACAGAGCACACAATTAATATCCCACTCAACACGTAAAGCACACAGAGGACACAACACAAAGCACAATATGCCAAACAGATTAGGATACACCCAACACACATGCAACTGAGAGCACAATACGTTGCACATCACGGAACACACGTGCGGTCCCATCACACACTAAACATGAAACAGAAAACCATTCACAGACCACATAACATTCCCGACCGTGAACACAACATGCTACAAAAAAGTCACCAAACGTACGACACACAAAGACACACTCCAAGCACGCAACACCCAGCGCAGGACCGCCCACAAACACACCAGTCTCACAGCCCTCCACAGAGCAATACACACAGAACATACCCTACAAACAACAAAGTACCCAAACTGCACACCTCACAATCGCAACAGTCACAACACAGAAAGAACACAACACACGGGAAACACACGCTCAGACACATAAACACTGCCATGCACATTAAGCCAGCAGACCACAGACATCAGAGCTAAAAACACACCATAACGCAGTATGCAAAACGCAACACAACACAGAATACACACCCAATCACACAACAAACACCACAACCCATGCCCTACAGTATAAACAAAAGACGAACGACGCACTTCACACATGACACAAAACCCACAAACACAAAGGACCACACAGAAAGACGCACAACGCAAACATCGCACACAACACACACATTAAAAGAAACACATCAACACATTGCCGCAACACACAAAATAATACACAAATTACAGAGCAATACATCACACAACACACAAACATCACACACAATTTATACATCACACCTCATAACACACACAACAACCTGCAGTAACAACACAACACACAGACCGATGCAACCACTACATACCATACGTAAAGCCACACGCTCAAGGAATAACCACAATAAACTTAAGTAAACTCCCACAAACACAAAGACAGAGGACACACACAAACTCAGCACGCTAAAAGCACAACAGATGAAACAACATACAGCACAAACATCACAGGACATAAAGGCACACGATTCTCAGACACCACGGTTAGCCATATACACACCACACACACAATGAGGTACACGACACGAGCAAAACCACATACAGATAACACGTGTCCCCTCACACACTTAATCAATCACACACACAGCCTCTCAAATACAGCCAAACACGTATCAGAATCACATACGCATCACACACAGAAAACATACAAAACCACATGATAGCAAACAACCAAGAATAAAGGCAGATAGCACACTTTTCTAACACTGAACACCCCACTCACAACCGCACGCAGACACCCCACACGCATGTATACACGGGCACCTTTACGCAATGCGCGCACAAACACACACACACACACAACATAAAGTAAAACCACAACAGTCACAGGGCGCACACCAGACACAACAGAGCACATGTTTCTCCTAAAACACACAAGTCACATTTGCAAGAGTACATGCACCACGCACCGTGAGGAACACCAAACACAACCACACACAGGTGACATATCTCACTTCGCAAACATAACAAGCACCCTCACATCACAACTCAAACACAACCATACGCAAATCACAATCACATACGGAAAACACACACAAAACAAATCCCTAGGCAAAACACACACAACCCACAAAGAAGACAAAGAGCGCACATTGCATACACTACACTCTGCAAGCACAACCACGCACAGACACAAAACACGTACATCCTCACGCAGGAGCACAACGCAGAGCACACACACAACACAGAAACATGCGAAACAAGGGTCCCAAGACACAGACCACACACCTCAAGGCACATAACTGCTCACAAAACACACACGGAAAACACTGCACAGACTACGTACTGCACACACCATGAGACATACTGAACAAGCGAAACCGCACAGTCAACACTTCTGATATCACGTGCATAACTCAAACAGCCAAACACACACACACAACCTCTCTAACACAACCACACACAAATCACAAACTCCACACATAAGACGGACACAACACATACTAATAATCCACAGACTACTCCCCTATGACGCACTACACACAACACACACAGCCACAAGCAGGCAGTATAGAGCACACACAGGTGCACGCAGACAGCTCGAAAAATCACACCCAAAATACACACTCACAGAACACATCAGACGCAACGCAAAACTAACATCACACAGAATGCTCAAAATACAGAGACCACCCAACATCTATCCTGTATGTAACACACAGAAAGCATATAGACAGCGCTCACACAACCCAGAACACAGTACACAACAGAAAGCAGAAAGACCAGACGCAGTACACATGAAACACGATGACGGAAGGCAGACAACAGAAACACAACACACACACAAACACCAACGGATAACTCATAAAAAGTGACAAGATATACAACACACAAAGAACCACTCAGTGCACAGAACACACAGCTCACGACCACACCCATGACACATTGCACGCCACACAGAGAAAGTATGCAGAACAATGTACTCAACAAGCAGCAAAGAACCCATAACACACATTGTACATTCACAACACACACCACATATACAAGCACCAGTAGAACACTCATAAAAAATGACAAAATGTACAACACACAAGGAACCGCTCAATGCACACAACTCACAACCACGCACGTCACACATTGCACGCCACACGGAGAAAATTACACAGAGCAGTGAACTCGACACGCAGTAAAGATCCCACACCACACGTAGTACCTACTCTACACACACAACATGGACAACACACACAAAATAAACAAGGCCCACAGATCACAGTCAACACAAGCCCAAACACACAAGAACACACAGCACACACAGCACAGCCAAACGGAATACACACAGAATCACAACACAAACACCACAAATCATTCACTACCGCATATCAACCACAAATACAGCACACTACACGAAAGAATTCCAGAAAGCACAACACGCACGGATCAAACACGCACAATACACAGTAATAAACACATAACACACAACGCACACAGCAAGACATAAAAAAAAGAAGCAGAAACGACACACAGCACACACAACACAACACACACAAAATGTGCATCACAACAGCGCAGACAACACTCACTACATACAACACTCGCAGAACATACAACACACCGGCCACACACAACACACATGGAGAGCACCAACACAACACATACAACGCACATGAAAAACACCCACAACACGCCAAAGAGTTTACATACAACCTCTCAACACACAAACATCGCCTCACCCTAAACAACAAACCCCACACACACTGAGCACATGACTGCACACAATACCCATGAACCACGGTTCTCAGAGTAAACACAACACACACAGTGAGGGACACTGACCAAGCATGACCACACACAGTACACACATCACAAATTACACTCAATACTCAAACAGCGAACCCCACACACCACCTGTCAAACACAAACCCACGGTAATCACAACCACATGCAGAACCCGCACCACACACAACACATGCGAAATGACATGGAAGAAATACACAAACCACAAAAGAACACCGAATTTATGAAACACATTTCACAGACTGCACACACCACACAAAACACACATGAAACATACAGCACACAGGGCCTCACAGAACGCACAATGCGAAGCACACAACCTACATACAAAGCACGTCAGACAGAGCACACAATTAATATCCCACTCAACACGTAAAGCACACAGAGGACACAACACAAAGCACAATATGCCAAACAGATTAGGATACACCCAACACACATGCAACTGAGAGCACAATACGTTGCACATCACGGAACACACGTGCGGTCCCATCACACACTAAACATGAAACAGAAAACCATTCACAGACCATATAACATTCCCGACCGTGAACACAACACGCTACAAAAAAGACGCCAAACGTACGACACACAAAGACACACTCCAAGCACGCAACACCCAGCGCAGGACCGCCCACAAACACACCAGTCTCACAGCCCTCCACAGAGCAATACACACAGAACATACCCTACAAACAACAAAGTACCCAAACTGCACACCTCACAATCGCAACAGTCACAACACAGAAAGAACACAACACACGGGAAACACACGCTCAGACACATAAACACTGCCATGCACATTAAGCCAGCAGACCACAGACATCAGAGCTAAAAACACACCATAACGCAGTATGCAAAACGCAACACAACACAGAATACACACCCAATCACACAACAAACACCACAACCCATGCCCTACAGTATAAACAAAAGACGAACGACGCACTTCACACATGACACAAAACCCACAAACACAAAGGACCACACAGAAAGACGCACAACGCAAACATCGCACACAACACACACATTAAAAGAAACACATCAACACATTGCCGCAACACACAAAATAATACACAAATTACAGAGCAATACATCACACAACACACAAACATCACACACAATTTATACATCACACCTCATAACACACACAACAACCTGCAGTAACAACACAACACACAGACCGATGCAACCACTACATACCATACGTAAAGCCACACGCTCAAGGAATAACCACAATAAACTTAAGTAAACTCCCACAAACACAAAGACAGAGGACACACACAAACTCAGCACGCTAAAAGCACAACAGATGAAACAACATACAGCACAAACATCACAGGACATAAAGGCACACGATTCTCAGACACCACGGTTAGCCATATACACACCACACACACAATGAGGTACACGACACGAGCAAAACCACATACAGATAACACGTGTCCCCTCACACACTTAATCAATCACACACACAGCCTCTCAAATACAGCCAAACACGTATCAGAATCACATATGCATCACACACAGAAAACATACAAAACCACATGAAAGCAAACAGCCAAGAATAAAGGCAGATAGCACACTTTTCTAACACTGAACACCCCACTCACAACCGCACGCAGACACCCCACACGCATGTATACACGGGCACCTTTACGCAATGCGCGCACAAACACACACACACACACAACATAAAGTAAAAACACAACAGTCACAGGGCGCACACCAGACACAACAGAGCACATGTTTCTCCTAAAACACACAAGTCACATTTGCAAGAGTACATGCACCACGCACCGTGAGGAACACCAAACACAACCACACACAGGTGACATATCTCACTTCGCAAACATAACAAGCACCCTCACATCACAACTCAAACACAACCATACGCAAATCACAATCACATACGGAAAACACACACAAAACAAATCCCTAGGCAAAACACACACAACCCACAAAGAAGACAAAGAGCGCACATTGCATACACTACACTCTGCAAGCACAACCACGCACAGACACAAAACACGTACATCCTCACGCAGGAGCACAACGCAGAGCACACACACAACACAGAAACATGCGAAACAAGGGTCCCAAGACACAGACCACACACCTCAAGGCACATAACTGCTCACAAAACACACACGGAAAACACTGCACAGACTACGTACTGCACACACCATGAGACATACTGAACAAGCGAAACCGCACAGTCAACACTTCTGATATCACGTGCATAACTCAAACAGCCAAACACACACACACAACCTCTCTAACACAACCACACACAAATCACAAACTCCACACATAAGACGGACACAACACATACTAATAATCCTCAGACTACTCCCCTATGACGCACTACACACAACACACACAGCCACAAGCAGGCAGTATAGAGCACACACAGGTGCACGCAGACAGCTCGAAAAATCACACCCAAAATACACACTCACAGAACACATCAGACGCAACGCAAAACTAACATCACACAGAATGCTCAAAATACAGAGACCACCCAACATCTATCCTGTATGTAACACACAGAAAGCATATAGACAGCGCTCACACAACCCAGAACACAGTACACAACAGAAAGCAGAAAGACCAGACGCAGTACACATGAAACACGACGACGGAAGGCAGACAACAGAAACACAACACACACACAAACACCAACGGATAACTCATAAAAAATGACAAGATATACAACACACAAAGAACCACTCAGTGCACAGAACACACAGCTCACGACCACACCCATGACACATTGCACGCCACACAGAGAAAGTATGCAGAACAATGTACTCAACAAGCAGCAAAGAACCCATAACACACATTGTACATTCACAACACACACCACATATACAAGCACCAGTAGAACACTCATAAAAAATGACAAAATGTACAACACACAAGGAACCGCTCAATGCACACAACTCACAACCACGCACGTCACACATTGCACGCCACACGGAGAAAATTACACAGAGCAGTGAACTCGACACGCAGTAAAGATCCCACACCACACGTAGTACCTACTCTACACACACAACATGGACAACACACACAAAATAAACAAGGCCCACAGATCACAGTCAACACAAGCCCAAACACACAAGAACACACAGCACACACAGCACAGCCAAACGGAATACACACAGAATCACAACACAAACACCACAAATCATTCACTACCGCATATCAACCACAAATACAGCACACTACACGAAAGAATTCCAGAAAGCACAACACGCACGGATCAAACACGCACAATACACAGTAATAAACACATAACACACAACGCACACAGCAAGACATAAAAAAAAGAAGCAGAAACGACACACAGCACACACAACACAACGCACACAAAATGTGCATCACAACAGCGCAGACAACACTCACTACATACAACACTCGCAGAACATACAACACACCGGCCACACACAACACACATGGAGAGCGCCAACACAACACATACAACGCACACGAAAAACACCCACAACACGCCAAAGAGTTTACATACAACCTCTCAACACACAAACATCGCCTCACCCTAAACAACAAACCCCACACACACCGAGCACATGACTGCACACAATACCCATGAACCACGGTTCTCAGAGTAAACACAACACACACAGTGAGGGACACTGACCAAGCATGACCACACACAGTACACACATCACAAATTACACTCAATACTCAAACAGCGAACCCCACACACCACCTGTCAAACACAAACCCACGGTAATCACAACCACATGCAGAACCCGCACCACACACAACACATGCGAAATGACATGGAAGAAATACACAAACCACAAAAGAACACCGAATTTATGAAACACATTTCACAGACTGCACACACCACACAAAACACACATGAAACATACAGCACACAGGGCCTCACAGAACGCACAATGCGAAGCACACAACCTACATACAAAGCACGTCAGACAGAGCACACAATTAATATCCCACTCAACACGTAAAGCACACAGAGGACACAACACAAAGCACAATATGCCAAACAGATTAGGATACACCCAACACACATGCAACTGAGAGCACAATACGTTGCACATCACGGAACACACGTGCGGTCCCATCACACACTAAACATGAAACAGAAAACCATTCACAGACCACATAACATTCCCGACCGTGAACACAACATGCTACAAAAAAGTCACCAAACGTACGACACACAAAGACACACTCCAAGCACGCAACACCCAGCGCAGGACCGCCCACAAACACACCAGTCTCACAGCCCTCCACAGAGCAATACACACAGAACATACCCTACAAACAACAAAGTACCCAAACTGCACACCTCACAATCGCAACAGTCACAACACAGAAAGAACACAACACACGGGAAACACACGCTCAGACACATAAACACTGCCATGCACATTAAGCCAGCAGACCACAGACATCAGAGCTAAAAACACACCATAACGCAGTATGCAAAACGCAACACAACACAGAATACACACCCAATCACACAACAAACACCACAACCCATGCCCTACAGTATAAACAAAAGACGAACGACGCACTTCACACATGACACAAAACCCACAAACACAAAGGACCACACAGAAAGACGCAAAACGCAAACATCGCACACAACACACACATTAAAAGAAACACATCAACACATTGCCGCAACACACAAAATAATACACAAATTACAGAGCAATACATCACACAACACACAAACATCACACACAATTTATACATCACACCTCATAACACACACAACAACCTGCAGTAACAACACAACACACAGACCGATGCAACCACTACATACCATACGTAAAGCCACACGCTCAAGGAATAACCACAATAAACTTAAGTAAACTCCCACAAACACAAAGACAGAGGACACACACAAACTCAGCACGCTAAAAGCACAACAGATGAAACAACATACAGCACAAACATCACAGGACATAAAGGCACACGATTCTCAGACACCACGGTTAGCCATATACACACCACACACACAATGAGGTACACGACACGAGCAAAACCACATACAGATAACACGTGTCCCCTCACACACTTAATCAATCACACACACAGCCTCTCAAACACAGCCAAACACGTATCAGAATCACATATGCATCACACACAGAAAACATACAAAACCACATGAAAGCAAACAACCAAGAATAAAGGCAGATAGCACACTTTTCTAACACTGAACACCCCACTCACAACCGCACGCAGACACCCCGCACGCATGTATACACGGGCACCTTTACGCAATGCGCGCACAAACACACACACACACACAACATAAAGTAAAAACACAACAGTCACAGGGCGCACACCAGACACAACAGAGCACATGTTTCTCCTAAAACACACAAGTCACATTTGCAAGAGTACATGCACCACGCACCGTGAGGAACACCAAACACAACCACACACAGGTGACATATCTCACTTCGCAAACATAACAAGCACCCTCACATCACAACTCAAACACAACCATACGCAAATCACAATCACATACGGAAAACACACACAAAACAAATCCCTAGGCAAAACACACACAACCCACAAAGAAGACAAAGAGCGCACATTGCATACACTACACTCTGCAAGCACAACCACGCACAGACACAAAACACGTACATCCTCACGCAGGAGCACAACGCAGAGCACACACACAACACAGAAACATGCGAAACAAGGGTCCCAAGACACAGACCACACACCTCAAGGCACATAACTGCTCACAAAACACACACGGAAAACACTGCACAGACTACGTACTGCACACACCATGAGACATACTGAACAAGCGAAACCGCACAGTCAACACTTCTGATATCACGTGCATAACTCAAACAGCCAAACACACACACACAACCTCTCTAACACAACCACACACAAATCACAAACTCCACACATAAGACGGACACAACACATACTAATAATCCACAGACTACTCCCCTATGACGCACTACACACAACACACACAGCCACAAGCAGGCAGTATAGAGCACACACAGGTGCACGCAGACAGCTCGAAAAATCACACCCAAAATACACACTCACAGAACACATCAGACGCAACGCAAAACTAACATCACACAGAATGCTCAAAATACAGAGACCACCCAACATCTATCCTGTATGTAACACACAGAAAGCATATAGACAGCGCTCACACAACCCAGAACACAGTACACAACAGAAAGCAGAAAGACCAGACGCAGTACACATGAAACACGACGACGGAAGGCAGACAACAGAAACACAACACACACACAAACACCAACGGATAACTCATAAAAAGTGACAAGATATACAACACACAAAGAACCACTCAGTGCACAGAACACACAGCTCACGACCACACCCATGACACATTGCACGCCACACAGAGAAAGTATGCAGAACAATGTACTCAACAAGCAGCAAAGAACCCATAACACACATTGTACATTCACAACACACACCACATATACAAGCACCAGTAGAACACTCATAAAAAATGACAAAATGTACAACACACAAGGAACCGCTCAATGCACACAACTCACAACCACGCACGTCACACATTGCACGCCACACGGAGAAAATTACACAGAGCAGTGAACTCGACACGCAGTAAAGATCCCACACCACACGTAGTACCTACTCTACACACACAACATGGACAACACACACAAAATAAACAAGGCCCACAGATCACAGTCAACACAAGCCCAAACACACAAGAACACACAGCACACACAGCACAGCCAAACGGAATACACACAGAATCACAACACAAACACCACAAATCATTCACTACCGCATATCAACCACAAATACAGCACACTACACGAAAGAATTCCAGAAAGCACAACACGCACGGATCAAACACGCACAATACACAGTAATAAACACATAACACACAACGCACACAGCAAGACATAAAAAAAAGAAGCAGAAACGACACACAGCACACACAACACAACGCACACAAAATGTGCATCACAACAGCGCAGACAACACTCACTACATACAACACTCGCAGAACATACAACACACCGGCCACACACAACACACATGGAGAGCGCCAACACAACACATACAACGCACACGAAAAACACCCACAACACGCCAAAGAGTTTACATACAACCTCTCAACACACAAACATCGCCTCACCCTAAACAACAAACCCCACACACACCGAGCACATGACTGCACACAATACCCATGAACCACGGTTCTCAGAGTAAACACAACACACACAGTGAGGGACACTGACCAAGCATGACCACACACAGTACACACATCACAAATTACACTCAATACTCAAACAGCGAACCCCACACACCACCTGTCAAACACAAACCCACGGTAATCACAACCACATGCAGAACCCGCACCACACACAACACATGCGAAATGACATGGAAGAAATACACAAACCACAAAAGAACACCGAATTTATGAAACACATTTCACAGACTGCACACACCACACAAAACACACATGAAACATACAGCACACAGGGCCTCACAGAACGCACAATGCGAAGCACACAACCTACATACAAAGCACGTCAGACAGAGCACACAATTAATATCCCACTCAACACGTAAAGCACACAGAGGACACAACACAAAGCACAATATGCCAAACAGATTAGGATACACCCAACACACATGCAACTGAGAGCACAATACGTTGCACATCACGGAACACACGTGCGGTCCCATCACACACTAAACATGAAACAGAAAACCATTCACAGACCACATAACATTCCCGACCGTGAACACAACATGCTACAAAAAAGTCACCAAACGTACGACACACAAAGACACACTCCAAGCACGCAACACCCAGCGCAGGACCGCCCACAAACACACCAGTCTCACAGCCCTCCACAGAGCAATACACACAGAACATACCCTACAAACAACAAAGTACCCAAACTGCACACCTCACAATCGCAACAGTCACAACACAGAAAGAACACAACACACGGGAAACACACGCTCAGACACATAAACACTGCCATGCACATTAAGCCAGCAGACCACAGACATCAGAGCTAAAAACACACCATAACGCAGTATGCAAAACGCAACACAACACAGAATACACACCCAATCACACAACAAACACCACAACCCATGCCCTACAGTATAAACAAAAGACGAACGACGCACTTCACACATGACACAAAACCCACAAACACAAAGGACCACACAGAAAGACGCACAACGCAAACATCGCACACAACACACACATTAAAAGAAACACATCAACACATTGCCGCAACACACAAAATAATACACAAATTACAGAGCAATACATCACACAACACACAAACATCACACACAATTTATACATCACACCTCATAACACACACAACAACCTGCAGTAACAACACAACACACAGACCGATGCAACCACTACATACCATACGTAAAGCCACACGCTCAAGGAATAACCACAATAAACTTAAGTAAACTCCCACAAACACAAAGACAGAGGACACACACAAACTCAGCACGCTAAAAGCACAACAGATGAAACAACATACAGCACAAACATCACAGGACATAAAGGCACACGATTCTCAGACACCACGGTTAGCCATATACACACCACACACACAATGAGGTACACGACACGAGCAAAACCACATACAGATAACACGTGTCCCCTCACACACTTAATCAATCACACACACAGCCTCTCAAATACAGCCAAACACGTATCAGAATCACATACGCATCACACACAGAAAACATACAAAACCACATGAAAGCAAACAACCAAGAATAAAGGCAGATAGCACACTTTTCTAACACTGAACACCCCACTCACAACCGCACGCAGACACCCCACACGCATGTATACACGGGCACCTTTACGCAATGCGCGCACAAACACACACACACACACAACATAAAGTAAAACCACAACAGTCACAGGGCGCACACCAGACACAACAGAGCACATGTTTCTCCTAAAACACACAAGTCACATTTGCAAGAGTACATGCACCACGCACCGTGAGGAACACCAAACACAACCACACACAGGTGACATATCTCACTTCGCAAACATAACAAGCACCCTCACATCACAACTCAAACACAACCATACGCAAATCACAATCACATACGGAAAACACACACAAAACAAATCCCTAGGCAAAACACACACAACCCACAAAGAAGACAAAGAGCGCACATTGCATACACTACACTCTGCAAGCACAACCACGCACAGACACAAAACACGTACATCCTCACGCAGGAGCACAACGCAGAGCACACACACAACACAGAAACATGCGAAACAAGGGTCCCAAGACACAGACCACACACCTCAAGGCACATAACTGCTCACAAAACACACACGGAAAACACTGCACAGACTACGTACTGCACACACCATGAGACATACTGAACAAGCGAAACCGCACAGTCAACACTTCTGATATCACGTGCATAACTCAAACAGCCAAACACACACACACAACCTCTCTAACACAACCACACACAAATCACAAACTCCACACATAAGACGGACACAACACATACTAATAATCCACAGACTACTCCCCTATGACGCACTACACACAACACACACAGCCACAAGCAGGCAGTATAGAGCACACACAGGTGCACGCAGACAGCTCGAAAAATCACACCCAAAATACACACTCACAGAACACATCAGACGCAACGCAAAACTAACATCACACAGAATGCTCAAAATACAGAGACCACCCAACATCTATCCTGTATGTAACACACAGAAAGCATATAGACAGCGCTCACACAACCCAGAACACAGTACACAACAGAAAGCAGAAAGACCAGACGCAGTACACATGAAACACGATGACGGAAGGCAGACAACAGAAACACAACACACACACAAACACCAACGGATAACTCATAAAAAGTGACAAGATATACAACACACAAAGAACCACTCAGTGCACAGAACACACAGCTCACGACCACACCCATGACACATTGCACGCCACACAGAGAAAGTATGCAGAACAATGTACTCAACAAGCAGCAAAGAACCCATAACACACATTGTACATTCACAACACACACCACATATACAAGCACCAGTAGAACACTCATAAAAAATGACAAAATGTACAACACACAAGGAACCGCTCAATGCACACAACTCACAACCACGCACGTCACACATTGCACGCCACACGGAGAAAATTACACAGAGCAGTGAACTCGACACGCAGTAAAGATCCCACACCACACGTAGTACCTACTCTACACACACAACATGGACAACACACACAAAATAAACAAGGCCCACAGATCACAGTCAACACAAGCCCAAACACACAAGAACACACAGCACACACAGCACAGCCAAACGGAATACACACAGAATCACAACACAAACACCACAAATCATTCACTACCGCATATCAACCACAAATACAGCACACTACACGAAAGAATTCCAGAAAGCACAACACGCACGGATCAAACACGCACAATACACAGTAATAAACACATAACACACAACGCACACAGCAAGACATAAAAAAAAGAAGCAGAAACGACACACAGCACACACAACACAACACACACAAAATGTGCATCACAACAGCGCAGACAACACTCACTACATACAACACTCGCAGAACATACAACACACCGGCCACACACAACACACATGGAGAGCACCAACACAACACATACAACGCACATGAAAAACACCCACAACACGCCAAAGAGTTTACATACAACCTCTCAACACACAAACATCGCCTCACCCTAAACAACAAACCCCACACACACTGAGCACATGACTGCACACAATACCCATGAACCACGGTTCTCAGAGTAAACACAACACACACAGTGAGGGACACTGACCAAGCATGACCACACACAGTACACACATCACAAATTACACTCAATACTCAAACAGCGAACCCCACACACCACCTGTCAAACACAAACCCACGGTAATCACAACCACATGCAGAACCCGCACCACACACAACACATGCGAAATGACATGGAAGAAATACACAAACCACAAAAGAACACCGAATTTATGAAACACATTTCACAGACTGCACACACCACACAAAACACACATGAAACATACAGCACACAGGGCCTCACAGAACGCACAATGCGAAGCACACAACCTACATACAAAGCACGTCAGACAGAGCACACAATTAATATCCCACTCAACACGTAAAGCACACAGAGGACACAACACAAAGCACAATATGCCAAACAGATTAGGATACACCCAACACACATGCAACTGAGAGCACAATACGTTGCACATCACGGAACACACGTGCGGTCCCATCACACACTAAACATGAAACAGAAAACCATTCACAGACCATATAACATTCCCGACCGTGAACACAACACGCTACAAAAAAGACGCCAAACGTACGACACACAAAGACACACTCCAAGCACGCAACACCCAGCGCAGGACCGCCCACAAACACACCAGTCTCACAGCCCTCCACAGAGCAATACACACAGAACATACCCTACAAACAACAAAGTACCCAAACTGCACACCTCACAATCGCAACAGTCACAACACAGAAAGAACACAACACACGGGAAACACACGCTCAGACACATAAACACTGCCATGCACATTAAGCCAGCAGACCACAGACATCAGAGCTAAAAACACACCATAACGCAGTATGCAAAACGCAACACAACACAGAATACACACCCAATCACACAACAAACACCACAACCCATGCCCTACAGTATAAACAAAAGACGAACGACGCACTTCACACATGACACAAAACCCACAAACACAAAGGACCACACAGAAAGACGCACAACGCAAACATCGCACACAACACACACATTAAAAGAAACACATCAACACATTGCCGCAACACACAAAATAATACACAAATTACAGAGCAATACATCACACAACACACAAACATCACACACAATTTATACATCACACCTCATAACACACACAACAACCTGCAGTAACAACACAACACACAGACCGATGCAACCACTACATACCATACGTAAAGCCACACGCTCAAGGAATAACCACAATAAACTTAAGTAAACTCCCACAAACACAAAGACAGAGGACACACACAAACTCAGCACGCTAAAAGCACAACAGATGAAACAACATACAGCACAAACATCACAGGACATAAAGGCACACGATTCTCAGACACCACGGTTAGCCATATACACACCACACACACAATGAGGTACACGACACGAGCAAAACCACATACAGATAACACGTGTCCCCTCACACACTTAATCAATCACACACACAGCCTCTCAAATACAGCCAAACACGTATCAGAATCACATATGCATCACACACAGAAAACATACAAAACCACATGAAAGCAAACAGCCAAGAATAAAGGCAGATAGCACACTTTTCTAACACTGAACACCCCACTCACAACCGCACGCAGACACCCCACACGCATGTATACACGGGCACCTTTACGCAATGCGCGCACAAACACACACACACACACAACATAAAGTAAAAACACAACAGTCACAGGGCGCACACCAGACACAACAGAGCACATGTTTCTCCTAAAACACACAAGTCACATTTGCAAGAGTACATGCACCACGCACCGTGAGGAACACCAAACACAACCACACACAGGTGACATATCTCACTTCGCAAACATAACAAGCACCCTCACATCACAACTCAAACACAACCATACGCAAATCACAATCACATACGGAAAACACACACAAAACAAATCCCTAGGCAAAACACACACAACCCACAAAGAAGACAAAGAGCGCACATTGCATACACTACACTCTGCAAGCACAACCACGCACAGACACAAAACACGTACATCCTCACGCAGGAGCACAACGCAGAGCACACACACAACACAGAAACATGCGAAACAAGGGTCCCAAGACACAGACCACACACCTCAAGGCACATAACTGCTCACAAAACACACACGGAAAACACTGCACAGACTACGTACTGCACACACCATGAGACATACTGAACAAGCGAAACCGCACAGTCAACACTTCTGATATCACGTGCATAACTCAAAGAGCCAAACACACACACACAACCTCTCTAACACAACCACACACAAATCACAAACTCCACACATAAGACGGACACAACACATACTAATAATCCTCAGACTACTCCCCTATGACGCACTACACACAACACACACAGCCACAAGCAGGCAGTATAGAGCACACACAGGTGCACGCAGACAGCTCGAAAAATCACACCCAAAATACACACTCACAGAACACATCAGACGCAACGCAAAACTAACATCACACAGAATGCTCAAAATACAGAGACCACCCAACATCTATCCTGTATGTAACACACAGAAAGCATATAGACAGCGCTCACACAACCCAGAACACAGTACACAACAGAAAGCAGAAAGACCAGACGCAGTACACATGAAACACGACGACGGAAGGCAGACAACAGAAACACAACACACACACAAACACCAACGGATAACTCATAAAAAATGACAAGATATACAACACACAAAGAACCACTCAGTGCACAGAACACACAGCTCACGACCACACCCATGACACATTGCACGCCACACAGAGAAAGTATGCAGAACAATGTACTCAACAAGCAGCAAAGAACCCATAACACACATTGTACATTCACAACACACACCACATATACAAGCACCAGTAGAACACTCATAAAAAATGACAAAATGTACAACACACAAGGAACCGCTCAATGCACACAACTCACAACCACGCACGTCACACATTGCACGCCACACGGAGAAAATTACACAGAGCAGTGAACTCGACACGCAGTAAAGATCCCACACCACACGTAGTACCTACTCTACACACACAACATGGACAACACACACAAAATAAACAAGGCCCACAGATCACAGTCAACACAAGCCCAAACACACAAGAACACACAGCACACACAGCACAGCCAAACGGAATACACACAGAATCACAACACAAACACCACAAATCATTCACTACCGCATATCAACCACAAATACAGCACACTACACGAAAGAATTCCAGAAAGCACAACACGCACGGATCAAACACGCACAATACACAGTAATAAACACATAACACACAACGCACACAGCAAGACATAAAAAAAAGAAGCAGAAACGACACACAGCACACACAACACAACGCACACAAAATGTGCATCACAACAGCGCAGACAACACTCACTACATACAACACTCGCAGAACATACAACACACCGGCCACACACAACACACATGGAGAGCGCCAACACAACACATACAACGCACACGAAAAACACCCACAACACGCCAAAGAGTTTACATACAACCTCTCAACACACAAACATCGCCTCACCCTAAACAACAAACCCCACACACACCGAGCACATGACTGCACACAATACCCATGAACCACGGTTCTCAGAGTAAACACAACACACACAGTGAGGGACACTGACCAAGCATGACCACACACAGTACACACATCACAAATTACACTCAATACTCAAACAGCGAACCCCACACACCACCTGTCAAACACAAACCCACGGTAATCACAACCACATGCAGAACCCGCACCACACACAACACATGCGAAATGACATGGAAGAAATACACAAACCACAAAAGAACACCGAATTTATGAAACACATTTCACAGACTGCACACACCACACAAAACACACATGAAACATACAGCACACAGGGCCTCACAGAACGCACAATGCGAAGCACACAACCTACATACAAAGCACGTCAGACAGAGCACACAATTAATATCCCACTCAACACGTAAAGCACACAGAGGACACAACACAAAGCACAATATGCCAAACAGATTAGGATACACCCAACACACATGCAACTGAGAGCACAATACGTTGCACATCACGGAACACACGTGCGGTCCCATCACACACTAAACATGAAACAGAAAACCATTCACAGACCACATAACATTCCCGACCGTGAACACAACATGCTACAAAAAAGTCACCAAACGTACGACACACAAAGACACACTCCAAGCACGCAACACCCAGCGCAGGACCGCCCACAAACACACCAGTCTCACAGCCCTCCACAGAGCAATACACACAGAACATACCCTACAAACAACAAAGTACCCAAACTGCACACCTCACAATCGCAACAGTCACAACACAGAAAGAACACAACACACGGGAAACACACGCTCAGACACATAAACACTGCCATGCACATTAAGCCAGCAGACCACAGACATCAGAGCTAAAAACACACCATAACGCAGTATGCAAAACGCAACACAACACAGAATACACACCCAATCACACAACAAACACCACAACCCATGCCCTACAGTATAAACAAAAGACGAACGACGCACTTCACACATGACACAAAACCCACAAACACAAAGGACCACACAGAAAGACGCAAAACGCAAACATCGCACACAACACACACATTAAAAGAAACACATCAACACATTGCCGCAACACACAAAATAATACACAAATTACAGAGCAATACATCACACAACACACAAACATCACACACAATTTATACATCACACCTCATAACACACACAACAACCTGCAGTAACAACACAACACACAGACCGATGCAACCACTACATACCATACGTAAAGCCACACGCTCAAGGAATAACCACAATAAACTTAAGTAAACTCCCACAAACACAAAGACAGAGGACACACACAAACTCAGCACGCTAAAAGCACAACAGATGAAACAACATACAGCACAAACATCACAGGACATAAAGGCACACGATTCTCAGACACCACGGTTAGCCATATACACACCACACACACAATGAGGTACACGACACGAGCAAAACCACATACAGATAACACGTGTCCCCTCACACACTTAATCAATCACACACACAGCCTCTCAAACACAGCCAAACACGTATCAGAATCACATATGCATCACACACAGAAAACATACAAAACCACATGAAAGCAAACAACCAAGAATAAAGGCAGATAGCACACTTTTCTAACACTGAACACCCCACTCACAACCGCACGCAGACACCCCGCACGCATGTATACACGGGCACCTTTACGCAATGCGCGCACAAACACACACACACACACAACATAAAGTAAAAACACAACAGTCACAGGGCGCACACCAGACACAACAGAGCACATGTTTCTCCTAAAACACACAAGTCACATTTGCAAGAGTACATGCACCACGCACCGTGAGGAACACCAAACACAACCACACACAGGTGACATATCTCACTTCGCAAACATAACAAGCACCCTCACATCACAACTCAAACACAACCATACGCAAATCACAATCACATACGGAAAACACACACAAAACAAATCCCTAGGCAAAACACACACAACCCACAAAGAAGACAAAGAGCGCACATTGCATACACTACACTCTGCAAGCACAACCACGCACAGACACAAAACACGTACATCCTCACGCAGGAGCACAACGCAGAGCACACACACAACACAGAAACATGCGAAACAAGGGTCCCAAGACACAGACCACACACCTCAAGGCACATAACTGCTCACAAAACACACACGGAAAACACTGCACAGACTACGTACTGCACACACCATGAGACATACTGAACAAGCGAAACCGCACAGTCAACACTTCTGATATCACGTGCATAACTCAAACAGCCAAACACACACACACAACCTCTCTAACACAACCACACACAAATCACAAACTCCACACATAAGACGGACACAACACATACTAATAATCCACAGACTACTCCCCTATGACGCACTACACACAACACACACAGCCACAAGCAGGCAGTATAGAGCACACACAGGTGCACGCAGACAGCTCGAAAAATCACACCCAAAATACACACTCACAGAACACATCAGACGCAACGCAAAACTAACATCACACAGAATGCTCAAAATACAGAGACCACCCAACATCTATCCTGTATGTAACACACAGAAAGCATATAGACAGCGCTCACACAACCCAGAACACAGTACACAACAGAAAGCAGAAAGACCAGACGCAGTACACATGAAACACGACGACGGAAGGCAGACAACAGAAACACAACACACACACAAACACCAACGGATAACTCATAAAAAGTGACAAGATATACAACACACAAAGAACCACTCAGTGCACAGAACACACAGCTCACGACCACACCCATGACACATTGCACGCCACACAGAGAAAGTATGCAGAACAATGTACTCAACAAGCAGCAAAGAACCCATAACACACATTGTACATTCACAACACACACCACATATACAAGCACCAGTAGAACACTCATAAAAAATGACAAAATGTACAACACACAAGGAACCGCTCAATGCACACAACTCACAACCACGCACGTCACACATTGCACGCCACACGGAGAAAATTACACAGAGCAGTGAACTCGACACGCAGTAAAGATCCCACACCACACGTAGTACCTACTCTACACACACAACATGGACAACACACACAAAATAAACAAGGCCCACAGATCACAGTCAACACAAGCCCAAACACACAAGAACACACAGCACACACAGCACAGCCAAACGGAATACACACAGAATCACAACACAAACACCACAAATCATTCACTACCGCATATCAACCACAAATACAGCACACTACACGAAAGAATTCCAGAAAGCACAACACGCACGGATCAAACACGCACAATACACAGTAATAAACACATAACACACAACGCACACAGCAAGACATAAAAAAAAGAAGCAGAAACGACACACAGCACACACAACACAACGCACACAAAATGTGCATCACAACAGCGCAGACAACACTCACTACATACAACACTCGCAGAACATACAACACACCGGCCACACACAACACACATGGAGAGCGCCAACACAACACATACAACGCACACGAAAAACACCCACAACACGCCAAAGAGTTTACATACAACCTCTCAACACACAAACATCGCCTCACCCTAAACAACAAACCCCACACACACCGAGCACATGACTGCACACAATACCCATGAACCACGGTTCTCAGAGTAAACACAACACACACAGTGAGGGACACTGACCAAGCATGACCACACACAGTACACACATCACAAATTACACTCAATACTCAAACAGCGAACCCCACACACCACCTGTCAAACACAAACCCACGGTAATCACAACCACATGCAGAACCCGCACCACACACAACACATGCGAAATGACATGGAAGAAATACACAAACCACAAAAGAACACCGAATTTATGAAACACATTTCACAGACTGCACACACCACACAAAACACACATGAAACATACAGCACACAGGGCCTCACAGAACGCACAATGCGAAGCACACAACCTACATACAAAGCACGTCAGACAGAGCACACAATTAATATCCCACTCAACACGTAAAGCACACAGAGGACACAACACAAAGCACAATATGCCAAACAGATTAGGATACACCCAACACACATGCAACTGAGAGCACAATACGTTGCACATCACGGAACACACGTGCGGTCCCATCACACACTAAACATGAAACAGAAAACCATTCACAGACCACATAACATTCCCGACCGTGAACACAACATGCTACAAAAAAGTCACCAAACGTACGACACACAAAGACACACTCCAAGCACGCAACACCCAGCGCAGGACCGCCCACAAACACACCAGTCTCACAGCCCTCCACAGAGCAATACACACAGAACATACCCTACAAACAACAAAGTACCCAAACTGCACACCTCACAATCGCAACAGTCACAACACAGAAAGAACACAACACACGGGAAACACACGCTCAGACACATAAACACTGCCATGCACATTAAGCCAGCAGACCACAGACATCAGAGCTAAAAACACACCATAACGCAGTATGCAAAACGCAACACAACACAGAATACACACCCAATCACACAACAAACACCACAACCCATGCCCTACAGTATAAACAAAAGACGAACGACGCACTTCACACATGACACAAAACCCACAAACACAAAGGACCACACAGAAAGACGCAAAACGCAAACATCGCACACAACACACACATTAAAAGAAACACATCAACACATTGCCGCAACACACAAAATAATACACAAATTACAGAGCAATACATCACACAACACACAAACATCACACACAATTTATACATCACACCTCATAACACACACAACAACCTGCAGTAACAACACAACACACAGACCGATGCAACCACTACATACCATACGTAAAGCCACACGCTCAAGGAATAACCACAATAAACTTAAGTAAACTCCCACAAACACAAAGACAGAGGACACACACAAACTCAGCACGCTAAAAGCACAACAGATGAAACAACATACAGCACAAACATCACAGGACATAAAGGCACACGATTCTCAGACACCACGGTTAGCCATATACACACCACACACACAATGAGGTACACGACACGAGCAAAACCACATACAGATAACACGTGTCCCCTCACACACTTAATCAATCACACACACAGCCTCTCAAACACAGCCAAACACGTATCAGAATCACATATGCATCACACACAGAAAACATACAAAACCACATGAAAGCAAACAACCAAGAATAAAGGCAGATAGCACACTTTTCTAACACTGAACACCCCACTCACAACCGCACGCAGACACCCCGCACGCATGTATACACGGGCACCTTTACGCAATGCGCGCACAAACACACACACACACACAACATAAAGTAAAAACACAACAGTCACAGGGCGCACACCAGACACAACAGAGCACATGTTTCTCCTAAAACACACAAGTCACATTTGCAAGAGTACATGCACCACGCACCGTGAGGAACACCAAACACAACCACACACAGGTGACATATCTCACTTCGCAAACATAACAAGCACCCTCACATCACAACTCAAACACAACCATACGCAAATCACAATCACATACGGAAAACACACACAAAACAAATCCCTAGGCAAAACACACACAACCCACAAAGAAGACAAAGAGCGCACATTGCATACACTACACTCTGCAAGCACAACCACGCACAGACACAAAACACGTACATCCTCACGCAGGAGCACAACGCAGAGCACACACACAACACAGAAACATGCGAAACAAGGGTCCCAAGACACAGACCACACACCTCAAGGCACATAACTGCTCACAAAACACACACGGAAAACACTGCACAGACTACGTACTGCACACACCATGAGACATACTGAACAAGCGAAACCGCACAGTCAACACTTCTGATATCACGTGCATAACTCAAACAGCCAAACACACACACACAACCTCTCTAACACAACCACACACAAATCACAAACTCCACACATAAGACGGACACAACACATACTAATAATCCACAGACTACTCCCCTATGACGCACTACACACAACACACACAGCCACAAGCAGGCAGTATAGAGCACACACAGGTGCACGCAGACAGCTCGAAAAATCACACCCAAAATACACACTCACAGAACACATCAGACGCAACGCAAAACTAACATCACACAGAATGCTCAAAATACAGAGACCACCCAACATCTATCCTGTATGTAACACACAGAAAGCATATAGACAGCGCTCACACAACCCAGAACACAGTACACAACAGAAAGCAGAAAGACCAGACGCAGTACACATGAAACACGACGACGGAAGGCAGACAACAGAAACACAACACACACACAAACACCAACGGATAACTCATAAAAAGTGACAAGATATACAACACACAAAGAACCACTCAGTGCACAGAACACACAGCTCACGACCACACCCATGACACATTGCACGCCACACAGAGAAAGTATGCAGAACAATGTACTCAACAAGCAGCAAAGAACCCATAACACACATTGTACATTCACAACACACACCACATATACAAGCACCAGTAGAACACTCATAAAAAATGACAAAATGTACAACACACAAGGAACCGCTCAATGCACACAACTCACAACCACGCACGTCACACATTGCACGCCACACGGAGAAAATTACACAGAGCAGTGAACTCGACACGCAGTAAAGATCCCACACCACACGTAGTACCTACTCTACACACACAACATGGACAACACACACAAAATAAACAAGGCCCACAGATCACAGTCAACACAAGCCCAAACACACAAGAACACACAGCACACACAGCACAGCCAAACGGAATACACACAGAATCACAACACAAACACCACAAATCATTCACTACCGCATATCAACCACAAATACAGCACACTACACGAAAGAATTCCAGAAAGCACAACACGCACGGATCAAACACGCACAATACACAGTAATAAACACATAACACACAACGCACACAGCAAGACATAAAAAAAAGAAGCAGAAACGACACACAGCACACACAACACAACGCACACAAAATGTGCATCACAACAGCGCAGACAACACTCACTACATACAACACTCGCAGAACATACAACACACCGGCCACACACAACACACATGGAGAGCGCCAACACAACACATACAACGCACACGAAAAACACCCACAACACGCCAAAGAGTTTACATACAACCTCTCAACACACAAACATCGCCTCACCCTAAACAACAAACCCCACACACACCGAGCACATGACTGCACACAATACCCATGAACCACGGTTCTCAGAGTAAACACAACACACACAGTGAGGGACACTGACCAAGCATGACCACACACAGTACACACATCACAAATTACACTCAATACTCAAACAGCGAACCCCACACACCACCTGTCAAACACAAACCCACGGTAATCACAACCACATGCAGAACCCGCACCACACACAACACATGCGAAATGACATGGAAGAAATACACAAACCACAAAAGAACACCGAATTTATGAAACACATTTCACAGACTGCACACACCACACAAAACACACATGAAACATACAGCACACAGGGCCTCACAGAACGCACAATGCGAAGCACACAACCTACATACAAAGCACGTCAGACAGAGCACACAATTAATATTCCACTCAACACGTAAAGCACACAGAGGACACAACACAAAGCACAATATGCCAAACAGATTAGGATACACCCAACACACATGCAACTGAGAGCACAATACGTTGCACATCACGGAACACACGTGCGGTCCCATCACACACTAAACATGAAACAGAAAACCATTCACAGACCACATAACATTCCCGACCGTGAACACAACATGCTACAAAAAAGTCACCAAACGTACGACACACAAAGACACACTCCAAGCACGCAACACCCAGCGCAGGACCGCCCACAAACACACCAGTCTCACAGCCCTCCACAGAGCAATACACACAGAACATACCCTACAAACAACAAAGTACCCAAACTGCACACCTCACAATCGCAACAGTCACAACACAGAAAGAACACAACACACGGGAAACACACGCTCAGACACATAAACACTGCCATGCACATTAAGCCAGCAGACCACAGACATCAGAGCTAAAAACACACCATAACGCAGTATGCAAAACGCAACACAACACAGAATACACACCCAATCACACAACAAACACCACAACCCATGCCCTACAGTATAAACAAAAGACGAACGACGCACTTCACACATGACACAAAACCCACAAACACAAAGGACCACACAGAAAGACGCAAAACGCAAACATCGCACACAACACACACATTAAAAGAAACACATCAACACATTGCCGCAACACACAAAATAATACACAAATTACAGAGCAATACATCACACAACACACAAACATCACACACAATTTATACATCACACCTCATAACACACACAACAACCTGCAGTAACAACACAACACACAGACCGATGCAACCACTACATACCATACGTAAAGCCACACGCTCAAGGAATAACCACAATAAACTTAAGTAAACTCCCACAAACACAAAGACAGAGGACACACACAAACTCAGCACGCTAAAAGCACAACAGATGAAACAACATACAGCACAAACATCACAGGACATAAAGGCACACGATTCTCAGACACCACGGTTAGCCATATACACACCACACACACAATGAGGTACACGACACGAGCAAAACCACATACAGATAACACGTGTCCCCTCACACACTTAATCAATCACACACACAGCCTCTCAAACACAGCCAAACACGTATCAGAATCACATATGCATCACACACAGAAAACATACAAAACCACATGAAAGCAAACAACCAAGAATAAAGGCAGATAGCACACTTTTCTAACACTGAACACCCCACTCACAACCGCACGCAGACACCCCGCACGCATGTATACACGGGCACCTTTACGCAATGCGCGCACAAACACACACACACACACAACATAAAGTAAAAACACAACAGTCACAGGGCGCACACCAGACACAACAGAGCACATGTTTCTCCTAAAACACACAAGTCACATTTGCAAGAGTACATGCACCACGCACCGTGAGGAACACCAAACACAACCACACACAGGTGACATATCTCACTTCGCAAACATAACAAGCACCCTCACATCACAACTCAAACACAACCATACGCAAATCACAATCACATACGGAAAACACACACAAAACAAATCCCTAGGCAAAACACACACAACCCACAAAGAAGACAAAGAGCGCACATTGCATACACTACACTCTGCAAGCACAACCACGCACAGACACAAAACACGTACATCCTCACGCAGGAGCACAACGCAGAGCACACACACAACACAGAAACATGCGAAACAAGGGTCCCAAGACACAGACCACACACCTCAAGGCACATAACTGCTCACAAAACACACACGGAAAACACTGCACAGACTACGTACTGCACACACCATGAGACATACTGAACAAGCGAAACCGCACAGTCAACACTTCTGATATCACGTGCATAACTCAAACAGCCAAACACACACACACAACCTCTCTAACACAACCACACACAAATCACAAACTCCACACATAAGACGGACACAACACATACTAATAATCCACAGACTACTCCCCTATGACGCACTACACACAACACACACAGCCACAAGCAGGCAGTATAGAGCACACACAGGTGCACGCAGACAGCTCGAAAAATCACACCCAAAATACACACTCACAGAACACATCAGACGCAACGCAAAACTAACATCACACAGAATGCTCAAAATACAGAGACCACCCAACATCTATCCTGTATGTAACACACAGAAAGCATATAGACAGCGCTCACACAACCCAGAACACAGTACACAACAGAAAGCAGAAAGACCAGACGCAGTACACATGAAACACGACGACGGAAGGCAGACAACAGAAACACAACACACACACAAACACCAACGGATAACTCATAAAAAGTGACAAGATATACAACACACAAAGAACCACTCAGTGCACAGAACACACAGCTCACGACCACACCCATGACACATTGCACGCCACACAGAGAAAGTATGCAGAACAATGTACTCAACAAGCAGCAAAGAACCCATAACACACATTGTACATTCACAACACACACCACATATACAAGCACCAGTAGAACACTCATAAAAAATGACAAAATGTACAACACACAAGGAACCGCTCAATGCACACAACTCACAACCACGCACGTCACACATTGCACGCCACACGGAGAAAATTACACAGAGCAGTGAACTCGACACGCAGTAAAGATCCCACACCACACGTAGTACCTACTCTACACACACAACATGGACAACACACACAAAATAAACAAGGCCCACAGATCACAGTCAACACAAGCCCAAACACACAAGAACACACAGCACACACAGCACAGCCAAACGGAATACACACAGAATCACAACACAAACACCACAAATCATTCACTACCGCATATCAACCACAAATACAGCACACTACACGAAAGAATTCCAGAAAGCACAACACGCACGGATCAAACACGCACAATACACAGTAATAAACACATAACACACAACGCACACAGCAAGACATAAAAAAAAGAAGCAGAAACGACACACAGCACACACAACACAACGCACACAAAATGTGCATCACAACAGCGCAGACAACACTCACTACATACAACACTCGCAGAACATACAACACACCGGCCACACACAACACACATGGAGAGCGCCAACACAACACATACAACGCACACGAAAAACACCCACAACACGCCAAAGAGTTTACATACAACCTCTCAACACACAAACATCGCCTCACCCTAAACAACAAACCCCACACACACCGAGCACATGACTGCACACAATACCCATGAACCACGGTTCTCAGAGTAAACACAACACACACAGTGAGGGACACTGACCAAGCATGACCACACACAGTACACACATCACAAATTACACTCAATACTCAAACAGCGAACCCCACACACCACCTGTCAAACACAAACCCACGGTAATCACAACCACATGCAGAACCCGCACCACACACAACACATGCGAAATGACATGGAAGAAATACACAAACCACAAAAGAACACCGAATTTATGAAACACATTTCACAGACTGCACACACCACACAAAACACACATGAAACATACAGCACACAGGGCCTCACAGAACGCACAATGCGAAGCACACAACCTACATACAAAGCACGTCAGACAGAGCACACAATTAATATCCCACTCAACACGTAAAGCACACAGAGGACACAACACAAAGCACAATATGCCAAACAGATTAGGATACACCCAACACACATGCAACTGAGAGCACAATACGTTGCACATCACGGAACACACGTGCGGTCCCATCACACACTAAACATGAAACAGAAAACCATTCACAGACCACATAACATTCCCGACCGTGAACACAACATGCTACAAAAAAGTCACCAAACGTACGACACACAAAGACACACTCCAAGCACGCAACACCCAGCGCAGGACCGCCCACAAACACACCAGTCTCACAGCCCTCCACAGAGCAATACACACAGAACATACCCTACAAACAACAAAGTACCCAAACTGCACACCTCACAATCGCAACAGTCACAACACAGAAAGAACACAACACACGGGAAACACACGCTCAGACACATAAACACTGCCATGCACATTAAGCCAGCAGACCACAGACATCAGAGCTAAAAACACACCATAACGCAGTATGCAAAACGCAACACAACACAGAATACACACCCAATCACACAACAAACACCACAACCCATGCCCTACAGTATAAACAAAAGACGAACGACGCACTTCACACATGACACAAAACCCACAAACACAAAGGACCACACAGAAAGACGCACAACGCAAACATCGCACACAACACACACATTAAAAGAAACACATCAACACATTGCCGCAACACACAAAATAATACACAAATTACAGAGCAATACATCACACAACACACAAACATCACACACAATTTATACATCACACCTCATAACACACACAACAACCTGCAGTAACAACACAACACACAGACCGATGCAACCACTACATACCATACGTAAAGCCACACGCTCAAGGAATAACCACAATAAACTTAAGTAAACTCCCACAAACACAAAGACAGAGGACACACACAAACTCAGCACGCTAAAAGCACAACAGATGAAACAACATACAGCACAAACATCACAGGACATAAAGGCACACGATTCTCAGACACCACGGTTAGCCATATACACACCACACACACAATGAGGTACACGACACGAGCAAAACCACATACAGATAACACGTGTCCCCTCACACACTTAATCAATCACACACACAGCCTCTCAAACACAGCCAAACACGTATCAGAATCACATATGCATCACACACAGAAAACATACAAAACCACATGAAAGCAAACAACCAAGAATAAAGGCAGATAGCACACTTTTCTAACACTGAACACCCCACTCACAACCGCACGCAGACACCCCGCACGCATGTATACACGGGCACCTTTACGCAATGCGCGCACAAACACACACACACACACAACATAAAGTAAAAACACAACAGTCACAGGGCGCACACCAGACACAACAGAGCACATGTTTCTCCTAAAACACACAAGTCACATTTGCAAGAGTACATGCACCACGCACCGTGAGGAACACCAAACACAACCACACACAGGTGACATATCTCACTTCGCAAACATAACAAGCACCCTCACATCACAACTCAAACACAACCATACGCAAATCACAATCACATACGGAAAACACACACAAAACAAATCCCTAGGCAAAACACACACAACCCACAAAGAAGACAAAGAGCGCACATTGCATACACTACACTCTGCAAGCACAACCACGCACAGACACAAAACACGTACATCCTCACGCAGGAGCACAACGCAGAGCACACACACAACACAGAAACACGCGAAACAAGGGTCCCAAGACACAGACCACACACCTCAAGGCACATAACTGCTCACAAAACACACACGGAAAACACTGCACAGACTACGTACTGCACACACCATGAGACATACTGAACAAGCGAAACCGCACAGTCAACACTTCTGATATCACGTGCATAACTCAAACAGCCAAACACACACACACAACCTCTCTAACACAACCACACACAAATCACAAACTCCACACATAAGACGGACACAACACATACTAATAATCCACAGACTACTCCCCTATGACGCACTACACACAACACACACAGCCACAAGCAGGCAGTATAGAGCACACACAGGTGCACGCAGACAGCTCGAAAAATCACACCCAAAATACACACTCACAGAACACATCAGACGCAACGCAAAACTAACATCACACAGAATGCTCAAAATACAGAGACCACCCAACATCTATCCTGTATGTAACACACAGAAAGCATATAGACAGCGCTCACACAACCCAGAACACAGTACACAACAGAAAGCAGAAAGACCAGACGCAGTACACATGAAACACGACGACGGAAGGCAGACAACAGAAACACAACACACACACAAACACCAACGGATAACTCATAAAAAGTGACAAGATATACAACACACAAAGAACCACTCAGTGCACAGAACACACAGCTCACGACCACACCCATGACACATTGCACGCCACACAGAGAAAGTATGCAGAACAATGTACTCAACAAGCAGCAAAGAACCCATAACACACATTGTACATTCACAACACACACCACATATACAAGCACCAGTAGAACACTCATAAAAAATGACAAAATGTACAACACACAAGGAACCGCTCAATGCACACAACTCACAACCACGCACGTCACACATTGCACGCCACACGGAGAAAATTACACAGAGCAGTGAACTCGACACGCAGTAAAGATCCCACACCACACGTAGTACCTACTCTACACACACAACATGGACAACACACACAAAATAAACAAGGCCCACAGATCACAGTCAACACAAGCCCAAACACACAAGAACACACAGCACACACAGCACAGCCAAACGGAATACACACAGAATCACAACACAAACACCACAAATCATTCACTACCGCATATCAACCACAAATACAGCACACTACACGAAAGAATTCCAGAAAGCACAACACGCACGGATCAAACACGCACAATACACAGTAATAAACACATAACACACAACGCACACAGCAAGACATAAAAAAAGAAGCAGAAACGACACACAGCACACACAACACAACGCACACAAAAATGTGCATCACAACAGCGCAGACAACACTCACTACATACAACACTCGCAGAACATACAACACACCGGCCACACACAACACACATGGAGAGCGCCAACACAACACATACAACGCACACGAAAAACACCCACAACACGCCAAAGAGTTTACATACAACCTCTCAACACACAAACATCGCCTCACCCTAAACAACAAACCCCACACACACCGAGCACATGACTGCACACAATACCCATGAACCACGGTTCTCAGAGTAAACACAACACACACAGTGAGGGACACTGACCAAGCATGACCACACACAGTACACACATCACAAATTACACTCAATACTCAAACAGCGAACCCCACACACCACCTGTCAAACACAAACCCACGGTAATCACAACCACATGCAGAACCCGCACCACACACAACACATGCGAAATGACATGGAAGAAATACACAAACCACAAAAGAACACCGAATTTATGAAACACATTTCACAGACTGCACACACCACACAAAACACACATGAAACATACAGCACACAGGGCCTCACAGAACGCACAATGCGAAGCACACAACCTACATACAAAGCACGTCAGACAGAGCACACAATTAATATCCCACTCAACACGTAAAGCACACAGAGGACACAACACAAAGCACAATATGCCAAACAGATTAGGATACACCCAACACACATGCAACTGAGAGCACAATACGTTGCACATCACGGAACACACGTGCGGTCCCATCACACACTAAACATGAAACAGAAAACCATTCACAGACCACATAACATTCCCGACCGTGAACACAACATGCTACAAAAAAGTCACCAAACGTACGACACACAAAGACACACTCCAAGCACGCAACACCCAGCGCAGGACCGCCCACAAACACACCAGTCTCACAGCCCTCCACAGAGCAATACACACAGAACATACCCTACAAACAACAAAGTACCCAAACTGCACACCTCACAATCGCAACAGTCACAACACAGAAAGAACACAACACACGGGAAACACACGCTCAGACACATAAACACTGCCATGCACATTAAGCCAGCAGACCACAGACATCAGAGCTAAAAACACACCATAACGCAGTATGCAAAACGCAACACAACACAGAATACACACCCAATCACACAACAAACACCACAACCCATGCCCTACAGTATAAACAAAAGACGAACGACGCACTTCACACATGACACAAAACCCACAAACACAAAGGACCACACAGAAAGACGCACAACGCAAACATCGCACACAACACACACATTAAAAGAAACACATCAACACATTGCCGCAACACACAAAATAATACACAAATTACAGAGCAATACATCACACAACACACAAACATCACACACAATTTATACATCACACCTCATAACACACACAACAACCTGCAGTAACAACACAACACACAGACCGATGCAACCACTACATACCATACGTAAAGCCACACGCTCAAGGAATAACCACAATAAACTTAAGTAAACTCCCACAAACACAAAGACAGAGGACACACACAAACTCAGCACGCTAAAAGCACAACAGATGAAACAACATACAGCACAAACATCACAGGACATAAAGGCACACGATTCTCAGACACCACGGTTAGCCATATACACACCACACACACAATGAGGTACACGACACGAGCAAAACCACATACAGATAACACGTGTCCCCTCACACACTTAATCAATCACACACACAGCCTCTCAAACACAGCCAAACACGTATCAGAATCACATATGCATCACACACAGAAAACATACAAAACCACATGAAAGCAAACAACCAAGAATAAAGGCAGATAGCACACTTTTCTAACACTGAACACCCCACTCACAACCGCACGCAGACACCCCGCACGCATGTATACACGGGCACCTTTACGCAATGCGCGCACAAACACACACACACACACAACATAAAGTAAAAACACAACAGTCACAGGGCGCACACCAGACACAACAGAGCACATGTTTCTCCTAAAACACACAAGTCACATTTGCAAGAGTACATGCACCACGCACCGTGAGGAACACCAAACACAACCACACACAGGTGACATATCTCACTTCGCAAACATAACAAGCACCCTCACATCACAACTCAAACACAACCATACGCAAATCACAATCACATACGGAAAACACACACAAAACAAATCCCTAGGCAAAACACACACAACCCACAAAGAAGACAAAGAGCGCACATTGCATACACTACACTCTGCAAGCACAACCACGCACAGACACAAAACACGTACATCCTCACGCAGGAGCACAACGCAGAGCACACACACAACACAGAAACACGCGAAACAAGGGTCCCAAGACACAGACCACACACCTCAAGGCACATAACTGCTCACAAAACACACACGGAAAACACTGCACAGACTACGTACTGCACACACCATGAGACATACTGAACAAGCGAAACCGCACAGTCAACACTTCTGATATCACGTGCATAACTCAAACAGCCAAACACACACACACAACCTCTCTAACACAACCACACACAAATCACAAACTCCACACATAAGACGGACACAACACATACTAATAATCCACAGACTACTCCCCTATGACGCACTACACACAACACACACAGCCACAAGCAGGCAGTATAGAGCACACACAGGTGCACGCAGACAGCTCGAAAAATCACACCCAAAATACACACTCACAGAACACATCAGACGCAACGCAAAACTAACATCACACAGAATGCTCAAAATACAGAGACCACCCAACATCTATCCTGTATGTAACACACAGAAAGCATATAGACAGCGCTCACACAACCCAGAACACAGTACACAACAGAAAGCAGAAAGACCAGACGCAGTACACATGAAACACGACGACGGAAGGCAGACAACAGAAACACAACACACACACAAACACCAACGGATAACTCATAAAAAGTGACAAGATATACAACACACAAAGAACCACTCAGTGCACAGAACACACAGCTCACGACCACACCCATGACACATTGCACGCCACACAGAGAAAGTATGCAGAACAATGTACTCAACAAGCAGCAAAGAACCCATAACACACATTGTACATTCACAACACACACCACATATACAAGCACCAGTAGAACACTCATAAAAAATGACAAAATGTACAACACACAAGGAACCGCTCAATGCACACAACTCACAACCACGCACGTCACACATTGCACGCCACACGGAGAAAATTACACAGAGCAGTGAACTCGACACGCAGTAAAGATCCCACACCACACGTAGTACCTACTCTACACACACAACATGGACAACACACACAAAATAAACAAGGCCCACAGATCACAGTCAACACAAGCCCAAACACACAAGAACACACAGCACACACAGCACAGCCAAACGGAATACACACAGAATCACAACACAAACACCACAAATCATTCACTACCGCATATCAACCACAAATACAGCACACTACACGAAAGAATTCCAGAAAGCACAACACGCACGGATCAAACACGCACAATACACAGTAATAAACACATAACACACAACGCACACAGCAAGACATAAAAAAAGAAGCAGAAACGACACACAGCACACACAACACAACGCACACAAAAATGTGCATCACAACAGCGCAGACAACACTCACTACATACAACACTCGCAGAACATACAACACACCGGCCACACACAACACACATGGAGAGCGCCAACACAACACATACAACGCACACGAAAAACACCCACAACACGCCAAAGAGTTTACATACAACCTCTCAACACACAAACATCGCCTCACCCTAAACAACAAACCCCACACACACCGAGCACATGACTGCACACAATACCCATGAACCACGGTTCTCAGAGTAAACACAACACACACAGTGAGGGACACTGACCAAGCATGACCACACACAGTACACACATCACAAATTACACTCAATACTCAAACAGCGAACCCCACACACCACCTGTCAAACACAAACCCACGGTAATCACAACCACATGCAGAACCCGCACCACACACAACACATGCGAAATGACATGGAAGAAATACACAAACCACAAAAGAACACCGAATTTATGAAACACATTTCACAGACTGCACACACCACACAAAACACACATGAAACATACAGCACACAGGGCCTCACAGAACGCACAATGCGAAGCACACAACCTACATACAAAGCACGTCAGACAGAGCACACAATTAATATCCCACTCAACACGTAAAGCACACAGAGGACACAACACAAAGCACAATATGCCAAACAGATTAGGATACACCCAACACACATGCAACTGAGAGCACAATACGTTGCACATCACGGAACACACGTGCGGTCCCATCACACACTAAACATGAAACAGAAAACCATTCACAGACCACATAACATTCCCGACCGTGAACACAACATGCTACAAAAAAGTCACCAAACGTACGACACACAAAGACACACTCCAAGCACGCAACACCCAGCGCAGGACCGCCCACAAACACACCAGTCTCACAGCCCTCCACAGAGCAATACACACAGAACATACCCTACAAACAACAAAGTACCCAAACTGCACACCTCACAATCGCAACAGTCACAACACAGAAAGAACACAACACACGGGAAACACACGCTCAGACACATAAACACTGCCATGCACATTAAGCCAGCAGACCACAGACATCAGAGCTAAAAACACACCATAACGCAGTATGCAAAACGCAACACAACACAGAATACACACCCAATCACACAACAAACACCACAACCCATGCCCTACAGTATAAACAAAAGACGAACGACGCACTTCACACATGACACAAAACCCACAAACACAAAGGACCACACAGAAAGACGCACAACGCAAACATCGCACACAACACACACATTAAAAGAAACACATCAACACATTGCCGCAACACACAAAATAATACACAAATTACAGAGCAATACATCACACAACACACAAACATCACACACAATTTATACATCACACCTCATAACACACACAACAACCTGCAGTAACAACACAACACACAGACCGATGCAACCACTACATACCATACGTAAAGCCACACGCTCAAGGAATAACCACAATAAACTTAAGTAAACTCCCACAAACACAAAGACAGAGGACACACACAAACTCAGCACGCTAAAAGCACAACAGATGAAACAACATACAGCACAAACATCACAGGACATAAAGGCACACGATTCTCAGACACCACGGTTAGCCATATACACACCACACACACAATGAGGTACACGACACGAGCAAAACCACATACAGATAACACGTGTCCCCTCACACACTTAATCAATCACACACACAGCCTCTCAAACACAGCCAAACACGTATCAGAATCACGTATGCATCACACACAGAAAACATACAAAACCACATGAAAGCAAACAACCAAGAATAAAGGCAGATAGCACACTTTTCTAACACTGAACACCCCACTCACAACCGCACGCAGACACCCCGCACGCATGTATACACGGGCACCTTTACGCAATGCGCGCACAAACACACACACACACACAACATAAAGTAAAAACACAACAGTCACAGGGCGCACACCAGACACAACAGAGCACATGTTTCTCCTAAAACACACAAGTCACATTTGCAAGAGTACATGCACCACGCACCGTGAGGAACACCAAACACAACCACACACAGGTGACATATCTCACTTCGCAAACATAACAAGCACCCTCACATCACAACTCAAACACAACCATACGCAAATCACAATCACATACGGAAAACACACACAAAACAAATCCCTAGGCAAAACACACACAACCCACAAAGAAGACAAAGAGCGCACATTGCATACACTACACTCTGCAAGCACAACCACGCACAGACACAAAACACGTACATCCTCACGCAGGAGCACAACGCAGAGCACACACACAACACAGAAACATGCGAAACAAGGGTCCCAAGACACAGACCACACACCTCAAGGCACATAACTGCTCACAAAACACACACGGAAAACACTGCACAGACTACGTACTGCACACACCATGAGACATACTGAACAAGCGAAACCGCACAGTCAACACTTCTGATATCACGTGCATAACTCAAACAGCCAAACACACACACACAACCTCTCTAACACAACCACACACAAATCACAAACTCCACACATAAGACGGACACAACACATACTAATAATCCACAGACTACTCCCCTATGACGCACTACACACAACACACACAGCCACAAGCAGGCAGTATAGAGCACACACAGGTGCACGCAGACAGCTCGAAAAATCACACCCAAAATACACACTCACAGAACACATCAGACGCAACGCAAAACTAACATCACACAGAATGCTCAAAATACAGAGACCACCCAACATCTATCCTGTATGTAACACACAGAAAGCATATAGACAGCGCTCACACAACCCAGAACACAGTACACAACAGAAAGCAGAAAGACCAGACGCAGTACACATGAAACACGACGACGGAAGGCAGACAACAGAAACACAACACACACACAAACACCAACGGATAACTCATAAAAAGTGACAAGATATACAACACACAAAGAACCACTCAGTGCACAGAACACACAGCTCACGACCACACCCATGACACATTGCACGCCACACAGAGAAAGTATGCAGAACAATGTACTCAACAAGCAGCAAAGAACCCATAACACACATTGTACATTCACAACACACACCACATATACAAGCACCAGTAGAACACTCATAAAAAATGACAAAATGTACAACACACAAGGAACCGCTCAATGCACACAACTCACAACCACGCACGTCACACATTGCACGCCACACGGAGAAAATTACACAGAGCAGTGAACTCGACACGCAGTAAAGATCCCACACCACACGTAGTACCTACTCTACACACACAACATGGACAACACACACAAAATAAACAAGGCCCACAGATCACAGTCAACACAAGCCCAAACACACAAGAACACACAGCACACACAGCACAGCCAAACGGAATACACACAGAATCACAACACAAACACCACAAATCATTCACTACCGCATATCAACCACAAATACAGCACACTACACGAAAGAATTCCAGAAAGCACAACACGCACGGATCAAACACGCACAATACACAGTAATAAACACATAACACACAACGCACACAGCAAGACATAAAAAAAGAAGCAGAAACGACACACAGCACACACAACACAACGCACACAAAAATGTGCATCACAACAGCGCAGACAACACTCACTACATACAACACTCGCAGAACATACAACACACCGGCCACACACAACACACATGGAGAGCGCCAACACAACACATACAACGCACACGAAAAACACCCACAACACGCCAAAGAGTTTACATACAACCTCTCAACACACAAACATCGCCTCACCCTAAACAACAAACCCCACACACACCGAGCACATGACTGCACACAATACCCATGAACCACGGTTCTCAGAGTAAACACAACACACACAGTGAGGGACACTGACCAAGCATGACCACACACAGTACACACATCACAAATTACACTCAATACTCAAACAGCGAACCCCACACACCACCTGTCAAACACAAACCCACGGTAATCACAACCACATGCAGAACCCGCACCACACACAACACATGCGAAATGACATGGAAGAAATACACAAACCACAAAAGAACACCGAATTTATGAAACACATTTCACAGACTGCACACACCACACAAAACACACATGAAACATACAGCACACAGGGCCTCACAGAACGCACAATGCGAAGCACACAACCTACATACAAAGCACGTCAGACAGAGCACACAATTAATATCCCACTCAACACGTAAAGCACACAGAGGACACAACACAAAGCACAATATGCCAAACAGATTAGGATACACCCAACACACATGCAACTGAGAGCACAATACGTTGCACATCACGGAACACACGTGCGGTCCCATCACACACTAAACATGAAACAGAAAACCATTCACAGACCACATAACATTCCCGACCGTGAACACAACACGCTACAAAAAAGTCACCAAACGTACGACACACAAAGACACACTCCAAGCACGCAACACCCAGCGCAGGACCGCCCACAAACACACCAGTCTCACAGCCCTCCACAGAGCAATACACACAGAACATACCCTACAAACAACAAAGTACCCAAACTGCACACCTCACAATCGCAACAGTCACAACACAGAAAGAACACAACACACGGGAAACACACGCTCAGACACATAAACACTGCCATGCACATTAAGCCAGCAGACCACAGACATCAGAGCTAAAAACACACCATAACGCAGTATGCAAAACGCAACACAACACAGAATACACACCCAATCACACAACAAACACCACAACCCATGCCCTACAGTATAAACAAAAGACGAACGACGCACTTCACACATGACACAAAACCCACAAACACAAAGGACCACACAGAAAGACGCACAACGCAAACATCGCACACAACACACACATTAAAAGAAACACATCAACACATTGCCGCAACACACAAAATAATACACAAATTACAGAGCAATACATCACACAACACACAAACATCACACACAATTTATACATCACACCTCATAACACACACAACAACCTGCAGTAACAACACAACACACAGACCGATGCAACCACTACATACCATACGTAAAGCCACACGCTCAAGGAATAACCACAATAAACTTAAGTAAACTCCCACAAACACAAAGACAGAGGACACACACAAACTCAGCACGCTAAAAGCACAACAGATGAAACAACATACAGCACAAACATCACAGGACATAAAGGCACACGATTCTCAGACACCACGGTTAGCCATATACACACCACACACACAATGAGGTACACGACACGAGCAAAACCACATACAGATAACACGTGTCCCCTCACACACTTAATCAATCACACACACAGCCTCTCAAACACAGCCAAACACGTATCAGAATCACGTATGCATCACACACAGAAAACATACAAAACCACATGAAAGCAAACAACCAAGAATAAAGGCAGATAGCACACTTTTCTAACACTGAACACCCCACTCACAACCGCACGCAGACACCCCGCACGCATGTATACACGGGCACCTTTACGCAATGCGCGCACAAACACACACACACACACAACATAAAGTAAAAACACAACAGTCACAGGGCGCACACCAGACACAACAGAGCACATGTTTCTCCTAAAACACACAAGTCACATTTGCAAGAGTACATGCACCACGCACCGTGAGGAACACCAAACACAACCACACACAGGTGACATATCTCACTTCGCAAACATAACAAGCACCCTCACATCACAACTCAAACACAACCATACGCAAATCACAATCACATACGGAAAACACACACAAAACAAATCCCTAGGCAAAACACACACAACCCACAAAGAAGACAAAGAGCGCACATTGCATACACTACACTCTGCAAGCACAACCACGCACAGACACAAAACACGTACATCCTCACGCAGGAGCACAACGCAGAGCACACACACAACACAGAAACATGCGAAACAAGGATCCCAAGACACAGACCACACACCTCAAGGCACATAACTGCTCACAAAACACACACGGAAAACACTGCACAGACTACGTACTGCACACACCATGAGACATACTGAACAAGCGAAACCGCACAGTCAACACTTCTGATATCACGTGCATAACTCAAACAGCCAAACACACACACACAACCTCTCTAACACAACCACACACAAATCACAAACTCCACACATAAGACGGACACAACACATACTAATAATCCACAGACTACTCCCCTATGACGCACTACACACAACACACACAGCCACAAGCAGGCAGTATAGAGCACACACAGGTGCACGCAGACAGCTCGAAAAATCACACCCAAAATACACACTCACAGAACACATCAGACGCAACGCAAAACTAACATCACACAGAATGCTCAAAATACAGAGACCACCCAACATCTATCCTGTATGTAACACACAGAAAGCATATAGACAGCGCTCACACAACCCAGAACACAGTACACAACAGAAAGCAGAAAGACCAGACGCAGTACACATGAAACACGACGACGGAAGGCAGACAACAGAAACACAACACACACACAAACACCAACGGATAACTCATAAAAAATGACAAGATATACAACACACAAAGAACCACTCAGTGCACAGAACACACAGCTCACGACCACACCCATGACACATTGCACGCCACACAGAGAAAGTATGCAGAACAATGTACTCAACAAGCAGCAAAGAACCCATAACACACATTGTACATTCACAACACACACCACATATACAAGCACCAGTAGAACACTCATAAAAAATGACAAAATGTACAACACACAAGGAACCGCTCAATGCACACAACTCACAACCACGCACGTCACACATTGCACGCCACACGGAGAAAATTACACAGAGCAGTGAACTCGACACGCAGTAAAGATCCCACACCACACGTAGTACCTACTCTACACACACAACATGGACAACACACACAAAATAAACAAGGCCCACAGATCACAGTCAACACAAGCCCAAACACACAAGAACACACAGCACACACAGCACAGCCAAACGGAATACACACAGAATCACAACACAAACACCACAAATCATTCACTACCGCATATCAACCACAAATACAGCACACTACACGAAAGAATTCCAGAAAGCACAACACGCACGGATCAAACACGCACAATACACAGTAATAAACACATAACACACAACGCACACAGCAAGACATAAAAAAAAGAAGCAGAAACGACACACAGCACACACAACACAACACACACAAAATGTGCATCACAACAGCGCAGACAACACTCACTACATACAACACTCGCAGAACATACAACACACCGGCCACACACAACACACATGGAGAGCACCAACACAACACATACAACGCACACGAAAAACACCCACAACACGCCAAAGAGTTTACATACAACCTCTCAACACACAAACATCGCCTCACCCTAAACAACAAACCCCACACACACCGAGCACATGACTGCACACAATACCCATGAACCACGGTTCTCAGAGTAAACACAACACACACAGTGAGGGACACTGACCAAGCATGACCACACACAGTACACACATCACAAATTACACTCAATACTCAAACAGCGAACCCCACACACCACCTGTCAAACACAAACCCACGGTAATCACAACCACATGCAGAACCCGCACCACACACAACACATGCGAAATGACATGGAAGAAATACACAAACCACAAAAGAACACCGAATTTATGAAACACATTTCACAGACTGCACACACCACACAAAACACACATGAAACATACAGCACACAGGGCCTCACAGAACGCACAATGCGAAGCACACAACCTACATACAAAGCACGTCAGACAGAGCACACAATTAATATCCCACTCAACACGTAAAGCACACAGAGGACACAACAAAAAGCACAATATGCCAAACAGATTAGGATACACCCAACACACATGCAACTGAGAGCACAATACGTTGCACATCACGGAACACACGTGCGGTCCCATCACACACTAAACATGAAACAGAAAACCATTCACAGACCACATAACATTCCCGACCGTGAACACAACACGCTACAAAAAAGTCACCAAACGTACGACACACAAAGACACACTCCAAGCACGCAACACCCAGCGCAGGACCGCCCACAAACACACCAGTCTCACAGCCCTCCACAGAGCAATACACACAGAACATACCCTACAAACAACAAAGTACCCAAACTGCACACCTCACAATCGCAACAGTCACAACACAGAAAGAACACAACACACGGGAAACACACGCTCAGACACATAAACACTGCCATGCACATTAAGCCAGCAGACCACAGACATCAGAGCTAAAAACACACCATAACGCAGTATGCAAAACGCAACACAACACAGAATACACACCCAATCACACAACAAACACCACAACCCATGCCCTACAGTATAAACAAAAGACGAACGACGCACTTCACACATGACACAAAACCCACAAACACAAAGGACCACACAGAAAGACGCACAACGCAAACATCGCACACAACACACACATTAAAAGAAACACATCAACACATTGCCGCAACACACAAAATAATACACAAATTACAGAGCAATACATCACACAACACACAAACATCACACACAATTTATACATCACACCTCATAACACACACAACAACCTGCAGTAACAACACAACACACAGACCGATGCAACCACTACATACCATACATAAAGCCACACGCTCAAGGAATAACCACAATAAACTTAAGTAAACTCCCACAAACACAAAGACAGAGGACACACACAAACTCAGCACGCTAAAAGCACAACAGATGAAACAACATACAGCACAAACATCACAGGACATAAAGGCACACGATTCTCAGACACCACGGTTAGCCATATACACACCACACACACAATGAGGTACACGACACGAGCAAAACCACATACAGATAACACGTGTCCCCTCACACACTTAATCAATCACACACACAGCCTCTCAAACACAGCCAAACACGTATCAGAATCACATATGCATCACACACAGAAAACATACAAAACCACATGAAAGCAAACAACCAAGAATAAAGGCCGATAGCACACTTTTCTAACACTGAACACCCCACTCACAACCGCACGCAGACACCCCACACGCATGTATACACGGGCACCTTTACGCAATGCGCGCACAAACACACACACACACACAACATAAAGTAAAAACACAACAGTCACAGGGCGCACACCAGACACAACAGAGCACATGTTTCTCCTAAAACACACAAGTCACATTTGCAAGAGTACATGCACCACGCACCGTGAGGAACACCAAACACAACCACACACAGGTGACATATCTCACTTCGCAAACATAACAAGCACCCTCACATCACAACTCAAACACAACCATACGCAAATCACAATCACACACGGAAAACACACACAAAACAAATCCCTAGGCAAAACACACACAACCCACAAAGAAGACAAAGAGCGCACATTGCATACACTACACTCTGCAAGCACAACCACGCACAGACACAAAACACGTACATCCTCACGCAGGAGCACAACGCAGAGCACACACACAACACAGAAACATGCGAAACAAGGGTCCCAAGACACAGACCACACACCTCAAGGCACATAACTGCTCACAAAACACACACGGAAAACACTGCACAGACTACGTACTGCACACACCATGAGACATACTGAACAAGCGAAACCGCACAGTCAACACTTCTGATATCACGTGCATAACTCAAACAGCCAAACACACACACACAACCTCTCTAACACAACCACACACAAATCACAAACTCCACACATAAGACGGACACAACACTTACTAATAATCCACAGACTACTCCCCTATGACGCACTACACACAACACACACAGCCACAAGCAGGCAGTATAGAGCACACACAGGTGCACGCAGACAGCTCGAAAAATCACACCCAAAATACACACTCACAGAACACATCAGACGCAACGCAAAACTAACATCACACAGAATGCTCAAAATACAGAGACCACCCAACATCTATCCTGTATGTAACACACAGAAAGCATATAGACAGCGCTCACACAACCCAGAACACAGTACACAACAGAAAGCAGAAAGACCAGACGCAGTACACATGAAACACGACGACGGAAGGCAGACAACAGAAACACAACACACACACAAACACCAACGGATAACTCATAAAAAATGACAAGATATACAACACACAAAGAACCACTCAGTGCACAGAACACACAGCTCACGACCACACCCATGACACATTGCACGCCACACAGAGAAAGTATGCAGAACAATGTACTCAACAAGCAGCAAAGAACCCATAACACACATTGTACATTCACAACACACACCACATATACAAGCACCAGTAGAACACTCATAAAAAATGACAAAATGTACAACACACAAGGAACCGCTCAATGCACACAACTCACAACCACGCATGTCACACATTGCACGCCACACGGAGAAAATTACACAGAGCAGTGAACTCGACACGCAGTAAAGATCCCACACCACACGTAGTACCTACTCTACACACACAACATGGACAACACACACAAAATTAACAAGGCCCACAGATCACAGTCAACACAAGCCCAAACACACAAGAACACACAGCACACACAGCACAGCCAAACGGAATACACACAGAATCACAACACAAACACCACAAATCATTCACTACCGCATATCAACCACAAATACAGCACACTACACGAAAGAATTCCAGAAAGCACAACACGCACGGATCAAACACGCACAATACACAGTAATAAACACATAACACACAACGCACACAGCAAGACATAAAAAAAAGAAGCAGAAACGACACACAGCACACACAACACAACACACACAAAATGTGCATCACAACAGCGCAGACAACACTCACTACATACAACACTCGCAGAACATACAACACACCGGCCACACACAACACACATGGAGAGCACCAACACAACACATACAACGCACACGAAAAACACCCACAACACGCCAAAGAGTTTACATACAACCTCTCAACACACAAACATCGCCTCACCCTAAACAACAAACCCCACACACACCGAGCACATGACTGCACACAATACCCATGAACCACGGTTCTCAGAGTAAACACAACACACACAGTGAGGGACACTGACCAAGCATGACCACACACAGTACACACATCACAAATTACACTCAATACTCAAACTGCGAACCCCACACACCACCTGTCAAACACAAACCCACGGTAATCACAACCACATGCAGAACCCGCACCACACACAACACATGCGAAATGACATGGAAGAAATACACAAACCACAAAAGAACACCGAATTTATGAAACACATTTCACAGACTGCACACACCACACAAAACACACATGAAACATACAGCACACAGGGCCTCACAGAACGCACAATGCGAAGCACACAACCTACATACAAAGCACGTCAGACAGAGCACACAATTAATATCCCACTCAACACGTAAAGCTCACAGAGGACACAACACAAAGCACAATATGCCAAACAGATTAGGATACACCCAACACACATGCAACTGAGAGCACAATACGTTGCACATCACGGAACACACGTGCGGTCCCATCACACACTAAACATGAAACAGAAAACCATTCACAGACCACATAACATTCCCGACCATGAACACAACACGCTACAAAAAAGTCACCAAACGTACGACACACAAAGACACACTCCAAGCACGCAACACCCAGCGTAGGACCGCCCACATACACACCAGTCTCACAGCCCTCCACAGAGCAATACACACAGAACATACCCTACAAACAACAAAGTACCCAAACTGCACACCTCACAATCGCAACAGTCACAACACAGAAAGAACACAACACACGGGAAACACACGCTCAGACACATAAACACTGCCATGCACATTAAGCCAGCAGACCACAGACATCAGAGCTAAAAACACACCATAACGCAGTATGCAAAACGCAACACAACACAGAATACACTCCCAATCACACAACAAACACCACAAACCATGCCCTACAGTATAAACAAAAGACGAACGACGCACTTCACACATGACACAAAACCCACAAACACAAAGGACCACACAGAAAGACGCACAACGCAAACATCGCACACAACACACACATTAAAAGAAACACATCAACACATTGCCGCAACACACAAAATAATACACAAATTACAGAGCAATACATCACACAACACACAAACATCACACACAATTTATACATCACACCTCATAACACACACAACAACCTGCAGTAACAACACAACACACAGACCGATGCAACCACTACATACCATACATAAAGCCACACGCTCAAGGAATAACCACAATAAACTTAAGTAAACTCCCACAAACACAAAGACAGAGGACACACACAAACTCAGCACGCTAAAAGCACAACAGATGAAACAACATACAGCACAAACATCACAGGACATAAAGGCACACGATTCTCAGACACCACGGTTAGCCATATACACACCACACACACAATGAGGTACACGACACGAGCAAAACCACATACAGATAACACGTGTCCCCTCACACACTTAATCAATCACACACACAGCCTCTCAAACACAGCCAAACACGTATCAGAATCACGTATGCATCACACACAGAAAACATACAAAACCACATGAAAGCAAACAACCAAGAATAAAGGCAGATAGCACACTTTTCTAACACTGAACACCCCACTCACAACCGCACGCAGACACCCCACACGCATGTATACACGGGCACCTTTACGCAATGCGCGCACAAACACACACACACACACAACATAAAGTAAAAACACAACAGTCACAGGGCGCACACCAGACACAACAGAGCACATGTTTCTCCTAAAACACACAAGTCACATTTGCAAGAGTACATGCACCACGCACCGTGAGGAACACCAAACACAACCACACACAGGTGACATATCTCACTTCGCAAACATAACAAGCACCCTCACATCACAACTCAAACACAACCATACGCAAATCACAATCACATACGGAAAACACACACAAAACAAATCCCTAGGCAAAACACACACAACCCACAAAGAAGACAAAGAGCGCACATTGCATACACTACACTCTGCAAGCACAACCACGCACAGACACAAAACACGTACATCCTCACGCAGGAGCACAACGCAGAGCACACACACAACACAGAAACATGCGAAACAAGGATCCCAAGACACAGACCACACACCTCAAGGCACATAACTGCTCACAAAACACACACGGAAAACACTGCACAGACTACGTACTGCACACACCATGAGACATACTGAACAAGCGAAACCGCACAGTCAACACTTCTGATATCACGTGCATAACTCAAACAGCCAAACACACACACACAACCTCTCTAACACAACCACACACAAATCACAAACTCCACACATAAGACGGACACAACACATACTAATAATCCACAGACTACTCCCCTATGACGCACTACACACAACACACACAGCCACAAGCAGGCAGTATAGAGCACACACAGGTGCACGCAGACAGCTCGAAAAATCACACCCAAAATACACACTCACAGAACACATCAGACGCAACGCAAAACTAACATCACACAGAATGCTCAAAATACAGAGACCACCCAACATCTATCCTGTATGTAACACACAGAAAGCATATAGACAGCGCTCACACAACCCAGAACACAGTACACAACAGAAAGCAGAAAGACCAGACGCAGTACACATGAAACACGACGACGGAAGGCAGACAACAGAAACACAACACACACACAAACACCAACGGATAACTCATAAAAAATGACAAGATATACAACACACAAAGAACCACTCAGTGCACAGAACACACAGCTCACGACCACACCCATGACACATTGCACGCCACACAGAGAAAGTATGCAGAACAATGTACTCAACAAGCAGCAAAGAACCCATAACACACATTGTACATTCACAACACACACCACATATACAAGCACCAGTAGAACACTCATAAAAAATGACAAAATGTACAACACACAAGGAACCGCTCAATGCACACAACTCACAACCACGCACGTCACACATTGCACGCCACACGGAGAAAATTACACAGAGCAGTGAACTCGACACGCAGTAAAGATCCCACACCACACGTAGTACCTACTCTACACACACAACATGGACAACACACACAAAATAAACAAGGCCCACAGATCACAGTCAACACAAGCCCAAACACACAAGAACACACAGCACACACAGCACAGCCAAACGGAATACACACAGAATCACAACACAAACACCACAAATCATTCACTACCGCATATCAACCACAAATACAGCACACTACACGAAAGAATTCCAGAAAGCACAACACGCACGGATCAAACACGCACAATACACAGTAATAAACACATAACACACAACGCACACAGCAAGACATAAAAAAAAGAAGCAGAAACGACACACAGCACACACAACACAACACACACAAAATGTGCATCACAACAGCGCAGACAACACTCACTACATACAACACTCGCAGAACATACAACACACCGGCCACACACAACACACATGGAGAGCACCAACACAACACATACAACGCACACGAAAAACACCCACAACACGCCAAAGAGTTTACATACAACCTCTCAACACACAAACATCGCCTCACCCTAAACAACAAACCCCACACACACCGAGCACATGACTGCACACAATACCCATGAACCACGGTTCTCAGAGTAAACACAACACACACAGTGAGGGACACTGACCAAGCATGACCACACACAGTACACACATCACAAATTACACTCAATACTCAAACAGCGAACCCCACACACCACCTGTCAAACACAAACCCACGGTAATCACAACCACATGCAGAACCCGCACCACACACAACACATGCGAAATGACATGGAAGAAATACACAAACCACAAAAGAACACCGAATTTATGAAACACATTTCACAGACTGCACACACCACACAAAACACACATGAAACATACAGCACACAGGGCCTCACAGAACGCACAATGCGAAGCACACAACCTACATACAAAGCACGTCAGACAGAGCACACAATTAATATCCCACTCAACACGTAAAGCACACAGAGGACACAACACAAAGCACAATATGCCAAACAGATTAGGATACACCCAACACACATGCAACTGAGAGCACAATACGTTGCACATCACGGAACACACGTGCGGTCCCATCACACACTAAACATGAAACAGAAAACCATTCACAGACCACATAACATTCCCGACCGTGAACACAACACGCTACAAAAAAGTCACCAAACGTACGACACACAAAGACACACTCCAAGCACGCAACACCCAGCGCAGGACCGCCCACAAACACACCAGTCTCACAGCCCTCCACAGAGCAATACACACAGAACATACCCTACAAACAACAAAGTACCCAAACTGCACACCTCACAATCGCAACAGTCACAACACAGAAAGAACACAACACACGGGAAACACACGCTCAGACACATAAACACTGCCATGCACATTAAGCCAGCAGACCACAGACATCAGAGCTAAAAACACACCATAACGCAGTATGCAAAACGCAACACAACACAGAATACACACCCAATCACACAACAAACACCACAACCCATGCCCTACAGTATAAACAAAAGACGAACGACGCACTTCACACATGACACAAAACCCACAAACACAAAGGACCACACAGAAAGACGCACAACGCAAACATCGCACACAACACACACATTAAAAGAAACACATCAACACATTGCCGCAACACACAAAATAATACACAAATTACAGAGCAATACATCACACAACACACAAACATCACACACAATTTATACATCACACCTCATAACACACACAACAACCTGCAGTAACAACACAACACACAGACCGATGCAACCACTACATACCATACATAAAGCCACACGCTCAAGGAATAACCACAATAAACTTAAGTAAACTCCCACAAACACAAAGACAGAGGACACACACAAACTCAGCACGCTAAAAGCACAACAGATGAAACAACATACAGCACAAACATCACAGGACATAAAGGCACACGATTCTCAGACACCACGGTTAGCCATATACACACCACACACACAATGAGGTACACGACACGAGCAAAACCACATACAGATAACACGTGTCCCCTCACACACTTAATCAATCACACACACAGCCTCTCAAACACAGCCAAACACGTATCAGAATCACATATGCATCACACACAGAAAACATACAAAACCACATGAAAGCAAACAACCAAGAATAAAGGCCGATAGCACACTTTTCTAACACTGAACACCCCACTCACAACCGCACGCAGACACCCCACACGCATGTATACACGGGCACCTTTACGCAATGCGCGCACAAACACACACACACACACAACATAAAGTAAAAACACAACAGTCACAGGGCGCACACCAGACACAACAGAGCACATGTTTCTCCTAAAACACACAAGTCACATTTGCAAGAGTACATGCACCACGCACCGTGAGGAACACCAAACACAACCACACACAGGTGACATATCTCACTTCGCAAACATAACAAGCACCCTCACATCACAACTCAAACACAACCATACGCAAATCACAATCACACACGGAAAACACACACAAAACAAATCCCTAGGCAAAACACACACAACCCACAAAGAAGACAAAGAGCGCACATTGCATACACTACACTCTGCAAGCACAACCACGCACAGACACAAAACACGTACATCCTCACGCAGGAGCACAACGCAGAGCACACACACAACACAGAAACATGCGAAACAAGGGTCCCAAGACACAGACCACACACCTCAAGGCACATAACTGCTCACAAAACACACACGGAAAACACTGCACAGACTACGTACTGCACACACCATGAGACATACTGAACAAGCGAAACCGCACAGTCAACACTTCTGATATCACGTGCATAACTCAAACAGCCAAACACACACACACAACCTCTCTAACACAACCACACACAAATCACAAACTCCACACATAAGACGGACACAACACTTACTAATAATCCACAGACTACTCCCCTATGACGCACTACACACAACACACACAGCCACAAGCAGGCAGTATAGAGCACACACAGGTGCACGCAGACAGCTCGAAAAATCACACCCAAAATACACACTCACAGAACACATCAGACGCAACGCAAAACTAACATCACACAGAATGCTCAAAATACAGAGACCACCCAACATCTATCCTGTATGTAACACACAGAAAGCATATAGACAGCGCTCACACAACCCAGAACACAGTACACAACAGAAAGCAGAAAGACCAGACGCAGTACACATGAAACACGACGACGGAAGGCAGACAACAGAAACACAACACACACACAAACACCAACGGATAACTCATAAAAAATGACAAGATATACAACACACAAAGAACCACTCAGTGCACAGAACACACAGCTCACGACCACACCCATGACACATTGCACGCCACACAGAGAAAGTATGCAGAACAATGTACTCAACAAGCAGCAAAGAACCCATAACACACATTGTACATTCACAACACACACCACATATACAAGCACCAGTAGAACACTCATAAAAAATGACAAAATGTACAACACACAAGGAACCGCTCAATGCACACAACTCACAACCACGCATGTCACACATTGCACGCCACACGGAGAAAATTACACAGAGCAGTGAACTCGACACGCAGTAAAGATCCCACACCACACGTAGTACCTACTCTACACACACAACATGGACAACACACACAAAATTAACAAGGCCCACAGATCACAGTCAACACAAGCCCAAACACACAAGAACACACAGCACACACAGCACAGCCAAACGGAATACACACAGAATCACAACACAAACACCACAAATCATTCACTACCGCATATCAACCACAAATACAGCACACTACACGAAAGAATTCCAGAAAGCACAACACGCACGGATCAAACACGCACAATACACAGTAATAAACACATAACACACAACGCACACAGCAAGACATAAAAAAAAGAAGCAGAAACGACACACAGCACACACAACACAACACACACAAAATGTGCATCACAACAGCGCAGACAACACTCACTACATACAACACTCGCAGAACATACAACACACCGGCCACACACAACACACATGGAGAGCACCAACACAACACATACAACGCACACGAAAAACACCCACAACACGCCAAAGAGTTTACATACAACCTCTCAACACACAAACATCGCCTCACCCTAAACAACAAACCCCACACACACCGAGCACATGACTGCACACAATACCCATGAACCACGGTTCTCAGAGTAAACACAACACACACAGTGAGGGACACTGACCAAGCATGACCACACACAGTACACACATCACAAATTACACTCAATACTCAAACTGCGAACCCCACACACCACCTGTCAAACACAAACCCACGGTAATCACAACCACATGCAGAACCTGCACCACACACAACACATGAGAAATGACATGGAAGAAATACACAAACCACAAAAGAACACCGAATTTATGAAACACATTTCACAGACTGCACACACCACACAAAACACACATGAAACATACAGCACACAGGGCCTCACAGAACGCACAATGCGAAGCACACAACCTACATACAAAGCACGTCAGACAGAGCACACAATTAATATCCCACTCAACACGTAAAGCTCACAGAGGACACAACACAAAGCACAATATGCCAAACAGATTAGGATACACCCAACACACATGCAACTGAGAGCACAATACGTTGCACATCACGGAACACACGTGCGGTCCCATCACACACTAAACATGAAACAGAAAACCATTCACAGACCACATAACATTCCCGACCGTGAACACAACATGCTACAAAAAAGTCACCAAACGTACGACACACAAAGACACACTCCAAGCACGCAACACCCAGCGCAGGACCGCCCACAAACACACCAGTCTCACAGCCCTCCACAGAGCAATACACACAGAACATACCCTACAAACAACAAAGTACCCAAACTGCACACCTCACAATCGCAACAGTCACAACACAGAAAGAACACAACACACGGGAAACACACGCTCAGACACATAAACACTGCCATGCACATTAAGCCAGCAGACCACAGACATCAGAGCTAAAAACACACCATAACGCAGTATGCAAAACGCAACACAACACAGAATACACACCCAATCACACAACAAACACCACAACCCATGCCCTACAGTATAAACAAAAGACGAACGACGCACTTCACACATGACACAAAACCCACAAACACAAAGGACCACACAGAAAGACGCACAACGCAAACATCGCACACAACACACACATTAAAAGAAACACATCAACACATTGCCGCAACACACAAAATAATACACAAATTACAGAGCAATACATCACACAACACACAAACATCACACACAATTTATACATCACACCTCATAACACACACAACAACCTGCAGTAACAACACAACACACAGACCGATGCAACCACTACATACCATACATAAAGCCACACGCTCAAGGAATAACCACAATAAACTTAAGTAAACTCCCACAAACACAAAGACAGAGGACACACACAAACTCAGCACGCTAAAAGCACAACAGATGAAACAACATACAGCACAAACATCACAGGACATAAAGGCACACGATTCTCAGACACCACGGTTAGCCATATACACACCACACACACAATGAGGTACACGACACGAGCAAAACCACATACAGATAACACGTGTCCCCTCACACACTTAATCAATCACACACACAGCCTCTCAAACACAGCCAAACACGTATCAGAATCACATATGCATCACACACAGAAAACATACAAAACCACATGAAAGCAAACAACCAAGAATAAAGGCCGATAGCACACTTTTCTAACACTGAACACCCCACTCACAACCGCACGCAGACACCCCACACGCATGTATACACGGGCACCTTTACGCAATGCGCGCACAAACACACACACACACACAACATAAAGTAAAAACACAACAGTCACAGGGCGCACACCAGACACAACAGAGCACATGTTTCTCCTAAAACACACAAGTCACATTTGCAAGAGTACATGCACCACGCACCGTGAGGAACACCAAACACAACCACACACAGGTGACATATCTCACTTCGCAAACATAACAAGCACCCTCACATCACAACTCAAACACAACCATACGCAAATCACAATCACACACGGAAAACACACACAAAACAAATCCCTAGGCAAAACACACACAACCCACAAAGAAGACAAAGAGCGCACATTGCATACACTACACTCTGCAAGCACAACCACGCACAGACACAAAACACGTACATCCTCACGCAGGAGCACAACGCAGAGCACACACACAACACAGAAACATGCGAAACAAGGGTCCCAAGACACAGACCACACACCTCAAGGCACATAACTGCTCACAAAACACACACGGAAAACACTGCACAGACTACGTACTGCACATACCATGAGACATACTGAACAAGCGAAACCGCACAGTCAACACTTCTGATATCACGTGCATAACTCAAACAGCCAAACACACACACACAACCTCTCTAACACAACCACACACAAATCACAAACTCCACACATAAGACGGACACAACACTTACTAATAATCCACAGACTACTCCCCTATGACGCACTACACACAACACACACAGCCACAAGCAGGCAGTATAGAGCACACACAGGTGCACGCAGACAGCTCGAAAAATCACACCCAAAATACACACTCACAGAACACATCAGACGCAACGCAAAACTAACATCACACAGAATGCTCAAAATACAGAGACCACCCAACATCTATCCTGTATGTAACACACAGAAAGCATATAGACAGCGCTCACACAACCCAGAACACAGTACACAACAGAAAGCAGAAAGACCAGACGCAGTACACATGAAACACGACGACGGAAGGCAGACAACAGAAACACAACACACACACAAACACCAACGGATAACTCATAAAAAATGACAAGATATACAACACACAAAGAACCACTCAGTGCACAGAACACACAGCTCACGACCACACCCATGACACATTGCACGCCACACAGAGAAAGTATGCAGAACAATGTACTCAACAAGCAGCAAAGAACCCATAACACACATTGTACATTCACAACACACACCACATATACAAGCACCAGTAGAACACTCATAAAAAATGACAAAATGTACAACACACAAGGAACCGCTCAATGCACACAACTCACAACCACGCATGTCACACATTGCACGCCACACGGAGAAAATTACACAGAGCAGTGAACTCGACACGCAGTAAAGATCCCACACCACACGTAGTACCTACTCTACACACACAACATGGACAACACACACAAAATTAACAAGGCCCACAGATCACAGTCAACACAAGCCCAAACACACAAGAACACACAGCACACACAGCACAGCCAAACGGAATACACACAGAATCACAACACAAACACCACAAATCATTCACTACCGCATATCAACCACAAATACAGCACACTACACGAAAGAATTCCAGAAAGCACAACACGCACGGATCAAACACGCACAATACACAGTAATAAACACATAACACACAACGCACACAGCAAGACATAAAAAAAAGAAGCAGAAACGACACACAGCACACACAACACAACACACACAAAATGTGCATCACAACAGCGCAGACAACACTCACTACATACAACACTCGCAGAACATACAACACACCGGCCACACACAACACACATGGAGAGCACCAACACAACACATACAACGCACACGAAAAACACCCACAACACGCCAAAGAGTTTACATACAACCTCTCAACACACAAACATCGCCTCACCCTAAACAACAAACCCCACACACACCGAGCACATGACTGCACACAATACCCATGAACCACGGTTCTCAGAGTAAACACAACACACACAGTGAGGGACACTGACCAAGCATGACCACACACAGTACACACATCACAAATTACACTCAATACTCAAACTGCGAACCCCACACACCACCTGTCAAACACAAACCCACGGTAATCACAACCACATGCAGAACCTGCACCACACACAACACATGAGAAATGACATGGAAGAAATACACAAACCACAAAAGAACACCGAATTTATGAAACACATTTCACAGACTGCACACACCACACAAAACACACATGAAACATACAGCACACAGGGCCTCACAGAACGCACAATGCGAAGCACACAACCTACATACAAAGCACGTCAGACAGAGCACACAATTAATATCCCACTCAACACGTAAAGCTCACAGAGGACACAACACAAAGCACAATATGCCAAACAGATTAGGATACACCCAACACACATGCAACTGAGAGCACAATACGTTGCACATCACGGAACACACGTGCGGTCCCATCACACACTAAACATGAAACAGAAAACCATTCACAGACCACATAACATTCCCGACCGTGAACACAACATGCTACAAAAAAGTCACCAAACGTACGACACACAAAGACACACTCCAAGCACGCAACACCCAGCGCAGGACCGCCCACAAACACACCAGTCTCACAGCCCTCCACAGAGCAATACACACAGAACATACCCTACAAACAACAAAGTACCCAAACTGCACACCTCACAATCGCAACAGTCACAACACAGAAAGAACACAACACACGGGAAACACACGCTCAGACACATAAACACTGCCATGCACATTAAGCCAGCAGACCACAGACATCAGAGCTAAAAACACACCATAACGCAGTATGCAAAACGCAACACAACACAGAATACACACCCAATCACACAACAAACACCACAACCCATGCCCTACAGTATAAACAAAAGACGAACGACGCACTTCACACATGACACAAAACCCACAAACACAAAGGACCACACAGAAAGACGCACAACGCAAACATCGCACACAACACACACATTAAAAGAAACACATCAACACATTGCCGCAACACACAAAATAATACACAAATTACAGAGCAATACATCACACAACACACAAACATCACACACAATTTATACATCACACCTCATAACACACACAACAACCTGCAGTAACAACACAACACACAGACCGATGCAACCACTACATACCATACATAAAGCCACACGCTCAAGGAATAACCACAATAAACTTAAGTAAACTCCCACAAACACAAAGACAGAGGACACACACAAACTCAGCACGCTAAAAGCACAACAGATGAAACAACATACAGCACAAACATCACAGGACATAAAGGCACACGATTCTCAGACACCACGGTTAGCCATATACACACCACACACACAATGAGGTACACGACACGAGCAAAACCACATACAGATAACACGTGTCCCCTCACACACTTAATCAATCACACACACAGCCTCTCAAACACAGCCAAACACGTATCAGAATCACATATGCATCACACACAGAAAACATACAAAACCACATGAAAGCAAACAACCAAGAATAAAGGCCGATAGCACACTTTTCTAACACTGAACACCCCACTCACAACCGCACGCAGACACCCCACACGCATGTATACACGGGCACCTTTACGCAATGCGCGCACAAACACACACACACACACAACATAAAGTAAAAACACAACAGTCACAGGGCGCACACCAGACACAACAGAGCACATGTTTCTCCTAAAACACACAAGTCACATTTGCAAGAGTACATGCACCACGCACCGTGAGGAACACCAAACACAACCACACACAGGTGACATATCTCACTTCGCAAACATAACAAGCACCCTCACATCACAACTCAAACACAACCATACGCAAATCACAATCACACACGGAAAACACACACAAAACAAATCCCTAGGCAAAACACACACAACCCACAAAGAAGACAAAGAGCGCACATTGCATACACTACACTCTGCAAGCACAACCACGCACAGACACAAAACACGTACATCCTCACGCAGGAGCACAACGCAGAGCACACACACAACACAGAAACATGCGAAACAAGGGTCCCAAGACACAGACCACACACCTCAAGGCACATAACTGCTCACAAAACACACACGGAAAACACTGCACAGACTACGTACTGCACATACCATGAGACATACTGAACAAGCGAAACCGCACAGTCAACACTTCTGATATCACGTGCATAACTCAAACAGCCAAACACACACACACAACCTCTCTAACACAACCACACACAAATCACAAACTCCACACATAAGACGGACACAACACTTACTAATAATCCACAGACTACTCCCCTATGACGCACTACACACAACACACACAGCCACAAGCAGGCAGTATAGAGCACACACAGGTGCACGCAGACAGCTCGAAAAATCACACCCAAAATACACACTCACAGAACACATCAGACGCAACGCAAAACTAACATCACACAGAATGCTCAAAATACAGAGACCACCCAACATCTATCCTGTATGTAACACACAGAAAGCATATAGACAGCGCTCACACAACCCAGAACACAGTACACAACAGAAAGCAGAAAGACCAGACGCAGTACACATGAAACACGACGACGGAAGGCAGACAACAGAAACACAACACACACACAAACACCAACGGATAACTCATAAAAAATGACAAGATATACAACACACAAAGAACCACTCAGTGCACAGAACACACAGCTCACGACCACACCCATGACACATTGCACGCCACACAGAGAAAGTATGCAGAACAATGTACTCAACAAGCAGCAAAGAACCCATAACACACATTGTACATTCACAACACACACCACATATACAAGCACCAGTAGAACACTCATAAAAAATGACAAAATGTACAACACACAAGGAACCGCTCAATGCACACAACTCACAACCACGCATGTCACACATTGCACGCCACACGGAGAAAATTACACAGAGCAGTGAACTCGACACGCAGTAAAGATCCCACACCACACGTAGTACCTACTCTACACACACAACATGGACAACACACACAAAATTAACAAGGCCCACAGATCACAGTCAACACAAGCCCAAACACACAAGAACACACAGCACACACAGCACAGCCAAACGGAATACACACAGAATCACAACACAAACACCACAAATCATTCACTACCGCATATCAACCACAAATACAGCACACTACACGAAAGAATTCCAGAAAGCACAACACGCACGGATCAAACACGCACAATACACAGTAATAAACACATAACACACAACGCACACAGCAAGACATAAAAAAAAGAAGCAGAAACGACACACAGCACACACAACACAACACACACAAAATGTGCATCACAACAGCGCAGACAACACTCACTACATACAACACTCGCAGAACATACAACACACCGGCCACACACAACACACATGGAGAGCACCAACACAACACATACAACGCACACGAAAAACACCCACAACACGCCAAAGAGTTTACATACAACCTCTCAACACACAAACATCGCCTCACCCTAAACAACAAACCCCACACACACCGAGCACATGACTGCACACAATACCCATGAACCACGGTTCTCAGAGTAAACACAACACACACAGTGAGGGACACTGACCAAGCATGACCACACACAGTACACACATCACAAATTACACTCAATACTCAAACTGCGAACCCCACACACCACCTGTCAAACACAAACCCACGGTAATCACAACCACATGCAGAACCTGCACCACACACAACACATGAGAAATGACATGGAAGAAATACACAAACCACAAAAGAACACCGAATTTATGAAACACATTTCACAGACTGCACACACCACACAAAACACACATGAAACATACAGCACACAGGGCCTCACAGAACGCACAATGCGAAGCACACAACCTACATACAAAGCACGTCAGACAGAGCACACAATTAATATCCCACTCAACACGTAAAGCTCACAGAGGACACAACACAAAGCACAATATGCCAAACAGATTAGGATACACCCAACACACATGCAACTGAGAGCACAATACGTTGCACATCACGGAACACACGTGCGGTCCCATCACACACTAAACATGAAACAGAAAACCATTCACAGACCACATAACATTCCCGACCGTGAACACAACATGCTACAAAAAAGTCACCAAACGTACGACACACAAAGACACACTCCAAGCACGCAACACCCAGCGCAGGACCGCCCACAAACACACCAGTCTCACAGCCCTCCACAGAGCAATACACACAGAACATACCCTACAAACAACAAAGTACCCAAACTGCACACCTCACAATCGCAACAGTCACAACACAGAAAGAACACAACACACGGGAAACACACGCTCAGACACATAAACACTGCCATGCACATTAAGCCAGCAGACCACAGACATCAGAGCTAAAAACACACCATAACGCAGTATGCAAAACGCAACACAACACAGAATACACACCCAATCATACAACAAACACCACAACCCATGCCCTACAGTATAAACAAAAGACGAACGACGCACTTCACACATGACACAAAACCCACAAACACAAAGGACCACACAGAAAGACGCACAACGCAAACATCGCACACAACACACACATTAAAAGAAACACATCAACACATTGCCGCAACACACAAAATAATACACAAATTACAGAGCAATACATCACACAACACACAAACATCACACACAATTTATACATCACACCTCATAACACACACAACAACCTGCAGTAACAACACAACACACAGACCGATGCAACCACTACATACCATACATAAAGCCACACGCTCAAGGAATAACCACAATAAACTTAAGTAAACTCCCACAAACACAAAGACAGAGGACACACACAAACTCAGCACGCTAAAAGCACAACAGATGAAACAACATACAGCACAAACATCACAGGACATAAAGGCACACGATTCTCAGACACCACGGTTAGCCATATACACACCACACACACAATGAGGTACACGACACGAGCAAAACCACATACAGATAACACGTGTCCCCTCACACACTTAATCAATCACACACACAGCCTCTCAAACACAGCCAAACACGTATCAGAATCACATATGCATCACACACAGAAAACATACAAAACCACATGAAAGCAAACAACCAAGAATAAAGGCCGATAGCACACTTTTCTAACACTGAACACCCCACTCACAACCGCACGCAGACACCCCACACGCATGTATACACGGGCACCTTTACGCAATGCGCGCACAAACACACACACACACACAACATAAAGTAAAAACACAACAGTCACAGGGCGCACACCAGACACAACAGAGCACATGTTTCTCCTAAAACACACAAGTCACATTTGCAAGAGTACATGCACCACGCACCGTGAGGAACACCAAACACAACCACACACAGGTGACATATCTCACTTCGCAAACATAACAAGCACCCTCACATCACAACTCAAACACAACCATACGCAAATCACAATCACACACGGAAAACACACACAAAACAAATCCCTAGGCAAAACACACACAACCCACAAAGAAGACAAAGAGCGCACATTGCATACACTACACTCTGCAAGCACAACCACGCACAGACACAAAACACGTACATCCTCACGCAGGAGCACAACGCAGAGCACACACACAACACAGAAACATGCGAAACAAGGGTCCCAAGACACAGACCACACACCTCAAGGCACATAACTGCTCACAAAACACACACGGAAAACACTGCACAGACTACGTACTGCACACACCATGAGACATACTGAACAAGCGAAACCGCACAGTCAACACTTCTGATATCACGTGCATAACTCAAACAGCCAAACACACACACACAACCTCTCTAACACAACCACACACAAATCACAAACTCCACACATAAGACGGACACAACACTTACTAATAATCCACAGACTACTCCCCTATGACGCACTACACACAACACACACAGCCACAAGCAGGCAGTATAGAGCACACACAGGTGCACGCAGACAGCTCGAAAAATCACACCCAAAATACACACTCACAGAACACATCAGACGCAACGCAAAACTAACATCACACAGAATGCTCAAAATACAGAGACCACCCAACATCTATCCTGTATGTAACACACAGAAAGCATATAGACAGCGCTCACACAACCCAGAACACAGTACACAACAGAAAGCAGAAAGACCAGACGCAGTACACATGAAACACGACGACGGAAGGCAGACAACAGAAACACAACACACACACAAACACCAACGGATAACTCATAAAAAATGACAAGATATACAACACACAAAGAACCACTCAGTGCACAGAACACACAGCTCACGACCACACCCATGACACATTGCACGCCACACAGAGAAAGTATGCAGAACAATGTACTCAACAAGCAGCAAAGAACCCATAACACACATTGTACATTCACAACACACACCACATATACAAGCACCAGTAGAACACTCATAAAAAATGACAAAATGTACAACACACAAGGAACCGCTCAATGCACACAACTCACAACCACGCATGTCACACATTGCACGCCACACGGAGAAAATTACACAGAGCAGTGAACTCGACACGCAGTAAAGATCCCACACCACACGTAGTACCTACTCTACACACACAACATGGACAACACACACAAAATTAACAAGGCCCACAGATCACAGTCAACACAAGCCCAAACACACAAGAACACACAGCACACACAGCACAGCCAAACGGAATACACACAGAATCACAACACAAACACCACAAATCATTCACTACCGCATATCAACCACAAATACAGCACACTACACGAAAGAATTCCAGAAAGCACAACACGCACGGATCAAACACGCACAATACACAGTAATAAACACATAACACACAACGCACACAGCAAGACATAAAAAAAAGAAGCAGAAACGACACACAGCACACACAACACAACACACACAAAATGTGCATCACAACAGCGCAGACAACACTCACTACATACAACACTCGCAGAACATACAACACACCGGCCACACACAACACACATGGAGAGCACCAACACAACACATACAACGCACACGAAAAACACCCACAACACGCCAAAGAGTTTACATACAACCTCTCAACACACAAACATCGCCTCACCCTAAACAACAAACCCCACACACACCGAGCACATGACTGCACACAATACCCATGAACCACGGTTCTCAGAGTAAACACAACACACACAGTGAGGGACACTGACCAAGCATGACCACACACAGTACACACATCACAAATTACACTCAATACTCAAACTGCGAACCCCACACACCACCTGTCAAACACAAACCCACGGTAATCACAACCACATGCAGAACCTGCACCACACACAACACATGAGAAATGACATGGAAGAAATACACAAACCACAAAAGAACACCGAATTTATGAAACACATTTCACAGACTGCACACACCACACAAAACACACATGAAACATACAGCACACAGGGCCTCACAGAACGCACAATGCGAAGCACACAACCTACATACAAAGCACGTCAGACAGAGCACACAATTAATATCCCACTCAACACGTAAAGCTCACAGAGGACACAACACAAAGCACAATATGCCAAACAGATTAGGATACACCCAACACACATGCAACTGAGAGCACAATACGTTGCACATCACGGAACACACGTGCGGTCCCATCACACACTAAACATGAAACAGAAAACCATTCACAGACCACATAACATTCCCGACCGTGAACACAACATGCTACAAAAAAGTCACCAAACGTACGACACACAAAGACACACTCCAAGCACGCAACACCCAGCGCAGGACCGCCCACAAACACACCAGTCTCACAGCCCTCCACAGAGCAATACACACAGAACATACCCTACAAACAACAAAGTACCCAAACTGCACACCTCACAATCGCAACAGTCACAACACAGAAAGAACACAACACACGGGAAACACACGCTCAGACACATAAACACTGCCATGCACATTAAGCCAGCAGACCACAGACATCAGAGCTAAAAACACACCATAACGCAGTATGCAAAACGCAACACAACACAGAATACACACCCAATCATACAACAAACACCACAACCCATGCCCTACAGTATAAACAAAAGACGAACGACGCACTTCACACATGACACAAAACCCACAAACACAAAGGACCACACAGAAAGACGCACAACGCAAACATCGCACACAACACACACATTAAAAGAAACACATCAACACATTGCCGCAACACACAAAATAATACACAAATTACAGAGCAATACATCACACAACACACAAACATCACACACAATTTATACATCACACCTCATAACACACACAACAACCTGCAGTAACAACACAACACACAGACCGATGCAACCACTACATACCATACATAAAGCCACACGCTCAAGGAATAACCACAATAAACTTAAGTAAACTCCCACAAACACAAAGACAGAGGACACACACAAACTCAGCACGCTAAAAGCACAACAGATGAAACAACATACAGCACAAACATCACAGGACATAAAGGCACACGATTCTCAGACACCACGGTTAGCCATATACACACCACACACACAATGAGGTACACGACACGAGCAAAACCACATACAGATAACACGTGTCCCCTCACACACTTAATCAATCACACACACAGCCTCTCAAACACAGCCAAACACGTATCAGAATCACATATGCATCACACACAGAAAACATACAAAACCACATGAAAGCAAACAACCAAGAATAAAGGCCGATAGCACACTTTTCTAACACTGAACACCCCACTCACAACCGCACGCAGACACCCCACACGCATGTATACACGGGCACCTTTACGCAATGCGCGCACAAACACACACACACACACAACATAAAGTAAAAACACAACAGTCACAGGGCGCACACCAGACACAACAGAGCACATGTTTCTCCTAAAACACACAAGTCACATTTGCAAGAGTACATGCACCACGCACCGTGAGGAACACCAAACACAACCACACACAGGTGACATATCTCACTTCGCAAACATAACAAGCACCCTCACATCACAACTCAAACACAACCATACGCAAATCACAATCACACACGGAAAACACACACAAAACAAATCCCTAGGCAAAACACACACAACCCACAAAGAAGACAAAGAGCGCACATTGCATACACTACACTCTGCAAGCACAACCACGCACAGACACAAAACACGTACATCCTCACGCAGGAGCACAACGCAGAGCACACACACAACACAGAAACATGCGAAACAAGGGTCCCAAGACACAGACCACACACCTCAAGGCACATAACTGCTCACAAAACACACACGGAAAACACTGCACAGACTACGTACTGCACACACCATGAGACATACTGAACAAGCGAAACCGCACAGTCAACACTTCTGATATCACGTGCATAACTCAAACAGCCAAACACACACACACAACCTCTCTAACACAACCACACACAAATCACAAACTCCACACATAAGACGGACACAACACTTACTAATAATCCACAGACTACTCCCCTATGACGCACTACACACAACACACACAGCCACAAGCAGGCAGTATAGAGCACACACAGGTGCACGCAGACAGCTCGAAAAATCACACCCAAAATACACACTCACAGAACACATCAGACGCAACGCAAAACTAACATCACACAGAATGCTCAAAATACAGAGACCACCCAACATCTATCCTGTATGTAACACACAGAAAGCATATAGACAGCGCTCACACAACCCAGAACACAGTACACAACAGAAAGCAGAAAGACCAGACGCAGTACACATGAAACACGACGACGGAAGGCAGACAACAGAAACACAACACACACACAAACACCAACGGATAACTCATAAAAAATGACAAGATATACAACACACAAAGAACCACTCAGTGCACAGAACACACAGCTCACGACCACACCCATGACACATTGCACGCCACACAGAGAAAGTATGCAGAACAATGTACTCAACAAGCAGCAAAGAACCCATAACACACATTGTACATTCACAACACACACCACATATACAAGCACCAGTAGAACACTCATAAAAAATGACAAAATGTACAACACACAAGGAACCGCTCAATGCACACAACTCACAACCACGCATGTCACACATTGCACGCCACACGGAGAAAATTACACAGAGCAGTGAACTCGACACGCAGTAAAGATCCCACACCACACGTAGTACCTACTCTACACACACAACATGGACAACACACACAAAATTAACAAGGCCCACAGATCACAGTCAACACAAGCCCAAACACACAAGAACACACAGCACACACAGCACAGCCAAACGGAATACACACAGAATCACAACACAAACACCACAAATCATTCACTACCGCATATCAACCACAAATACAGCACACTACACGAAAGAATTCCAGAAAGCACAACACGCACGGATCAAACACGCACAATACACAGTAATAAACACATAACACACAACGCACACAGCAAGACATAAAAAAAAGAAGCAGAAACGACACACAGCACACACAACACAACACACACAAAATGTGCATCACAACAGCGCAGACAACACTCACTACATACAACACTCGCAGAACATACAACACACCGGCCACACACAACACACATGGAGAGCACCAACACAACACATACAACGCACACGAAAAACACCCACAACACGCCAAAGAGTTTACATACAACCTCTCAACACACAAACATCGCCTCACCCTAAACAACAAACCCCACACACACCGAGCACATGACTGCACACAATACCCATGAACCACGGTTCTCAGAGTAAACACAACACACACAGTGAGGGACACTGACCAAGCATGACCACACACAGTACACACATCACAAATTACACTCAATACTCAAACTGCGAACCCCACACACCACCTGTCAAACACAAACCCACGGTAATCACAACCACATGCAGAACCTGCACCACACACAACACATGAGAAATGACATGGAAGAAATACACAAACCACAAAAGAACACCGAATTTATGAAACACATTTCACAGACTGCACACACCACACAAAACACACATGAAACATACAGCACACAGGGCCTCACAGAACGCACAATGCGAAGCACACAACCTACATACAAAGCACGTCAGACAGAGCACACAATTAATATCCCACTCAACACGTAAAGCTCACAGAGGACACAACACAAAGCACAATATGCCAAACAGATTAGGATACACCCAACACACATGCAACTGAGAGCACAATACGTTGCACATCACGGAACACACGTGCGGTCCCATCACACACTAAACATGAAACAGAAAACCATTCACAGACCACATAACATTCCCGACCGTGAACACAACATGCTACAAAAAAGTCACCAAACGTACGACACACAAAGACACACTCCAAGCACGCAACACCCAGCGCAGGACCGCCCACAAACACACCAGTCTCACAGCCCTCCACAGAGCAATACACACAGAACATACCCTACAAACAACAAAGTACCCAAACTGCACACCTCACAATCGCAACAGTCACAACACAGAAAGAACACAACACACGGGAAACACACGCTCAGACACATAAACACTGCCATGCACATTAAGCCAGCAGACCACAGACATCAGAGCTAAAAACACACCATAACACAGTATGCAAAACGCAACACAACACAGAATACACACCCAATCATACAACAAACACCACAACCCATGCCCTACAGTATAAACAAAAGACGAACGACGCACTTCACACATGACACAAAACCCACAAACACAAAGGACCACACAGAAAGACGCACAACGCAAACATCGCACACAACACACACATTAAAAGAAACACATCAACACATTGCCGCAACACACAAAATAATACACAAATTACAGAGCAATACATCACACAACACACAAACATCACACACAATTTATACATCACACCTCATAACACACACAACAACCTGCAGTAACAACACAACACACAGACCGATGCAACCACTACATACCATACATAAAGCCACACGCTCAAGGAATAACCACAATAAACTTAAGTAAACTCCCACAAACACAAAGACAGAGGACACACACAAACTCAGCACGCTAAAAGCACAACAGATGAAACAACATACAGCACAAACATCACAGGACATAAAGGCACACGATTCTCAGACACCACGGTTAGCCATATACACACCACACACACAATGAGGTACACGACACGAGCAAAACCACATACAGATAACACGTGTCCCCTCACACACTTAATCAATCACACACACAGCCTCTCAAACACAGCCAAACACGTATCAGAATCACATATGCATCACACACAGAAAACATACAAAACCACATGAAAGCAAACAACCAAGAATAAAGGCCGATAGCACACTTTTCTAACACTGAACACCCCACTCACAACCGCACGCAGACACCCCACACGCATGTATACACGGGCACCTTTACGCAATGCGCGCACAAACACACACACACACACAACATAAAGTAAAAACACAACAGTCACAGGGCGCACACCAGACACAACAGAGCACATGTTTCTCCTAAAACACACAAGTCACATTTGCAAGAGTACATGCACCACGCACCGTGAGGAACACCAAACACAACCACACACAGGTGACATATCTCACTTCGCAAACATAACAAGCACCCTCACATCACAACTCAAACACAACCATACGCAAATCACAATCACACACGGAAAACACACACAAAACAAATCCCTAGGCAAAACACACACAACCCACAAAGAAGACAAAGAGCGCACATTGCATACACTACACTCTGCAAGCACAACCACGCACAGACACAAAACACGTACATCCTCACGCAGGAGCACAACGCAGAGCACACACACAACACAGAAACATGCGAAACAAGGGTCCCAAGACACAGACCACACACCTCAAGGCACATAACTGCTCACAAAACACACACGGAAAACACTGCACAGACTACGTACTGCACACACCATGAGACATACTGAACAAGCGAAACCGCACAGTCAACACTTCTGATATCACGTGCATAACTCAAACAGCCAAACACACACACACAACCTCTCTAACACAACCACACACAAATCACAAACTCCACACATAAGACGGACACAACACTTACTAATAATCCACAGACTACTCCCCTATGACGCACTACACACAACACACACAGCCACAAGCAGGCAGTATAGAGCACACACAGGTGCACGCAGACAGCTCGAAAAATCACACCCAAAATACACACTCACAGAACACATCAGACGCAACGCAAAACTAACATCACACAGAATGCTCAAAATACAGAGACCACCCAACATCTATCCTGTATGTAACACACAGAAAGCATATAGACAGCGCTCACACAACCCAGAACACAGTACACAACAGAAAGCAGAAAGACCAGACGCAGTACACATGAAACACGACGACGGAAGGCAGACAACAGAAACACAACACACACACAAACACCAACGGATAACTCATAAAAAATGACAAGATATACAACACACAAAGAACCACTCAGTGCACAGAACACACAGCTCACGACCACACCCATGACACATTGCACGCCACACAGAGAAAGTATGCAGAACAATGTACTCAACAAGCAGCAAAGAACCCATAACACACATTGTACATTCACAACACACACCACATATACAAGCACCAGTAGAACACTCATAAAAAATGACAAAATGTACAACACACAAGGAACCGCTCAATGCACACAACTCACAACCACGCATGTCACACATTGCACGCCACACGGAGAAAATTACACAGAGCAGTGAACTCGACACGCAGTAAAGATCCCACACCACACGTAGTACCTACTCTACACACACAACATGGACAACACACACAAAATTAACAAGGCCCACAGATCACAGTCAACACAAGCCCAAACACACAAGAACACACAGCACACACAGCACAGCCAAACGGAATACACACAGAATCACAACACAAACACCACAAATCATTCACTACCGCATATCAACCACAAATACAGCACACTACACGAAAGAATTCCAGAAAGCACAACACGCATGGATCAAACACGCACAATACACAGTAATAAACACATAACACACAACGCACACAGCAAGACATAAAAAAAAGAAGCAGAAACGACACACAGCACACACAACACAACACACACAAAATGTGCATCACAACAGCGCAGACAACACTCACTACATACAACACTCGCAGAACATACAACACACCGGCCACACACAACACACATGGAGAGCACCAACACAACACATACAACGCACACGAAAAACACCCACAACACGCCAAAGAGTTTACATACAACCTCTCAACACACAAACATCGCCTCACCCTAAACAACAAACCCCACACACACCGAGCACATGACTGCACACAATACCCATGAACCACGGTTCTCAGAGTAAACACAACACACACAGTGAGGGACACTGACCAAGCATGACCACACACAGTACACACATCACAAATTACACTCAATACTCAAACTGCGAACCCCACACACCACCTGTCAAACACAAACCCACGGTAATCACAACCACATGCAGAACCTGCACCACACACAACACATGAGAAATGACATGGAAGAAATACACAAACCACAAAAGAACACCGAATTTATGAAACACATTTCACAGACTGCACACACCACACAAAACACACATGAAACATACAGCACACAGGGCCTCACAGAACGCACAATGCGAAGCACACAACCTACATACAAAGCACGTCAGACAGAGCACACAATTAATATCCCACTCAACACGTAAAGCTCACAGAGGACACAACACAAAGCACAATATGCCAAACAGATTAGGATACACCCAACACACATGCAACTGAGAGCACAATACGTTGCACATCACGGAACACACGTGCGGTCCCATCACACACTAAACATGAAACAGAAAACCATTCACAGACCACATAACATTCCCGACCGTGAACACAACATGCTACAAAAAAGTCACCAAACGTACGACACACAAAGACACACTCCAAGCACGCAACACCCAGCGCAGGACCGCCCACAAACACACCAGTCTCACAGCCCTCCACAGAGCAATACACACAGAACATACCCTACAAACAACAAAGTACCCAAACTGCACACCTCACAATCGCAACAGTCACAACACAGAAAGAACACAACACACGGGAAACACACGCTCAGACACATAAACACTGCCATGCACATTAAGCCAGCAGACCACAGACATCAGAGCTAAAAACACACCATAACGCAGTATGCAAAACGCAACACAACACAGAATACACACCCAATCACACAACAAACACCACAACCCATGCCCTACAGTATAAACAAAAGATGAACGACGCACTTCACACATGACACAAAACCCACAAACACAAAGGACCACACAGAAAGACGCACAACGCAAACATCGCACACAACACACACATTAAAAGAAACACATCAACACATTGCCGCAACACACAAAATAATACACAAATTACAGAGCAATACATCACACAACACACAAACATCACACACAATTTATACATCACACCTCATAACACACACAACAACCTGCAGTAACAACACAACACACAGACCGATGCAACCACTACATACCATACATAAAGCCACACGCTCAAGGAATAACCACAATAAACTTAAGTAAACTCCCACAAACACAAAGACAGAGGACACACACAAACTCAGCACGCTAAAAGCACAACAGATGAAACAACATACAGCACAAACATCACAGGACATAAAGGCACACGATTCTCAGACACCACGGTTAGCCATATACACACCACACACACAATGAGGTACACGACACGAGCAAAACCACATACAGATAACACGTGTCCCCTCACACACTTAATCAATCACACACACAGCCTCTCAAACACAGCCAAACACGTATCAGAATCACATATGCATCACACACAGAAAACATACAAAACCACATGAAAGCAAACAACCAAGAATAAAGGCCGATAGCACACTTTTCTAACACTGAACACCCCACTCACAACCGCACGCAGACACCCCACACGCATGTATACACGGGCACCTTTACGCAATGCGCGCACAAACACACACACACACACAACATAAAGTAAAAACACAACAGTCACAGGGCGCACACCAGACACAACAGAGCACATGTTTCTCCTAAAACACACAAGTCACATTTGCAAGAGTACATGCACCACGCACCGTGAGGAACACCAAACACAACCACACACAGGTGACATATCTCACTTCGCAAACATAACAAGCACCCTCACATCACAACTCAAACACAACCATACGCAAATCACAATCACACACGGAAAACACACACAAAACAAATCCCTAGGCAAAACACACACAACCCACAAAGAAGACAAAGAGCGCACATTGCATACACTACACTCTGCAAGCACAACCACGCACAGACACAAAACACGTACATCCTCACGCAGGAGCACAACGCAGAGCACACACACAACACAGAAACATGCGAAACAAGGGTCCCAAGACACAGACCACACACCTCAAGGCACATAACTGCTCACAAAACACACACGGAAAACACTGCACAGACTACGTACTGCACACACCATGAGACATACTGAACAAGCGAAACCGCACAGTCAACACTTCTGATATCACGTGCATAACTCAAACAGCCAAACACACACACACAACCTCTCTAACACAACCACACACAAATCACAAACTCCACACATAAGACGGACACAACACTTACTAATAATCCACAGACTACTCCCCTATGACGCACTACACACAACACACACAGCCACAAGCAGGCAGTATAGAGCACACACAGGTGCACGCAGACAGCTCGAAAAATCACACCCAAAATACACACTCACAGAACACATCAGACGCAACGCAAAACTAACATCACACAGAATGCTCAAAATACAGAGACCACCCAACATCTATCCTGTATGTAACACACAGAAAGCATATAGACAGCGCTCACACAACCCAGAACACAGTACACAACAGAAAGCAGAAAGACCAGACGCAGTACACATGAAACACGACGACGGAAGGCAGACAACAGAAACACAACACACACACAAACACTAACGGATAACTCATAAAAAATGACAAGATATACAACACACAAAGAACCACTCAGTGCACAGAACACACAGCTCACGACCACACCCATGACACATTGCACGCCACACAGAGAAAGTATGCAGAACAATGTACTCAACAAGCAGCAAAGAACCCATAACACACATTGTACATTCACAACACACACCACATATACAAGCACCAGTAGAACACTCATAAAAAATGACAAAATGTACAACACACAAGGAACCGCTCAATGCACACAACTCACAACCACGCATGTCACACATTGCACGCCACACGGAGAAAATTACACAGAGCAGTGAACTCGACACGCAGTAAAGATCCCACACCACACGTAGTACCTACTCTACACACACAACATGGACAACACACACAAAATTAACAAGGCCCACAGATCACAGTCAACACAAGCCCAAACACACAAGAACACACAGCACACACAGCACAGCCAAACGGAATACACACAGAATCACAACACAAACACCACAAATCATTCACTACCGCATATCAACCACAAATACAGCACACTACACGAAAGAATTCCAGAAAGCACAACACGCACGGATCAAACACGCACAATACACAGTAATAAACACATAACACACAACGCACACAGCAAGACATAAAAAAAAGAAGCAGAAACGACACACAGCACACACAACACAACACACACAAAATGTGCATCACAACAGCGCAGACAACACTCACTACATACAACACTCGCAGAACATACAACACACCGGCCACACACAACACACATGGAGAGCACCAACACAACACATACAACGCACACGAAAAACACCCACAACACGCCAAAGAGTTTACATACAACCTCTCAACACACAAACATCGCCTCACCCTAAACAACAAACCCCACACACACCGAGCACATGACTGCACACAATACCCATGAACCACGGTTCTCAGAGTAAACACAACACACACAGTGAGGGACACTGACCAAGCATGACCACACACAGTACACACATCACAAATTACACTCAATACTCAAACTGCGAACCCCACACACCACCTGTCAAACACAAACCCACGGTAATCACAACCACATGCAGAACCTGCACCACACACAACACATGAGAAATGACATGGAAGAAATACACAAACCACAAAAGAACACCGAATTTATGAAACACATTTCACAGACTGCACACACCACACAAAACACACATGAAACATACAGCACACAGGGCCTCACAGAACGCACAATGCGAAGCACACAACCTACATACAAAGCACGTCAGACAGAGCACACAATTAATATCCCACTCAACACGTAAAGCTCACAGAGGACACAACACAAAGCACAATATGCCAAACAGATTAGGATACACCCAACACACATGCAACTGAGAGCACAATACGTTGCACATCACGGAACACACGTGCGGTCCCATCACACACTAAACATGAAACAGAAAACCATTCACAGACCACATAACATTCCCGACCGTGAACACAACATGCTACAAAAAAGTCACCAAACGTACGACACACAAAGACACACTCCAAGCACGCAACACCCAGCGCAGGACCGCCCACAAACACACCAGTCTCACAGCCCTCCACAGAGCAATACACACAGAACATACCCTACAAACAACAAAGTACCCAAACTGCACACCTCACAATCGCAACAGTCACAACACAGAAAGAACACAACACACGGGAAACACACGCTCAGACACATAAACACTGCCATGCACATTAAGCCAGCAGACCACAGACATCAGAGCTAAAAACACACCATAACGCAGTATGCAAAACGCAACACAACACAGAATACACACCCAATCACACAACAAACACCACAACCCATGCCCTACAGTATAAACAAAAGACGAACGACGCACTTCACACATGACACAAAACCCACAAACACAAAGGACCACACAGAAAGACGCACAACGCAAACATCGCACACAACACACACATTAAAAGAAACACATCAACACATTGCCGCAACACACAAAATAATACACAAATTACAGAGCAATACATCACACAACACACAAACATCACACACAATTTATACATCACACCTCATAACACACACAACAACCTGCAGTAACAACACAACACACAGACCGATGCAACCACTACATACCATACATAAAGCCACACGCTCAAGGAATAACCACAATAAACTTAAGTAAACTCCCACAAACACAAAGACAGAGGACACACACAAACTCAGCACGCTAAAAGCACAACAGATGAAACAACATACAGCACAAACATCACAGGACATAAAGGCACACGATTCTCAGACACCACGGTTAGCCATATACACACCACACACACAATGAGGTACACGACACGAGCAAAACCACATACAGATAACACGTGTCCCCTCACACACTTAATCAATCACACACACAGCCTCTCAAACACAGCCAAACACGTATCAGAATCACATATGCATCACACACAGAAAACATACAAAACCACATGAAAGCAAACAACCAAGAATAAAGGCCGATAGCACACTTTTCTAACACTGAACACCCCACTCACAACCGCACGCAGACACCCCACACGCATGTATACACGGGCACCTTTACGCAATGCGCGCACAAACACACACACACACACAACATAAAGTAAAAACACAACAGTCACAGGGCGCACACCAGACACAACAGAGCACATGTTTCTCCTAAAACACACAAGTCACATTTGCAAGAGTACATGCACCACGCACCGTGAGGAACACCAAACACAACCACACACAGGTGACATATCTCACTTCGCAAACATAACAAGCACCCTCACATCACAACTCAAACACAACCATACGCAAATCACAATCACACACGGAAAACACACACAAAACAAATCCCTAGGCAAAACACACACAACCCACAAAGAAGACAAAGAGCGCACATTGCATACACTACACTCTGCAAGCACAACCACGCACAGACACAAAACACGTACATCCTCACGCAGGAGCACAACGCAGAGCACACACACAACACAGAAACATGCGAAACAAGGGTCCCAAGACACAGACCACACACCTCAAGGCACATAACTGCTCACAAAACACACACGGAAAACACTGCACAGACTACGTACTGCACACACCATGAGACATACTGAACAAGCGAAACCGCACAGTCAACACTTCTGATATCACGTGCATAACTCAAACAGCCAAACACACACACACAACCTCTCTAACACAACCACACACAAATCACAAACTCCACACATAAGACGGACACAACACTTACTAATAATCCACAGATTACTCCCCTATGACGCACTACACACAACACACACAGCCACAAGCAGGCAGTATAGAGCACACACAGGTGCACGCAGACAGCTCGAAAAATCACACCCAAAATACACACTCACAGAACACATCAGACGCAACGCAAAACTAACATCACACAGAATGCTCAAAATACAGAGACCACCCAACATCTATCCTGTATGTAACACACAGAAAGCATATAGACAGCGCTCACACAACCCAGAACACAGTACACAACAGAAAGCAGAAAGACCAGACGCAGTACACATGAAACACGACGACGGAAGGCAGACAACAGAAACACAACACACACACAAACACCAACGGATAACTCATAAAAAATGACAAGATATACAACACACAAAGAACCACTCAGTGCACAGAACACACAGCTCACGACCACACCCATGACACATTGCACGCCACACAGAGAAAGTATGCAGAACAATGTACTCAACAAGCAGCAAAGAACCCATAACACACATTGTACATTCACAACACACACCACATATACAAGCACCAGTAGAACACTCATAAAAAATGACAAAATGTACAACACACAAGGAACCGCTCAATGCACACAACTCACAACCACGCTTGTCACACATTGCACGCCACACGGAGAAAATTACACAGAGCAGTGAACTCGACACGCAGTAAAGATCCCACACCACACGTAGTACCTACTCTACACACACAACATGGACAACACACACAAAATAAACAAGGCCCACAGATCACAGTCAACACAAGCCCAAACACACAAGAACACACAGCACACACAGCACAGCCAAACGGAATACACACAGAATCACAACACAAACACCACAAATCATTCACTACTGCATATCAACCACAAATACAGCACACTACACGAAAGAATTCCAGAAAGCACAACACGCACGGATCAAACACGCACAATACACAGTAATAAACACATAACACACAACGCACACAGCAAGACATAAAAAAAAGAAGCAGAAACGACACACAGCACACACAACACAACACACACAAAATGTGCATCACAACAGCGCAGACAACACTCACTACATACAACACTCGCAGAACATACAACACACCGGCCACACACAACACACATGGAGAGCACCAACACAACACATACAACGCACACGAAAAACACCCACAACACGCCAAAGAGTTTACATACAACCTCTCAACACACAAACATCGCCTCACCCTAAACAACAAACCCCACACACACCGAGCACATGACTGCACACAATACCCATGAACCACGGTTCTCAGAGTAAACACAACACACACAGTGAGGGACACTGACCAAGCATGACCACACACAGTACACACATCACAAATTACACTCAATACTCAAACTGCGAACCCCACACACCACCTGTCAAACACAAACCCACGGTAATCACAACCACATGCAGAACCTGCACCACACACAACACATGAGAAATGACATGGAAGAAATACACAAACCACAAAAGAACACCGAATTTATGAAACACATTTCACAGACTGCACACACCACACAAAACACACATGAAACATACAGCACACAGGGCCTCACAGAACGCACAATGCGAAGCACACAACCTACATACAAAGCACGTCAGACAGAGCACACAATTAATATCCCACTCAACACGTAAAGCTCACAGAGGACACAACACAAAGCACAATATGCCAAACAGATTAGGATACACCCAACACACATGCAACTGAGAGCACAATACGTTGCACATCACGGAACACACGTGCGGTCCCATCACACACTAAACATGAAACAGAAAACCATTCACAGACCACATAACATTCCCGACCATGAACACAACACGCTACAAAAAAGTCACCAAACGTACGACACACAAAGACACACTCCAAGCACGCAACACCCAGCGCAGGACCGCCCACATACACACCAGTCTCACAGCCCTCCACAGAGCAATACACACAGAACATACCCTACAAACAACAAAGTACCCAAACTGCACACCTCACAATCGCAACAGTCACAACACAGAAAGAACACAACACACGGGAAACACACGCTCAGACACATAAACACTGCCATGCACATTAAGCCAGCAGACCACAGACATCAGAGCTAAAAACACACAATAACGCAGCACGCAAAACGCAACACAACACAGAATACACACCCAATCACACAACAAACACCACAACCCATGCCCTACAGTATAAACAAAAGACGAACGACGCACTTCACACATGACACAAAACCCACAAACACAAAGGACCACACAGAAAGACGCACAACGCAAACATCGCACACAACACACACATTAAAAGAAACACATCAACACATTGCCGCAACACACAAAATAATACACAAATTACAGAGCAATACATCACACAACACACAAACATCACACACAATTTATACATCACACCTCATAACACACACAACAACCTGCAGTAACAACACAACACACAGACCGATGCAACCACTACATACCATACGTAAAGCCACACGCTCAAGGAATAACCACAATAAACTTAAGTAAACTCCCACAAACACAAAGACAGAGGACACACACAAACTCAGCACGCTAAAAGCACAACAGATGAAACAACATAAGGCACAAACATCACAGGACATAAAGGCACACGATTCTCAGACACCACGGTTAGCCATATACACACCACACACACAATGAGGTACACGACACGAGCAAAACCACATACAGATAACACGTGTCCCCTCACACACTTAATCAATCACACACACAGCCTCTCAAACACAGCCAAACACGTATCAGAATCACATATGCATCACACACAGAAAACATACAAAACCACATGAAAGCAAACAACCAAGAATAAAGGCCGATAGCACACTTTTCTAACACTGAACACCCCACTCACAACCGCACGCAGACATCCCACACGCATGTTTACACGGGCACCTTTACGCAATGCGCGCACAAACACACACACACACACAACATAAAGTAAAAACACAACAGTCACAGGGCGCACACCAGACACAACAGAGCACATGTTTCTCCTAAAACACACAAGTCACATTTGCAAGAGTACATGCACCACGCACCGTGAGGAACACCAAACACAACCACACACAGGTGACATATCTCACTTCGCAAACATAACAAGCACCCTCACATCACAACTCAAACACAACCATACGCAAATCACAATCACATACGGAAAACACACACAAAACAAATCCCTAGGCAAAACACACACAACCCACAAAGAAGACAAAGAGCGCACATTGCATACACTACACTCTGCAAGCACAACCACGCACAGACACAAAACACGTACATCCTCACGCAGGAGCACAACGCAGAGCACACACACAACACAGAAACACGCGAAACAAGGGTCCCAAGACACAGACCACACACCTCAAGGCACATAACTGCTCACAAAACACACACGGAAAACACTGCACAGACTACGTACTGCACACACCATGAGACATACTGAACAAGCGAAACCGCACAGTCAACACTTCTGATATCACGTGCATAACTCAAACAGCCAAACACACACACACAACCTCTCTAACACAACCACACACAAATCACAAACTCCACACATAAGACGGACACAACACATACTAATAATCCACAGACTACTCCCCTATGACGCACTACACACAACACACACAGCCACAAGCAGGCAGTATAGAGCACACACAGGTGCACGCAGACAGCTCGAAAAATCACACCCAAAATACACACTCACAGAACACATCAGACGCAACGCAAAACTAACATCACACAGAATGCTCAAAATACAGAGACCACCCAACATCTATCCTGTATGTAACACACAGAAAGCATATAGACAGCGCTCACACAACCCAGAACACAGTACACAACAGAAAGCAGAAAGACCAGACGCAGTACACATGAAACACGACGACGGAAGGCAGACAACAGAAACACAACACACACACAAACACCAACGGATAACTCATAAAAAATGACAAGATATACAACACACAAAGAACCACTCAGTGCACAGAACACACAGCTCACGACCACACCCATGACACATTGCACGCCACACAGAGAAAGTATGCAGAACAATGTACTCAACAAGCAGCAAAGAACCCATAACACACATTGTACATTCACAACACACACCACATATACAAGCACCAGTAGAACACTCATAAAAAATGACAAAATGTACAACACACAAGGAACCGCTCAATGCACACAACTCACAACCACGCACGTCACACATTGCACGCCACACGGAGAAAATTACACAGAGCAGTGAACTCGACACGCAGTAAAGATCCCACACCACACGTAGTACCTACTCTACACACACAACATGGACAACACACACAAAATAAACAAGGCACACAGATCACAGTCAACACAAGCCCAAACACACAAGAACACACAGCACACACAGCACAGCCAAACGGAATACACACAGAATCACAACACAAACACCACAAATCATTCACTACCGCATATCAACCACAAATACAGCACACTACACGAAAGAATTCCAGAAAGCACAACACGCACGGATCAAACACGCACAATACACAGTAATAAACACATAACACACAACGCACACAGCAAGACATAAAAAAAAGAAGCAGAAACGACACACAGCACACACAACACAACACACACAAAATGTGCATCACAACAGCGCAGACAACACTCACTACATACAACACTCGCAGAACATACAACACACCGGCCACACACAACACACATGGAGAGCACCAACACAACACATACAACGCACACGAAAAACACCCACAACACGCCAAAGAGTTTACATACAACCTCTCAACACACAAACATCGCCTCACTCTAAACAACAAACCCCACACACACCGAGCACATGACTGCACACAATACCCATGAACCACGGTTCTCAGAGTAAACACAACACACACAGTGAGGGACACTGACCAAGCATGACCACACACAGTACACACATCACAAATTACACTCAATACTCAAACAGCGAACCCCACACACCACCTGTCAAACACAAACCCACGGTAATCACAACCACATGCAGAACCTGCACCACACACAACACATGCGAAATGACATGGAAGAAATACACAAACCACAAAAGAACACCGAATTTATGAAACACATTTCACAGACTGCACACACCACACAAAACACACATGAAACATACAGCACACAGGGCCTCACAGAACGCACAATGCGAAGCACACAACCTACATACAAAGCACGTCAGACAGAGCACACAATTAATATCCCACTCAACACGTAAAGCACACAGAGGACACAACACAAAGCACAATATGCCAAACAGATTAGGATACACCCAACACACATGCAACTGAGAGCACAATACGTTGCACATCACGGAACACACGTGCGGTCCCATCACACACTAAACATGAAACAGAAAACCATTCACAGACCACATAACATTCCCGACCGTGAACACAACATGCTACAAAAAAGTCACCAAACGTACGACACACAAAGACACACTCCAAGCACGCAACACCCAGCGCAGGACCGCCCACAAACACACCAGTCTCACGGCCCTCCACAGAGCAATACACACAGAACATACCCTACAAACAACAAAGTACCCAAACTGCACACCTCACAATCACAACAGTCACAACACAGAAAGAACACAACACACGGGAAACACACGCTCAGACACATAAACACTGCCATGCACATTAAGCCAGCAGACCACAAACATCAGAGCTAAAAACACACCATAACGCAGCATGCAAAACGCAACACAACACAGAATACACACCCAATCACACAACAAACATCACAACCCATGCCCTACAGTATAAACAAAAGACGAACGACGCACTTCACACATGACACAAAACCCACAAACACAAAGGACCACACAGAAAGACGCACAACGCAAACATCGCACACAACACACACATTAAAAGAAACACATCAACACATTGCCGCAACACACAAAATAATACACAAATTACAGAGCAATACATCACACAACACACAAACATCACACACAATTTATACATCACACCTCATAACACACACAACACCCTGCAGTAACAACACAACACACAGACCGATGCAACCACTACATACCATACATAAAGCCACACGCTCAAGGAATAACCACAATAAACTTAAGTAAACTCCCACAAACACAAAGACAGAGGACACACACAAACTCAGCACGCTAAAAGCACAACAGATGAAACAACATACAGCACAAACATCACAGGACATAAAGGCACACGATTCTCAGACACCACGGTTAGCCATATACACACCACACACACAATGAGGTACACGACACGAGCAAAACCACATACAGATAACACGTGTCCCCTCACACACTTAATCAATCACACACACAGCCTCTCAAACACAGCCAAACACGTATCAGAATCACATATGCATCACACACAGAAAACATACAAAACCACATGAAAGCAAACAACCAAGAATAAAGGCAGATAGCACACTATTCTAACACTGAACACCCCACTCACAACCGCACGCAGACACCCCACACGCATGTATACACGGGCACCTTTACGCAATGCGCGCACAAACACACACACACACAACATAAAGTAAAAACACAACAGTCACAGGGCGCACACCAGACACAACAGAGCACATGTTTCTCCTAAAACACACAAGTCACATTTGCAAGAGTACATGCACCACGCACCGTGAGGAACACCAAACACAACCACACACAGGTGACATATCTCACTTCGCAAACATAACAAGCACCCTCACATCACAACTCAAACACAACCATACGCAAATCACAATCACATACGGAAAACACACACAAAACAAATCCCTAGGCAAAACACACACAACCCACAAAGAAGACAAAGAGCGCACATTGCATACACTACACTCTGCAAGCACAACCACGCACAGACACAAAACACGTACATCCTCACGCAGGAGCACAACGCAGAGCACACACACAACACAGAAACACGCGAAACAAGGGTCCCAAGACACAGACCACACACCTCAAGGCACATAACTGCTCACAAAACACACACGGAAAACACTGCACAGACTACGTACTGCACACACCATGAGACATACTGAACAAGCGAAACCGCACAGTCAACACTTCTGATATCACGTGCATAACTCAAACAGCCAAACACACACACACAACCTCTCTAACACAACCACACACAAATCACAAACTCCACACATAAGACGGACACAACACATACTAATAATCCACAGACTACTCCCCTATGACGCACTACACACAACACACACAGCCACAAGCAGGCAGTATAGAGCACACACAGGTGCACGCAGACAGCTCGAAAAATCACACCCAAAATACACACTCACAGAACACATCAGACGCAATGCAAAACTAACATCACACAGAATGCTCAAAATACAGAGACCACCCAACATCTATCCTGTATGTAACACACAGAAAGCATATAGACAGCGCTCACACAACCCAGAACACAGTACACAACAGAAAGCAGAAAGACCAGACGCAGTACACATGAAACACGACGACGGAAGGCAGACAACAGAAACACAACACACACACAAACACCAACGGATAACTCATAAAAAATGACAAGATATACAACACACAAAGAACCACTCAGTGCACAGAACACACAGCTCACGACCACACCCATGACACATTGCACGCCACACAGAGAAAGTATGCAGAACAATGTACTCAACAAGCAGCAAAGAACCCATAACACACATTGTACATTCACAACACACACCACATATACAAGCACCAGTAGAACACTCATAAAAAATGACAAAATGTACAACACACAAGGAACCGCTCAATGCACACAACTCACAACCACGCACGTCACACATTGCACGCCACACGGAGAAAATTACACAGAGCAGTGAACTCGACACGCAGTAAAGATCCCACACCACATGTAGTACCTACTCTACACACACAACATGGACAACACACACAAAATAAACAAGGCCCACAGATCACAGTCAACACAAGCCCAAACACACAAGAACACACAGCACACACAGCACAGCCAAACGGAATACACACAGAATCACAACACAAACACCACAAATCATTCACTACCGCATATCAACCACAAATACAGCACACTACACGAAAGAATTCCAGAAAGCACAACACGCACGGATCAAACACGCACAATACACAGTAATAAACACATAACACACAACGCACACAGCAAGACATAAAAAAAAGAAGCAGAAACGACACACAGCACACACAACACAACACACACAAAATGTGCATCACAACAGCGCAGACAACACTCACTACATACAACACTCGCAGAACATACAACACACCGGCCACACACAACACACATGGAGAGCGCCAACACAACACATACAACGCACACGAAAAACACCCACAACACGCCAAAGAGTTTACATACAACCTCTCAACACACAAACATCGCCTCACCCTAAACAACAAACCCCACACACACCGAGCACATGACTGCACACAATACCCATGAACCACGGTTCTCAGAGTAAACACAACACACACAGTGAGGGACACTGACCAAGCATGACCACACACAGTACACACATCACAAATTACACTCAATACTCAAACAGCGAACCCCACACACCACCTGTCAAACACAAACCCACGGTAATCACAACCACATGCAGAACCCGCACCACACACAACACATGCGAAATGACATGGAAGAAATACACAAACCACAAAAGAACACCGAATTTATGAAACACATTTCACAGACTGCACACACCACACAAAACACACATAAAACATACAGCACACAGGGCCTCACAGAACGCACAATGCGAAGCACACAACCTACATACAAAGCACGTCAGACAGAGCACACAATTAATATCCCACTCAACATGTAAAGCACACAGAGGACACAACACAAAGCACAATATGCCAAACAGATTAGGATACACCCAACACACATGCAACTGAGAGCACAATACGTTGCACATCACGGAACACACGTGCGGTCCCATCACACACTAAACATGAAACAGAAAACCATTCACAGACCACATAACATTCCCGACCATGAACACAACACGCTACAAAAAAGTCACCAAACGTACGACACACAAAGACACACTCCAAGCACGCAACACCCAGCGCAGGACCGCCCACAAACACACCAGTCTCACAGCCCTCCACAGAGCAATACACACAGAACATACCCTACAAACAACAAAGTACCCAAACTGCACACCTCACAATCGCAACAGTCACAACACAGAAAGAACACAACACACGGGAAACACACGCTCAGACACATAAACACTGCCATGCACATTAAGCCAGCAGACCACAGACATCAGAGCTAAAAACACACCATAACGCAGCATGCAAAACGCAACACAACACAGAATACACACCCAATCACACAACAAACACCACAACCCATGCCCTACAGTATAAACAAAAGACGAACGACGCACTTCACACATGACACAAAACCCACAAACACAAAGGACCACACAGAAAGACGCACAACGCAAACATCGCACACAACACACACATTAAAAGAAACACATCAACACATTGCCGCAACACACAAAATAATACACAAATTACAGAGCAATACATCACACAACACACAAACATCACACACAATTTATACATCACACCTCATAACACACACAACAACCTGCAGTAACAACACAACACACAGACCGATGCAACCACTACATACCATACGTAAAGCCACACGCTCAAGGAATAACCACAATAAACTTAAGTAAACTCCCACAAACACAAAGACAGAGGACACACACAAACTCAGCACGCTAAAAGCACAACAGATGAAACAACATACAGCACAAACATCACAGGACATAAAGGCACACGATTCTCAGACACCACGGTTAGCCATATACACACCACACACACAATGAGGTACACGACACGAGCAAAACCACATACAGATAACACGTGTCCCCTCACACACTTAATCAATCACACACACAGCCTCTCAAACACAGCCAAACACGTATCAGAATCACATATGCATCACACACAGAAAACATACAAAACCACATGAAAGCAAACAACCAAGAATAAACGCAGATAGCACACACTTCTAACACTGAACACCCCACTCACAACCGCACGCAGACACCCCACACGCATGTATACACGGGCACCTTTACGCAATGCGCGCACAAACACACACACACACACAACATAAAGTAAAAACACAACAGTCACAGGGCGCACACCAGACACAACAGAGCACATGTTTCTCCTAAAACACACAAGTCACATTTGCAAGAGTACATGCACCACGCACCGTGAGGAACACCAAACACAACCACACACAGGTGACATATCTCACTTCGCAAACATAACAAGCACCCTCACATCACAACTCAAACACAACCATACGCAAATCACAATCACATACGGAAAACACACACAAAACAAATCCCTAGGCAAAACACACACAACCCACAAAGAAGACAAAGAGCGCACATTGCATACACTACACTCTGCAAGCACAACCACGCACAGACACAAAACACGTACATCCTCACGCAGGAGCACAACGCAGAGCACACACACAACACAGAAACACGCGAAACAAGGGTCCCAAGACACAGACCACACACCTCAAGGCACATAACTGCTCACAAAACACACTCGGAAAACACTGCACAGACTACGTACTGCACACACCATGAGACATACTGAACAAGCGAAACCGCACAGTCAACACTTCTGATATCACGTGCATAACTCAAACAGCCAAACACACACACACAACCTCTCTAACACAACCACACACAAATCACAAACTCCACACATAAGACGGACACAACACATACTAATAATCCACAGACTACTCCCCTATGACGCACTACACACAACACACACAGCCACAAGCAGGCAGTATAGAGCACACACAGGTGCACGCAGACAGCTCGAAAAATCACACCCAAAATACACACTCACAGAACACATCAGACGCAACGCAAAACTTACATCACACAGAATGCTCAAAATACAGAGACCACCCAACATCTATCCTGTATGTAACACACAGAAAGCATATAGACAGCGCTCACACAACCCAGAACACAGTACACAACAGAAAGCAGAAAGACCAGACGCAGTACACATGAAACACGACGACGGAAGGCAGACAACAGAAACACAACACACACACAAACACCAACGGATAACTCATAAAAAATGACAAGATATACAACACACAAAGAACCACTCAGTGCACAGAACACACAGCTCACGACCACACCCATGACACATTGCACGCCACACAGAGAAAGTATGCAGAACAATGTACTCAACAAGCAGCAAAGAACCCATAACACACATTGTACATTCACAACACACACCACATATACAAGCACCAGTAGAACACTCATAAAAAATGACAAAATGTACAACACACAAGGAACCGCTCAATGCACACAACTCACAACCACGCACGTCACACATTGCACGCCACACGGAGAAAATTACACAGAGCAGTGAACTCGACATGCAGTAAAGATCCCACACCACACGTAGTACCTACTCTACACACACAACATGGACAACACACACAAAATAAACAAGGCCCACAGATCACAGTCAACACAAGCCCAAACACACAAGAACACACAGCACACACAGCACAGCCAAACGGAATACACACAGAATCACAACACAAACACCACAAATCATTCACTACCGCATATCAACCACAAATACAGCACACTACACGAAAGAATTCCAGAAAGCACAACACGCACGGATCAAACACGCACAATACACAGTAATAAACACATAACACACAACGCACACAGCAAGACATAAAAAAAAGAAGCAGAAACGACACACAGCACACACAACACAACACACACAAAATGTGCATCACAACAGCGCAGACAACACTCACTACATACAACACTCGCAGAACATACAACACACCGGCCACACACAACACACATGGAGAGCACCAACACAACACATACAACGCACACGAAAAACACCCACAACACGCCAAAGAGTTTACATACAACCTCTCAACACACAAACATCGCCTCACTCTAAACAACAAACCCCACACACACCGAGCACATGACTGCACACAATACCCATGAACCACGGTTCTCAGAGTAAACACAACACACACAGTGAGGGACACTGACCAAGCATGACCACACACAGTACACACATCACAAATTACACTCAATACTCAAACAGCGAACCCCACACACCACCTGTCAAACACAAACCCACGGTAATCACAACCACATGCAGAACCCGCACCACACACAACACATGCGAAATGACATGGAAGAAATACACAAACCACAAAAGAACACCGAATTTATGAAACACATTTCACAGACTGCACACACCACACAAAACACACATGAAACATACAGCACACAGGGCCTCACAGAACGCACAATGCGAAGCACACAACCTACATACAAAGCACGTCAGACAGAGCACACAATTAATATCCCACTCAACACGTAAAGCACACAGAGGACACAACACAAAGCACAATATGCCAAACAGATTAGGATACACCCAACACACATGCAACTGAGAGCACAATACGTTGCACATCACGGAACACACGTGCGGTCCCATCACACACTAAACATGAAACAGAAAACCATTCACAGACCACATAACATTCCCGACCGTGAACACAACATGCTACAAAAAAGTCACCAAACGTACGACACACAAAGACACACTCCAAGCACGCAACACCCAGCGCAGGACCGCCCACAAACACACCAGTCTCACGGCCCTCCACAGAGCAATACACACAGAACATACCCTACAAACAACAAAGTACCCAAACTGCACACCTCACAATCACAACAGTCACAACACAGAAAGGACACAACACACGGGAAACACACGCTCAGACACATAAACACTGCCATGCACATTAAGCCAGCAGACCACAAACATCAGAGCTAAAAACACACCATAACGCAGCATGCAAAACGCAACACAACACAGAATACACACCCAATCACACAACAAACACCACAACCCATGCCCTACAGTATAAACAAAAGACGAACGACGCACTTCACACATGACACAAAACCCACAAACACAAAGGACCACACAGAAAGACGCACAACGCAAACATCGCACACAACACACACATTAAAAGAAACACATCAACACATTGCCGCAACACACAAAATAATACACAAATTACAGAGCAATACATCACACAACACACAAACATCACACACAATTTATACATCACACCTCATAACACACACAACACCCTGCAGTAACAACACAACACACAGACCGATGCAACCACTACATACCATACATAAAGCCACACGCTCAAGGAATAACCACAATAAACTTAAGTAAACTCCCACAAACACAAAGACAGAGGACACACACAAACTCAGCACGCTAAAAGCACAACAGATGAAACAACATACAGCACAAACATCACAGGACATAAAGGCACACGATTCTCAGACACCACGGTTAGCCATATACACACCACACACACAATGAGGTACACGACACGAGCAAAACCACATACAGATAACACGTGTCCCCTCACACACTTAATCAATCACACACACAGCCTCTCAAACACAGCCAAACACGTATCAGAATCACATATGCATCACACACAGAAAACATACAAAACCACATGAAAGCAAACAACCAAGAATAAAGGCAGATAGCACACTATTCTAACACTGAACACCCCACTCACAACCGCACACAGACACCCCACACGCATGTATACACGGGCACCTTTACGCAATGCGCGCACAAACACACACACACACAACATAAAGTAAAAACACAACAGTCACAGGGCGCACACCAGACACAACAGAGCACATGTTTCTCCTAAAACACACAAGTCACATTTGCAAGAGTACATGCACCACGCACCGTGAGGAACACCAAACACAACCACACACAGGTGACATATCTCACTTCGCAATCATAACAAGCACCCTCACATCACAACTCAAACACAACCATACGCAAATCACAATCACATACGGAAAACACACACAAAACAAATCCCTAGGCAAAACACACACAACCCACAAAGAAGACAAAGAGCGCACATTGCATACACTACACTCTGCAAGCACAACCACGCACAGACACAAAACACGTACATCCTCACGCAGGAGCACAACGCAGAGCACACACACAACACAGAAACACGCGAAACAAGGGTCCCAAGACACAGACCACACACCTCAAGGCACATAACTGCTCACAAAACACACACGGAAAACACTGCACAGACTACGTACTGCACACACCATGAGACATACTGAACAAGCGAAACCGCACAGTCAACACTTCTGATATCACGTGCATAACTCAAACAGCCAAACACACACACACAACCTCTCTAACACAACCACACACAAATCACAAACTCCACACATAAGACGGACACAACACATACTAATAATCCACAGACTACTCCCCTATGACGCACTACACACAACACACACAGCCACAAGCAGGCAGTATAGAGCACACACAGGTGCACGCAGACAGCTCGAAAAATCACACCCAAAATACACACTCACAGAACACATCAGACGCAACGCAAAACTAACATCACACAGAATGCTCAAAATACAGAGACCACCCAACATCTATCCTGTATGTAACACACAGAAAGCATATAGACAGCGCTCACACAACCCAGAACACAGTACACAACAGAAAGCAGAAAGACCAGACGCAGTACACATGAAACACGACGACGGAAGGCAGACAACAGAAACACAACACACACACAAACACCAACGGATAACTCATAAAAAATGACAAGATATACAACACACAAAGAACCACTCAGTGCACAGAACACACAGCTCACGACCACACCCATGACACATTGCACGCCACACAGAGAAAGTATGCAGAACAATGTACTCAACAAGCAGCAAAGAACCCATAACACACATTGTACATTCACAACACACACCACATATACAAGCACCAGTAGAACACTCATAAAAAATGACAAAATGTACAACACACAAGGAACCGCTCAATGCACACAACTCACAACCACGCACGTCACACATTGCACGCCACACGGAGAAAATTACACAGAGCAGTGAACTCGACACGCAGTAAAGATCCCACACCACACGTAGTACCTACTCTACACACACAACATGGACAACACACACAAAATAAACAAGGCCCACAGATCACAGTCAACACAAGCCCAAACACACAAGAACGCACAGCACACACAGCACAGCCAAACGGAATACACACAGAATCACAACACAAACACCACAAATCATTCACTACCGCATATCAACCACAAATACAGCACACTACACGAAAGAATTCCAGAAAGCACAACACGCACGGATCAAACACGCACAATACACAGTAATAAACCCATAACACACAACGCACACAGCAAGACATAAAAAAAGAAGCAGAAACGACACACAGCACACACAACACAACACACACAAAATGTGCATCACAACAGCGCAGACAACACTCACTACATACAACACTCGCAGAACATACAACACACCGGCCACACACAACACACATGGAGAGCACCAACACAACACATACAACGCACACGAAAAACACCCACAACACGCCAAAGAGTTTACATACAACCTCTCAACACACAAACATCGCCTCACCCTAAACAACAAACCCCACACACACCGAGCACATGACTGCACACAATACCCATGAACCACGGTTCTCAGAGTAAACACAACACACACAGTGAGGGACACTGACCAAGCATGACCACACACAGTACACACATCACAAATTACACTCAATACTCAAACAGCGAACCCCACACACCACCTGTCAAACACAAACCCACGGTAATCACAACCACATGCAGAACCCGCACCACACACAACACATGCGAAATGACATGGAAGAAATACACAAACCACAAAAGAACACCGAATTTATGAAACACATTTCACAGACTGCACACACCACACAAAACACACATGAAACATACAGCACACAGGGCCTCACAGAACGCACAATGCGAAGCACACAGCCTACATACAAAGCACGTCAGACAGAGCACACAATTAATATCCCACTCAACACGTAAAGCACACAGAGGACACAACACAAAGCACAATATGCCAAACAGATTAGGATACACCCAACACATGCAACTGAGAGCACAATACGTTGCACATCACGGAACACACGTGCGGTCCCATCACACACTAAACATGAAACAGAAAACCATTCACAGACCACATAACATTCCCGACCATGAACACAACACGCTACAAAAAAGACGCCAAACGTACGACACACAAAGACACACTCCAAGCACGCAACACCCAGCGCAGGACCGCCCACAAACACACCAGTCTCACAGCCCTCCACAGAGCAATACACACAGAACATACCCTACAAACAACAAAGTACCCAAACTGCACACCTCACAATCGCAACAGTCACAACACAGAAAGAACACAACACACGGGAAACACACGCTCAGACACATAAACACTGCCATGCACATTAAGCCAGCAGACCACAGACATCAGAGCTAAAAACACACCATAACGCAGTACGCAAAACGCAACACAACACAGAATACACACCCAATCACACAACAAACACCACAACCCATGCCCTACAGTATAAACAAAAGACGAACGACGCACTTCACACATGACACAAAACCCACAAACACAAAGGACCACACAGAAAGACGCACAACGCAAACATCGCACACAACACACACATTAAAAGAAACACATCAACACATTGCCGCAACACACAAAATAATACACAAATTACAGAGCAATACATCACACAACACACAAACATCACACACAATTTATACATCACACCTCATAACACACACAACAACCTGCAGTAACAACACAACACACAGACCGATGCAACCACTACATACCATACATGAAGCCACACGCTCAAGGAATAACCACAATAAACTTAAGTAAACTCCCACAAACACAAAGACAGAGGACACACACAAACTCAGCACGCTAAAAGCACAACAGATGAAACAACATAAGGCACAAACATCACAGGACATAAAGGCACATGATTCTCAGACACCACGGTTAGCCATATACACACCACACACACAATGAGGTACACGACACGAGCAAAACCACATACAGATAACACGTGTCCCCTCACACACTTAATCAATCACACACACAGCCTCTCAAACACAGCCAAACACGTATCAGAATCACATATGCATCACACACAGAAAACATACAAAACCACATGAAAGCAAACAACCAAGAATAAAGGCAGATAGCACACTTTTCTAACACTGAACACCCCACTCACAACCGCACGCAGACACCCCACACGCATGTATACACGGGCACCTTTACGCAATGCGCGCACAAACACACACACACACACAACATAAAGTAAAAACACAACAGTCACAGGGCGCACACCAGACACAACAGAGCACATGTTTCTCCTAAAACACACAAGTCACATTTGCAAGAGTACATGCACCACGCACCGTGAGGAACACCAAACACAACCACACACAGGTGACATATCTCACTTCGCAAACATAACAAGCACCCTCACATCACAACTCAAACACAACCATACGCAAATCACAATCACATACGGAAAACACACACAAAACAAATCCCTAGGCAAAACACACACAACCCACAAAGAAGACAAAGAGCGCACATTGCATACACTACACTCTGCAAGCACAACCACGCACAGACACAAAACACGTACATCCTCACGCAGGAGCACAACGCAGAGCACACACACAACACAGAAACATGCGAAACAAGGGTCCCAAGACACAGACCACACACCTCAAGGCACATAACTGCTCACAAAACACACACGGAAAACACTGCACAGACTACGTACTGCACACACCATGAGACATACTGAACAAGCGAAACCGCACAGTCAACACTTCTGATATCACGTGCATAACTCAAACAGCCAAACACACACACGCAACCTCTCTAACACAACCACACACAAATCACAAACTCCACACATAAGACGGACACAACACATACTAATAATCCACAGACTACTCCCCTATGACGCACTACACACAACACACACAGCCACAAGCAGGCAGTATAGAGCACACACAGGTGCACGCAGACAGCTCGAAAACTCACACCCAAAATACACACTCACAGAACACATCAGACGCAACGCAAAACTAACATCACACAGAATGCTCAAAATACAGAGACCACCCAACATCTATCCTGTATGTAACACACAGAAAGCATATAGACAGCGCTCACACAACCCAGAACACAGTACACAACAGAAAGCAGAAAGACCAGACGCAGTACACATGAAACACGACGACGGAAGGCAGACAACAGAAACACAACACACACACAAACACCAACGGATAACTCATAAAAAATGACAAGATATACAACACACAAAGAACCACTCAGTGCACAGAACACACAGCTCACGACCACACCCATGACACATTGCACGCCACACAGAGAAAGTATGCAGAACAATGTACTCAACAAGCAGCAAAGAACCCATAACACACATTGTACATTCACAACACACACCACATATACAAGCACCAGTAGAAC